>NW_024881313.1:20067517-20392517 GCF_018691265.1 Tyto alba
GCTATAGAACTTGTACAATGTATGATGCAAGAAACTTCAGGAAGGCAAATTAAGTTCTCTAAAAGCATAATAGGACATTTTAAATTTAAATTTATGGAGAGCAAGACAGGAAATAGTGATTTGACCAAAACTTTTTGTGGCAGTACATCAGTGGGTTTTAACAGGAAGGATTTCTTAGATCCAAAACTGAATTCCTGCTCACAAAGAGGAAACTCCTTCATCACCCATTTTCTACCCTCCAAGGTGCTCATACCCCAGTAATTAAAACACACATCTGGTATGTATGACACATAATCAAACTTCTACTGTATCTGGTTTGGAACAGGGACCTGAATTTTGGTCTTAAGCATACTAAGCACTTGTCTATCTCTGTTGGTTCAGCAGGTGTTGATTCTCTGTTGAAAAAAGCGATAGCCCCAGTGGGAGGGGGGTCTGCTGCCTATGATCCGATAGCCTGTAAGCTACAGCACCGCAGCATGATGTGCCATGGGCCTCGCTTCTGAATCCCAGCAGCCTACAGACCTTACCCAGGGCCAAAAAGTAGCCCCTCGGCACCCCTCAGGGCTCGGTGTCAGAGGTGGCACCCTGCAAAGCTCACCAAGGTAGCGCAGAGCGTGCCGTGCCTGCAGCATGGTGACTGCCCGTACCTGGAGCCAGGGTCGGTGCCAGCCAGGTTGGAAGCACGGAGGGAAGGGGCATCCCGTTGCTCCCCGTCCTGCCAGGCCCCTCCACACTGCCTCCCGCCCCGCCGCCAGCAGGCCTGGCTCTCTGAGTCAGAGGTGAGGTGCAGTGCTGAGGGGCGGAAAGGGAAACTCTCCTTCTACTGGATTAACTGAAGAGCCCAATGCAACAGTCGCGTCTGCTGCTTCTGATACAAGATTCATTTATAATATTGGAGTAGTTATTTCCAGGCTTCATAAAGGTGGCTGTTTTTTTCCCAGTGTTTTCTGCGTGCCTCGAGCATGATTTGTAGAAGTACCAAGTATTGTGGCTGAAACTGAGATTCAGGCTTTGAAACTGTCAAACAATAATGTAGGTCATCAAAATCAGCCCACTGCATGGTAATGCACTGGTTTGGAAAATGCAGATGGGAACCAGGGAGTACTTTATGGACTACTAGAGCTACTGTTGGGTATCTTGTAAAATACCAGCCTTATGGCTCCTCATTCCCCAGAAGTCCTCCAATCTTAGGCTCTTCTCTTTGCAGACGTTTAACTGGGGGTCTATTCTTTTAATTCCCAGTCTAGCTCAAAAAATTTTTCCCTTCTCTCAGATCAGGACTGATATCATGACAGTACAGAGCAGCATCAGGAATGTCCTGAGTCTTAGTACTGACTTCTAAAAGAAGCTTCAAGATTATGTTTTGGAAGAAAGAATACCAGAAGCCAGGATTTCCTGTAGGATGACTTCCATTTTTCTAGTTTGAATGTAATTTTTACTACGGTAGTTCCTCTGAAGAATCAGACACTACATTTCTGAAATTGAACCCCCCCAAAATAGTGATAACTTGTGATTATTCTTTGTGATTCAGTTTTCTGTTTGGAAAACGCATGTAATTCCAGCTTCTCACCTAACCAGGATGTTTCAGAGTGAAAAATCATTTTATTGCATCAATAAAATACCACCACAGTAAGTTCCATAAAATAGCCCACAAATAATTTATTCATTCTGTTTTCAGAGAAAGATTAGACCAGTGTGCTCTAAATGAGATGTGAAACACATATTTGACAATGAAGAGAAAGTAAATGACTCAGTAGCTGCTTATCAGTTGACAGTGTATGGAGCTGCATACTGATTGAGACAGCAGCCCTGCAGAAACAACTTTATTATATGTTCCTGAGCATGCTGTCTTATAATACAGACCACAGAAGGTTTGATTTAAGAGAGCTATCTCGGCTTTTCCTGCTTTATTAGTACTAGCTTTGCAGCCCAATAATACTCTCTTCTAATACAAGTTTCAGTCATAGATAAATCATAGAGTGAGGATTCAAGTTATATTGGTTCTTTCCTAGTATCTGCTGCAGGTCTACTGAGGGGTCCTGGGAAGTGAATTCTTTGCCTACATACATTTTTCCTTGTATAAAATAAGAATAATAGGGCCTTTTCTCCAAATCACTGCAAAAAAAAGGACAGAATTTCTGCAACCACTAAATTTGTGCTTTTTTTTTTTTTTTTTTTTTTTTTGGTCCAGATTATCAACAATGATTTAATTCTGGTTCAGGTATTTAAAAATAGTATTTTTTGCAATAAAATTTGATCTTGTTAATGAAAACCAGGGTTTCTTTGGGTTTGTTTTGTTTTGCTCTGAATGTGTCTCCTGACTGCACAGCTGTGGGACATGGGGGAGATGAGTTGCTGGCTGGCTGTCTTTTTCCTCTGTGGACAGTCAGTGGTGTGTGGACTGAGACCCACATGTTTATTTCTACATCCGGTATCATTTAAAAACAGCTTTTTATTACATCAAATACAACTCCTCAGAACTGCTTTATGCTAATACAAATCCCTCCCCCTTCCAAGTTCAATGGGAAGCTTTTCCTTTGCTCACTCAGCTTTGGGTAGTGGTACATGATGCAGCGAGGCAGTCAAGCTACTGATTTATCCCTGAGTTATCCTCACATTTGTGAGCAGCCGTTGTAACTGCAGCAGAGAAGGCTATTTCATAGACGTTTGAAAATATATTGTTGGGTTTTATGTAAGTTTTATTTTAATAAGTGTTCTATCAATGAGTCGGTATAGTACAAAGGTAATGTTTTCTATATATTAATACTAAATATTTTTTTTCTGGGAAATAAACGAACCTCTTTTTGAGTATAACTCTTACCTTCTCACCCAATATTGGTTTGCAGTATTGTGCATATTGTTCATAGTTGTGCATGGCACAGTAAACAGTAGAGTGAGCGGCGTTATTTGGAACTGATTTAATAGATAACCCAGAATTAATTTCAAGGAGGCATAGACAAACAATGTGATAATCAGGAGTAGGAATTGCCATGAGCACTGGGATTTACAGGATTATAGGGATGTCTTGATGGGTTTAATGCTACACACACCTGTCAACTGAAAGTTTGCTTCTGTAAAGGAATTAGCTAAAAATAGACTTGGGATTTGATTCATTGGAAACCAATGCTGCCACTGAATGTTCTAGTGTAAAATTTATGTTTCCAAGAATTTTATAAAAATAGTGTCAGGCTCATAAAGATTTAGGAGGACAATACAGTTTTATTCCGCTCCTATATGAAAGCTTGTTTGTATATAAAGAGAAATGTTTGTTTGTCAATACTGCTATATGCTTAATATGTGAAACGCTGGAACTAAATTTAAGAAAACTGATTAATTTCTGTAAAAGCCTAGAAGAAATCTGTAATTTTGAAAATTATTTTCTTTCCAAGAAGGTAGAGTACATGGTTAAATCTCATTCACCTGAAAATCAATCCCAATTGGCTTAGTTAAATTTCTGTATGTACGCATGCCATTTGCAGAAACTGCTGAACCAGCTTTGTGCTTTTGCTGCATTTCTTTGTCAAAAGGACCCAAACTCTTTTTGTGTTGTTTCTGTGCATGTTACACTTGTTATAACCTTACCTCATGCTGTATTCTTTGTACAAGCACCTGATTGTCTCGGCTTTTTCCATTCTTTGCTTCATTAATGCTCTCCCTTTCCAGATGTTTTGGGTATGTATACAAGCTTGCAAATTACTTTTCCTGCTGTTTTGTGTTTAGTGCTTTATTGTACCTCACAGAACCACCGTGTGTTTCTCATAACTGGCTCACTAATAGACAAAAGCCAACCCTGTACTGTGTTGCTATGTATTTCTTTTAGAAAATCTTGCTGGTTTTCTTTATTTATTTTCAAGTAATTCTAAAAATAACGTTGAGATTCACAAGTAAACGCTAAAGATTAGGTTTTCCACTGTAAATTTCTAAGGTGTGTGCACCTAATCTGCATATTCCAACACAGGCAGGTGAATGATAATGTAAAATATATCATTGTATATATGGTAAATCAGTTGCAGTCAAATGGCTGGGAATCTTTATTTACTTTCTGTATGCATATGCATTAATCTGTCAGGGATTACGTGCACCCAGTTTGCACATGGAATTGTGTGCCTACCTTTGGAAAGCTGTCTCTAGAAAATGTATAGAGCTCCCATTCACATTGTTAGGATGATATTCCAGAGTTTTAAAAATGAAGCACAAGTGCTTGAAGAACTAGTAGTGGATTATCAGTGCAAATTTCAGCCATGTGTTTTTATTTTCTTGATATCTGTGAAAAGTCAGTTGAATGCTTGAAACTATGGTAACAATTTATTATATATATATATACACATTATATATATATATATGATAATGTTATTATGTATTCTCCATGTTAGTAATTTAATGACAGTTGCTGTATATGGTAAGTTTCAAGTAAATGCTTCCCTGACTATAATTTAAAAATAAAATAATGCTAGCTAAGCCTCATAGAAATCTTTCCCTACTTACAGAGGCCATGGAACAGGAAAGCCAAATTGGGATTTAACCAATAGTGTATTTCCATTCCATTCCAAAGACTCAACTCGAAAGAGAAGAAAAAGGGTGTTCAGTGTGTTATGGAAAATCTTGATTGTCCCTTTATAATTTTATCTTCAAGATAGTTGGGACAAATGTTCAGAACTCTCACTTGCAGGCATTAAATCCTCAGATATGGTAATCTCCTAAACCTGAAGTTGTCTGGAGCCAGAATGCTGTAATATGGCAGCCAAGATCTTTTGGGTTATTATGTGTCTGTGGCTACACTTCTTTTTGCACACAGATGGGGAAAGAGTAGCCTGAAGGTCCTGAACGTGTTACAGTTTATCAGCCTCACTTGTCTCAAAATGCTATGTTATCCTGCTGGGCCAGCCTTGCTTTTGTTAACATCTAAGGTCAGACTCTCTCTAATGAATTCTCCAGGTAGTCCTGTGTTAGCAGTTTGGTACTACCTTTCCAAAATTCTAAATTACAAATAATTTTTGATACAGTATTGGCAAGTATCTTAATGACATTTCCTGAGTGTTTCCAAAGGATATACAAGGTGAGGAGAAGGGAATAACTCTTGATTTCTGTGAATTAGAGATAGCTCTCAGCAACATGTCATTATATTTTCTCATGGTGCTGCACTGAAATATGTATGATTGATAACTATATTGAAACAAAACATGAGCTAGAGACAAAGCAATATAGCAATGTGTTAGAATAGTTTTTAAGGTTACAGATATCTGTATAATAACTAAGATACCTGGATAGATGAATGAAATATTTTTAACAAGTTAGCTGTTTGCTTAAGAATACAGTTTGCTTCCCTTAAAACTGTTCACACCTGTAGGTTGAATTGATCCAGTATGGTTTTTTTCTCCTAGGCTCATGGAACTGATAAAAAGTTAGTGACTGTGTCCTCATTTTATCCAAGATTAAGGGTTTGGGTTGTGTAACCAGAATGCAAAGAAGTCTGGGTTCATTTCTGTTCTCTGATAACAGAGAAGTGAACTCGTAATTTCCATCACCATGACAGGGCTATGATCACCTTTATGATGGTTGTCAGTCGGTCCTGCTGAGTCTTATGCACTTTACATAATAATTAAACTTTTCCTGCAGAAAGAACTGGAATCACGTGTTTTGCCTCCCACTCTAAGCATCAGGCTGCAGAGTCAGTATCCCTCCTACTCAGTGAATACACAAATGTTTTGCGAGTGGCACACCATCAGCAAGGAGGGGTTGAATAGCCAGAGATGGAGTGGTTCCACATCTTATCTCTGAGAAAGGCTGAGCATTTTTTTTATGTTTGTTCTGAATAAAACAATAGACCGAAGGAACACTCACTTAGTGTCTGTGTATGGACTAGAACTATAAAAACCTATAGCGCTGCACTGAGTAATGAGTCATGGTGCAGAAATATCGAAGTTAGTGCCAGCCTGATGTGATGATATCCATTCTGGACTATGCAGAGACACTTGCTTGGTCCCCTGGGCGTAATAAATGTTAGACTGCTTCTTTGCCCAGTCTTACTATCCCAATTACTCTCTAGCAGGGTGTAGGGGAGCTTAATGATGGGAGCAATGCTGTGCTGCTGCATGGCATCTCCTGGAGCGGCTGCAGTTCTACCTCACGCAGACGACTCAGTGCAGCTCTCCCCTGTGCAGTGCTCATCCACTCGTGTTTCTGCTGCAATCCACTGATTTCAAGCTTTTCTATTCATATCCCATTAAAATTTACTTCCAGTTTAAACCTGGCATAAGAACCATCATTCCATAAATGCTATTGTTTTGCTAGCCCAGAAAAATAGAGAAGGAAGTAGAAATTTTCATGTTCTATTTTGTGTTTTTAAATGACACTATCTGTTTTGTATTTTCACATACTTACAGTATTTCATTTTAGGAGATGTTAGTCCTTTATAAATAGATCTTGGTTATGCTGAGGTTTCCAAACATCACATTGTATCTGTAAATACCACTTGGACATGTGTGTGCATTCAAAGCCATCTGAATTCTGTCTAAACTGAGCCTCAGCAGACAGGAAGAGGAAAACCCTGTTTTCCTGGAGCACCTCACCCCACAGCTCCCCTTCAGAGGAGCCCAGGCAGGAGCACCAGGCAGAGCAGCAGACATGCTCCTCTCCTTTCTGCCTTATCCCTCGCAGGAGCCCCATCTGTTAGGCATGAGTAACACATGCAGCCACTTTCCCTGGAAAATATTGTCATCCTCCCACTCCCACCCTCCCCTTTTTATGTAACAAGATAGTGGCTAGGGGATTTGGTTGAAACCAGGGAAATATAAGTATATTCACAAAATTACATTTATGTTAGGAATTTGATTAAAACCTGTAATCCAGGTATCATCTGGCCCATTGCCTGAGGATTAAGATAGAGCTTTTATTTCCTCTTTTGTTCCCCTCCAAGACTTTTTCCTTCTTAGCTGGGTATACTGGAGGGAAGGCACAGAGGCTTCTGCTCCCCAGCATTGCCACCAGTGTGGGGTGGGACACCTAATCTTGCCTCGAGACCATGAGGCTGAACCTCCCTGGCTGGAAGGGGATGGAGCCAGCTGCCCCCTGTGCAGCATGACCCCACTGTTTGCTCCCTGCCTCCCCAGAGCAACCTTGGTGCTTAAGGGAGGGAAAGGGGAAGTTGAGAAGAAAGAGGCCAAGCACTTATGCACTTGTGGGGTTTCTTATTGGTTTGCTCCACACTGCTCATACAGCATGTAGCTTTCTGAATCACTTTCGGTAGCATCTTGGTCTCTCCACTTCGTATGCAGTGAGAACAGGTATCTAACGTAGCCTGGGATAGCCTGCTGTGGCCCAGTACCTGCGTTCTGGTTAGTGCAATACCTAATGTAGACACTTCGGTGATTTTGCCCGCAAAATAAGCATGTGTATACACACATGTGCTCACAAATTGAAATTTAAGATTTGAATTCTGTCGGTCAATCTCATGATTGACTTAATTGAGATGCGTGGGCACAACTCAATAGTCTTAGCTTCCTTTTTGGTTTTCTTTTTTCATTTTCTTAGATTTCAGGTATGACCTTTATCCATTTCTCAGCAGTTTTTTTGGTGTAATACTTTCTGTGTGCTTTAAAGGCACTGGGGATATATAGCACGGTTGTTTCTTTTGCCTTTGTTTTGGAATTCCTGAGGCTGCCTTAAACTTCTAATTTCTTTAGTTATGTTCCTGGAATTTAGTGATTAATTATACCTAAGTGTGCTTGTGTAAAGGAATTGGCATAAGAAAAATCACAGCTAGTGATGTCTGTTCTCCGTCATTTACAAAATTATTTGAAAGCTATTTGTTCAAAGTATTCCTAATCATTTTTGTATGACATGCATTGACATAGGTATGTTCTTTTCATGCTATACATCTGTAATGTCAAGATCTCTGTTTAGAAAGATAGAATGCTTTGTCTCTGTCGCTGTTGCAGTCCAAGCAATAATTTACAGATCTGTTTCTATGAACAAAACAGTGCCACTGCTAGCATAGACAAGTAGACAACGTCAAATTAAATAGAATATTAAAGTCAAACTGTATTCAGTTGACAGTATGTGAACTTCACTGTTCCCCCTGAAGATCAAAACCTCTTTGATGTATATAAGCAATATTTTATGGTTCTAATTTGGCCTTTTCAGTCCAGAAGCATGACCATTTTGCATCACATCCCCATCACAAAACTGCCATCTCATCAGGGTCTTCCTAAAACATAGTGCTGATGTAGCCACTGCTCTGTCAGGCTGGGTGTCTCAGTGACTCCTGGCTGCTATGGATGCTTTCTGCCCAGGTTTGAAGGAGGATTGTGTTTCTCCAACTGTGTAGAGTAGAGAATGTTCTTTTACCATGGCACTGTATAACTGACCCTAAATTCCACCATAGTTCATCTTGTTTTTAGTGAATTGACATAGATGCAACACAGTGTTGCAGGGTCTTTGACTTTACTTTAGGTGAGATTATTGTAATGAACTGTTAAAGATTTTTGCTTGAAATTCACTTATAAGATCCAGCTAGTGTAAAGAACATCTGTCTGCCGCCGTAATGGGATAAGCCATTTACTTGTGTTCTCGTTGCACTGAATTTCTGTTCATTTCAAGGTACAGTAAGGATATTTGGAATTAATATATGGGCGTAAGTTAAAGTGCAATATTTAAAGTTGGCTGGGAGATGTGTACTTCTTGTTTCTTAGAGCTGACCCCCTATTGTATAGAATAAGTAGTTGAGTGCTCCTGTCATTTAAAATATGTTCCCTTTCTGATTACCAGGCAGGCCATATCAAATAGTTTATATGTGTTGCTTTAAAATTTGATAGCTTTTTTCTGGTTTTGAGTGTTGTTGCTGGGCTGCCAGCATTTCTTGATGGTTGTCACAGTATATCTAAATATGCTTATGCTTCTCATTATGATTGGCAAATATAATTTATTGGTTCTAACTGCTACAGCCTCACTGTTAAAGCCTCTCCAGTACACTGAAAGGGACATAATTATAAATAGATCATATTCATGGAGGTGGAAAGATTTCTAAGCTATTACCGTACTGCTTTGAAGATACCACACTACCATTGTTCTCAGCTCCCTATTTTAACTACCAGTGACATTTGTGTTACTATCCCCACATGACATTTAGGGTTCTTTGCTTACTTTGGACCAAAGTCTGAGAGAAAATTTGTGTTGAGTCTTATTGGGAAAGAATCTTTACAGGTATAAAATTTGTTTTTTTGAGAGATGTTAAAGATGAAAACCAAAGCTGCAGCAGTAGATAAAGCCTTTGTCATCTAATAAGAGAAGCTAGAAGCTACTAGAATTAAAGTAATTGTAACAATCTTATGTGTAGTAAAAAGTTAGACTACAGCGAAGATTTCAAGCAAAATGCAGGCTTTTCCAGAAGCTGAAAAGGACAGGAGATCAGGACCTCTTCAGCAATCTCTGTGGCACTTTTTCCATCTATTTTTGGCTGGAGAGGTAGAGGTACAATCTATTAGTTCACCAACCATGCAGTGTAGTTCCTTCAACTTTTCTCCTATACCTAAGTTAAGAAAAATAAATATTGAAATACTTTTTAATTGCTGGAGAAGATATCCAATCATCCTCAGACTCCGGTGGAAATTATTGGTTAATAGGACCATAGTTCCCTGTAATTATTGCCCTGAGTATGTTTCACAATAGAAGATATTCTGAGGCATGCTCTGCCCTGGTAAAGGGTTGTTTCAAAAAGTATAGCAGGAAATGTAGTTCACAAAGATGTATTCTATACTGGCAGAGAAGTGCTTCCAGCAGTGTAGCAAATACTGCTTCCCCAGAAAAAAATGATGGTACATTGGCAAAAGAGACAGATTTTTCTGGTTATAAATTGTCTTGAACAAGGGTTTTTAGCAGTCTGGAATGGTCTTAAAATGATACATTAACTGATATTGTTATGGCGACTGAAGTGTTGAGCCTGGTTTGAAATTGCAGGAAAGCAATCCAAACTCATCATCAGAAAAGTATGACAAATTATATCTGATATGTTTATTCTAGTTGTCATTTGGACTTAAATTAGGGATAGACTATTGACTATCTTCTAAATCACTGAGGTATTCAGTCATTCCAACAATATCTCTGTGCAATGAAGTTGCAGAAAATGTAATCATGAATGTGCCAAGAGCCATCAGAAGTTCTGTCTTCAAAAATGTGGTCCTAATTCAGACAGCAGCTGGGCCACGATGCTTTTATCGACAATCAGGAAAGCACACACCGATGCTTTCCATACCAGCATGCCGTACACCACTTGCCATGTTCTCTACCGTCTTTTAAGACTGATGGGCATGTACTCAGCCAAAATTGGGGATAACTACAAACAGATGGAGGTGATCTCTAATAGGTCCAAAACAACGTCAACCTCCTCCAGCAGAGAGCATCATATATAGATTTTCTGATGGCCATTTAAGATGTTACTTCATTTAGAAAATGGTTGTAGTATTCACCCATTAATTTGGAACCAAAAGACTTTGAGCTAAATGAAAACTAGCTGGGATGCTTTGCTCTCTCTTGGAAATTTTGCAACCTTATCATGGAACCTAATTTATTCAGTTGCTATTCTAAGAAAACAAATACCAATCTCTTCACACCTTTTGAAAGAGACCATTCGCTATAGAAAACTCTCTCTAGCCAGATCAGATAGACTGTGGTTTCAAGCAAATATAATGCTTCTGTCAGCATAATAGATGAAATGCTGATAGTGTAATTTCAAGAAACTCTCTAATAAATAAGTTTTTTGTACCTCTTGTTGACACTTAAGCTTCTATTGGTTATCTTCTAGTATTTACCTGAATGGACTAGATAATCTAATCTGATTTTGGTTCCGGGAGTGTACACGACCTTTAAAGGGAAATCTATATGAATTATAATCCTATCTGGCTCAATAACTTTATAGACTTGCACAAATCATCCAACTTCTATAATTTCTTTATGAAGTTGGCCTATCACAAGATTTGAACAGGAAAATGGGATTACATTTCAAGGATGATTTTACTGTTAAAAGATTTAGTTTTGTTTCATTTGGGAATGAAGACAGTTTCTACATCACTTGTGAAAGTGGATGCAGTCCATCTGGATTGGAGAGGTTTGCCCTGAAAACTCCTGCCAATAAGGCAGGGTGCTGAGGAGCTGGGAGCATGAGTTACCAGAAGACAGGATGATTTTTTCTGGGAAAATCACCTGTCCAGAATTTCAGGGCTATGAGTAGGATACCATACCATTATTTGGAGTATTGAATTATTTTTGTTTAAAAAGTGTATTACACATTGTAATCAGATTTTCCATGTGGTACCATACTGAGGCCAGTATATGAAGGAAATTGTTTTCCAGAGCTTTGATAAGTTGAAGTAAATGGAAAAACCAAAGTTTATTCTAATATAGACACCTCAGTACATCTTAATGTCTATCTCGTGCACTCTAGTTTGAGCAAATTGAGTGCTACGTAAGATTAAAGTCTGAGCTGAAATTATTTACATGTAGGAAATTAATGGCATAGTAAGATTACTATGTGATGCAGCAAGCATTTGTACCATTTTTTTTCTCATATACATGGACAGAGGTCTTGTAAGAAAGTGTCTCTCCAGGCTGGGATTGCAGGAAGCCGTTGAGGTGAGAGAGGCAGGCAGTGCTGCCTGCAAGGGCAACAAACTGGGGGCAAAATGCTATTGTTAATATTGCATTTGTTTCTGTAGCATGCCAGGGCCGTGCATGGCTAAAACCCCTTCCAACCTGAGGAGGAGCAACACAGGATTTTGACATTTCTTAAAATTAATTGCCTTTTAATGTTTTCATAACTCTAATTTTCTACTTATCTGCAGCTGAAGTTCAAAGTGAAATTGAACGGATTTTTGAATTAGCAAGGACACTGCAATTGGTAGTGCTTGATGCTGATACCATTAACCACCCAGCTCAACTAAGCAAAACCTCTTTGGCTCCCATTATAGTATATGTAAAGATTTCTTCTCCTAAGGTAAATATTTTACCAATATTCATGTTGATTCAGTCTTTTTTTCTTTTTTTTCCATCCTTTTTTTTGGTCTTAAATGCAGATGTACTTAAATGTCCTCATTAAAGTTCAGAGTGATATATATTGTTATTGGTTCCCTTTGGATGGTGAAATATTATTAATCAAAAAAGTATCTTAGCTCTGGTGTTACCAAAATCAATTTTGGAAAAGATGCTCTATCTCCAATGTTTTTTTAGTTGGGATTTCGCTTTTAGTATCAAGCACGTAAGTAATGATAACAGTTTGTTGAATCAAATTAATACAGAAATTAAAGATTTTCACACAATGAGTGTCAGACTGATTGGTAAACTTTAACATTCCTGGTAATATACTCTTGCATCCTGGGAAAAATCTGCATAGACCTTGTGAAAAGGCATTTGAAAGAGAAGATCAAATTATGGGAAGAGAACTCAGGAGAACAATTAAAGAATTTCAGCTTAGAAACAAAGAAATCCAGAAACATCAAAGGAAAATAGGAGGGGAACTTTATAGTCCTCATAGCCGGAAAGGAGATGTTGGGAAGTAAATGAAAATTAGCTTGGTCTGGATGTAAACAGCATGGGAAATTCTCCTGAAGACAGCAAATGAAGAATTTGATCTGCTCAAGTGAACAGTTAAAAATTTAAACATTTTAGGTGGTTATATATGTACAGTAAATCCAGACCTGCTCACTTTTATTAATGTCTTATTTTTCACAGGTTTTACAGAGGTTAATAAAATCTCGAGGGAAATCTCAGGCCAAACACCTAAATGTTCAGATGGTGGCAGCTGATAAACTGGCACAGTGTCCTCCAGTGAGTTACTGTTAATTTATGTCTCCCCTTTGAAAGGTACCTTTCTGTTCAAGCACAAGGTTAATTATGTAATTCCTGGGAATGTTTGCCCTCTTCTGGCCATATTTCACTATTGCTTTTTTGCAGAATGCCTCCTGAGGTCTCTGGGCTCTGCACAAGGGTTCAAGGAAGAACAGCCATAATCACAAGCAGTTTTTAGGATATGTGCTGAATATATTTGCCACTCAAAAAAGCTGAGCATTTGTTTTCCTTGATAATTCTTTTGGGGTTACTGGTCTAAAAATTAACCCTCCTAGTGACTGCGCTTTATCTCTGTCAGTTTAGGGTAAGGCCACTGATTTGAGGAGCACCCCTTGGGCGTATGTCACCACAGCCCATCCACTGCTGATGTTCTTGGTCACTGTTTTGACAGAGGTGTGGGGTCCTGCATAACTGAGAGCTCTGAAGTTCTGTTAATGTGCACTGAAGCAAATTCTTTCAACTTCCACCTATAAAGTGGAGATGATGAGACCTCAGCTATGTTTTAAACATGGCAAGGATTATTACCTGCATACTCAGCTGTCAAGAGTATGGGTAAAAAAGACCAGAAGATGAACGTTCAGTTCAGTTGCAGATATGGAAATTTGCTATAGTTATGGAGCTGAGTGAGGAGGATGTTTCCATCATTTAAGTTCAAGTATCTCATTTAAGGTCCCCAAGAAGTCAATGAAGAATTGACTCCAGGAGACCTCCGTAGGCTCTCAAAGCTGTGTTCAGGAGAACTTCTGTCTCCCTGACCAGGGAGGGAATGGAGAAAACTCACCTCCTAACTTTAGTACCTAATATTAGACTGTGTGACTAATCTCTTATCTAATATTTGTACAACACTTGGAAACTGAATGATCTGTATTACTTGTTTGCTTGTGTTTCTTATTATAGTTTATCGTAGTTTTCTCTTAATTATTCTAGAAATGAGGAGCAAATCCCTTTTCTTTCAGATTTTTTCAAGCTGATTTGTTCAAGCTGCCTCTTCCTATCTTCATTGACTGTTTGTGCATTCCTAATAGAAGTCATGAGGACTTGCTTTAGCAAGTGTAACATTAGTGCTAGTTGTGATTGCTATATTTTGTATCACATGCATTAAAAAAAAAGGGTGAAATATCTTAACACAAGTATTAGGAAAGTGGTTCATTTTTGATGAATGGAAATTGTGGTCATCAGTGTCTCTAGCTGATCTCCCATTAGCTGGTGGTTGTTCTCACTAAAATTTTTCCTTTATCAGGAAATGTTCGATGTAATTCTTGATGAGAACCAACTTGAAGATGCTTGTGAGCACCTTGCTGACTATCTGGAAGCCTACTGGAAGGCCACACATCCACATAGCAGCAATCCTCCTAACCAGCTTCTCACTCGCACACTTGCAACAGCCACTCTTCCTGTTAGCCCAGGTCAAAATATTAATTTACAGGTACAGTTTTTATGCCATCTCTTCTTTTTTTCCTATCAACTCCTTCCTCTTCCAAAGCACAGTGGTAGTACGATGATAGAATATGATGAATATGTCTTACTGTTGTTGATAGAATAAGAGCTTTTTCAGCAGACATTCACCCATTTTCAATGTAAAAGGCAAATACAGGCACATTATTGTTGTTGTTATTGTATTCAGAGTAACATGTGTTTGCGTATTGACTGGGGGGCTGGTTTTGATTCCAAGGACTAAGCCAGCCTGACTGAAAACATATGGTGATGTGAAGTGGAATACTTAAGATTTTATTGTGCCCAGGACACCACTGTTCCAGTAATATGTGTACCAGCCACGAGCATTTTTATAGCTGGCCATATGTAATCCAATCAGAGGAATAAAACTGAGCTAATGCTATGCACGTTACAGCCTCTGGTAACTCTCTGACTGATGGGCACACTATCACTAATAGGAAAATCCCAGCCCCAGAGGCCCTGCATGACAAATTGGGTTATGCACAGAGCAGATCCACAAATGTTGGAGGGAATCTGTTATTATCTTCCCACAGGCTATAGAGTTGTAGAGGTGGAGAATGACTGACTGTGTTAGTGATGTCTCAAGGTCAAAGTGGCCCTTCCGGTGTTTCCTTTGTTCTATTATTCATTGGCCATTGCTGTGAAAAGTACATACTTACTTCAAGATGAATTCTTACATAAAACCCAAGTCCCACTGCACATTGTCAGTTAAAATTCATAACTTTTGCTAAGAAAAATGCCTCCTTTTAGCAAACCAAATTAAAAAATATCTGCACCCAAATTAAAATGCCAAGAATTTGCTTTTTGTTTTTATGATCTTGCAAAACAATTTTTTATGTCCAATAATTTATTTCCCATTAGAAGACCAGAGACCTGACAAGTTTGTTCTTTAATAAGAAAAATTGCTTCAGCCACCTTGCAGGGTATCTCATTCTCTTGCTTTCAGAAGCAGTTGCAAGAAAAGAGACTGTAAGCTGTAGCTCATTTCTGCCTTTTTTTCTGTCCTCAGAGCTGAAACACCCTGAAAAAACTGTGAGCTGGAAGAATTTCTGAGTATGAAATTCAGTATTGTTGTGTGCAGACTTTCTAGATAAACTCTCTTTGCTTTGTAGATGTGTTTATTACTTTTGCTCAAGTTTTTTAATGCCTTTTGGGTGTGGATTTATAGTTCACATACTCATTTTATTAACCACATTCTCTGGAGGAACTATACCGAGTTTTAATAACACTTCTCTGAATGTGATGTTATCCTTACAAATTAACAGATTTTCATTTTAAGGACTAAAAATTAGAATGTATTTGCGATTTCACAGTTTGTTTGTAGGTCTACTAATCCAAAAGTGCAAAGCAATGGGGGTCCCTTATGGAACATAGAACTTCTATATTACTTGTGTTTTGTTTTCCCATAATACATTTTCAGGTGACATCTCAAACCTGAGCCTGTCACAGTCTTGGAGTAGATTGGGTTTATTTTCTAGTCACAGTGACTGAACCCATTCTCTAGGTAGGGTGAAGACCCTCTACTTGGAGAATTTAAAGACTATGTCTGTGTCTTTTTTGTGGGCTGCTCTGTAGAGAAAAAACATGCCACCAGCCATTTGGCCTGGAGGGGCCACATCCACACTGCGAAGCATTTGAGTCACTCTCCCCTGGGTCCAATGCAGCACCCCTTTGCCATGAGGCACAGTTGGTTTTTGTGGTTTTGCAGTCCCGGGTGTACACTGTAATGAGAGATTTGTGTTGCCAGCTGCCAGAGCGGTATTTTTATTGGATGATGTTGGCTGCATGCATTGCATGGCACGAGGTGATTGAAGGTGTGAGGCCTCCTGGGACTGTTTAAAATTAAGTCAGTGAAGACCGTACACCTCCTGTCTATCTGATGGAGAGCTTAAGAGCAAACTGTCCTGACAACTGTTCTCAGGTTTCCTCTTGTAGGGAAATAGTTGGCTAATTCCCAAAAGAAGACTAGAGCAACCTCACCCACATACAGTATAGGCAATTAGGGACCACTGGATGGAAATAGGGAGCAAGCCAAATTAACTTGGTGGACACAGTCTTCTCTCTCCTCCTTCAACAATGCTTAAGCTTCTTTCAAAGAACCCCTACTTCTTTGAAACTACAACCTGAATAATGAAATGGGCTTATCTCAAACCTTCTCTATTTTAGGCAAAAAACTTTATGAGATTGGGCCATCAAATTCTTGCACTGTGGAATCTAATCCAAATCAGAGCCCTAATTTGGTTATGAACCACAAAGACAGATACTAATCCAGGTTCAAACATTACCTGCCCGGTGTCCCTGCAATATTTAGGGGAAGTTACTGACAATGAATTTGTCCATAAATCCCATAAAGCCCTCACACTGTTCTGAAATTGCAGGTATGGGTTCTAAATTTATTCATTGCGCTCCTCCACATGTACTCATCATATCAGGGAAGATACATCTGAGTTTGTAAAAGTAGCATTCTGTTCAAAGCAGGTTCAAATTTTGCATTTGTTCTCAAACCACAGCAATGACAGATTTTATTAGTCATGATTATATATATAGATACATACATTTTGGCATTTGACTATATGAGAATTAAAGGGTTTCATGTGTGTACCCAGTTTATGTGCCTCAAAACCAGCTATGGCTGTGAACTAATAAAAATGTGTTTACACATCCAAAGCAGGCATTGCTTTGGGCTCTTTAGCTTTGTGTTTGATTTAATTTATAATTCACCTCCATTGAGTCATTTCTGCTCACCTTGAACACATATATTCCTGTTTACAATTACTACATTCCTTTTCTGGCAAACCAGAATCATTAGAATCATAAAAACAAGAACAAAAAAGAAATTCTACTACTGTTTCTGTTACCTTGTTCTCATGAATACCATTTATTTCAAATTAAGAACACATGGAGCAACCCAGCTAGTCGCTGGGAAGTTTACAGAATACAATGTTATCGTAGAAAATAAAGATTTGTCAAATTTTATCAAATTGCTGATTTGAAATACGTTCCTTTCTATAAGTCTCTGATAAAATACATATTTCTTCCTATCCAATTTCCTGCCATTTTACTTTTTGTGTTGCCAGGAAACCCACCTGCCAGGTTCTGTGGCTGAAGGATGGAATTTCCTCCTTCCCCTAGCTCATTTCCACAAAATAGAAAGACAAAAAGAAAATACATCTGTGAGCTTCCCTGGAGGCAATCCTTATTTTTAGACAACTCTGAACATAGGAAGATAAACTTTAGACTAACTCTGGTAAATTCAGAACAGTCTCACAGACAAATGCCTTTATAACTCCAGTAAAACCAACTTTAATTTTGTGCCAGTAGATGTGATTTCATGTTGACATTCTTCACCTCATGTGAGAAGGATAATTCAATTTCACCATAATGTATTTCTTAAAATTTTGCAATTAAGCATGAAAAGTCTTTGGCTGTGGTTTGGGAATAAAAGCAGGTTAATGTATGAAACCCCCAAATGAGTTAAATGATGACACTTGTTCATTTTGCAGTGATTTCAAAGCATTATACTGGTGAAGAGTAGGTTTGTTATTACCTGGTAATTTTTATTTCAGTCTTTTAATAGTAGTGGTGTGTTAGGAAATTCTATAGATGACAATATCGCTCCCCTCCTGATTTTCTTGTCAATGGTGTGTATTCTTGAGCTCTTAAAATTATGAAGTCAAAGTTTAATTTTTCATTACCATGAAGAAATGGAATCACTGCTGAGAAAAACAGAAGGTCAGTGATAGTATTGGTATCATAATACAAACTTTATTCATACCAGATTCAATTGCATCTTTTTCCTTTTTAAAAAAAAAAAAAAAAAAAAGCTACTCTGAAAGAGCCAAGGTTTTGTACTTTGGTTCTCAGCTGGAATCCATCTCCTCATCCCTCTAAAATCATTTTCCCATAGTGGCTGTTTCCAAGCAGGTGTCTGTAAACTCTCAGCTGATACCTGCCCTCTTCTGGCATGATATGTCCTCTTTAATTTTTCTGCAGTTTGTCCTGCTTCTGCATGCTCTCTTTTTGTCTGAAGTGTGGTAGGCAATTGTTGCTAACTGGAATAGTCAGAAATATCACAGGACATGAGAAGGTGTCACAGAATAACCCAAGTGCCACCCTCCGTTCTGATGAGAGTGAAAGAAATTGTTTGTATTATAATACTGAATTTTCAGTAAAAGTTGAATGCTAATGTCTTTTTCTAGTTTCGATTCAAAGTGGATTGTTGTGTACTTAAATTTTATTGGTTTCATGGCACTTATTAGTTGAATTTGATATTGGGGAAAGTTTTTAAATGTGTACTTCATGTATATGAACTTACTGCTGGTTGTGATAGCAGGGATCTCAAGGAGACCAGAGGAATGACCATTCAGCCTCTGAACGTGGTGGTTCACAAATTGAAGAGGAAGCACGGGTTGAACCCATCAAGAAATCCCAGCATCGCTCTTCCTCAAGCCAACACCACAACCACCGCAGTGGTGTTAGAGGCCTTTCTAGGCAAGAAACTTTTGACTCAGAAACACAAGACAGCAGAGATTCGGCTTATGTAGAGCCAAAGGAGGACTACTCACATGAGCACGGTGACCACTATGATTCTCACAGGGATCACAATCATAGAGACGAGTCCCACGGGAGCAGTGATCACAGACATAGAGAATCAAGGCATCGCTCAAAGGAGAGGGACCGCGAGCAGGACCATAATGAATGCAACAAACAGCGTAGTCGTCATAAATCAAGGGACCAGTATTGTGACAAGGATGGGGAAGTGGTATCAAAAAAACGTAACGACACAGGAGAATGGAACAGGGATGTTTACATCCGTCAGTAACTTTTGCCTCCAGCAGTCTTGTGTTTCTCTGAAGTCTTGTAACAATGCCCCTTGAAAATATCTTTGGGTTCTTCACTGCAGAACATATGGTATCCTTCTGTATGCTGATTTGTATTGCTGTTGCTTGCATAGCAATAGCATGAAATAGAATATTCATATACTTATTTTTTTGGTTAGTGCTATATGAATTAGCGTAGTACAACTGCAGAGTTCCTGATGTTGTACTATGCCATTTTTCAAGCTGTTTTTTGGTAGCTGCCACTTGAACAATATCTGTTGCCATCAAGGTGTTGTTAGTGTTTTTTAAAAAAAAGGTACATTTGATGTTTAATAACTTCCTGTGTATTCAGCAAACCAGAATCAGCACATAAAAAAATCTAAAACTTTTTGTCTGCTCTGATTTTTAATTTGTATGCACTTGATTTGCATATTCATTTAAGAGCCACTATCTGTTGCTTGTACCTCTGGTGGACTCCATTTGAAGACAGAATTCAGTCTTGCCTTACACACAGGGGATCATAAAGTCGAAACCTATTTTCTATGTACTGGTACTGTGTACTGTATATACAGTTTATAAATGTTATTTCTGCCGACACCTTCTTACTATCTAAGTTTGATCACACTGTTTTAGAGTCCTAATGCCAAGTCAGCAGATTTGCTTTTGAATTACTGGCAACTGGAACTAGCCTCATTTAGGAAATCTGTAACAGTGTTCAATCTAAATACTTTTTCTTCTGTAGCAGAAAGCTTATACTTATTGTAAATACGAATGAGTGCTTGAGATAAAGGGTCTAACTCTTATACCTTATGCTGTCCTTGCAAACCCAACTTTGCATTTTAAATTGATGGTAAAGATAATGAATTTACCACTATAAATTATTATTTTCTGTACAGGTTACAAACTTGCAATGGACACAGGTTAATATTTGTTCTATTGTCAGAATAATAGAGCACACATGACAGAGGTGTGTATGTGAGTGGGTGGGTGGGTGGGTGATGGATGGGTGTACGTGTGAATGTGCACGTTAGGCAGCAAAGTGTGAGAATCTACTGAAGAAAACAAAGGTTACTCAAAAGCCCAACAAGTCTGTTTCTTCATTCTGTCTATTAATTTAAAAATCAAAATTGCAGTCAGGGAATATGAGGGAGTTTAGTGACCCAGGTAATTGAGAAAGCATAAATCTGCTGGCTCTTTATTGAGACTTCAGGAGAGTAAAAACAGGCAAATTTTACTGTGAGTGTTTCACTGGAAATGTAAAACCTTTGTGTTTTAGAGTATTTGTTTTAGTAAGAAAAGTTTACACAGCTTGTGGAGAGTTATTTTGTTGGAAAATAAATTTTTGTAGCTTCTCCACTTTTTCTACACTTGCCAATTCCTCTGCATTCCCACTTTGCAGCCAGCTCACTGCTTTTCCTTCACCTAAACTGTTGTGCTGCTGGTGAGAACTTAGAAAAATGACTGTGACAAAATACGCTGTTACAAGCTTGCTAGAGAAAATGCATTGAAATCAAAGGGAGCAAACACAGTTTGTTTTGCATTGAACACCTGTTGCACTGGTAAGTGGGGGGAAATTCTATGTTATTTTTGACTACAGGTCCCATACCCTTGCCTAGTGTAAAAGCTGTTCTGCATCACATATAGTCTTTGTAGTAATTGTATGAACGAAATACTTTTTGTATTTCACTGTAAATAGCACATTAGGTAAAGACTGTAGTGGGATAATCATTAATTTAGCTGGAAGTTCTTTTTATTTATTATTTTAATTCTGGGAATATCAGCATTGCCTGATTTTAAATATCATTTTAGTGAAATGGATAAGATATATGGCAGGTGCATGTTTTCTCCAGTCTCCTATTCCAGCATCCAAGCAATTCAGTTTAACTCCCTTAAACATATTCTGTTCTCCCTCTCCTGCTTCTGCCCCTCTCCCTGATGCTTTATATGCATTTTTTATAACAACATAAGAGCGTGAAACTCTCCTGTCGGATATCTGGCCATTCCTCCCAGTGCTGCTGACTGTTGTGGTAATTCAAGGGTGGTATTTGGCTCAAAGCATGAACTATGGGGAACAGAAGGAAAAGGGAGTTTTTCTAGAAATAAAATTCTCAGCATTTTTCTAACCAACTGTAAATGACTTTATAGACAAAGGAAGCATAGGTAAGTAGATCTGGTGTATTACTAAATGGATATGTAAAAGTATATAAACAGTGGCTTTTGATACAAGAGGATTTTCGGGGTGTCAGTGGAAAATTACATTGAAAGACTGTGTTGTTTGAATCATATCAGATCACATGTAAATGGGAAGAGAAGTTATATTATCTTGCTTTATATAGCCTGGTTTTAACTATTTTACCAGCTTCAGTAACTGCTGTTGCTCCCTACAACTCTTATATGACAGCTATGGCCTCCAAGAAGTGATCTATGGATTCCACTTCAATACCTTGAATTTTTTTGTTCTTTAAAAAAAAAAAAAAAAACAAAAAAACACCAAAAACCACAAACAACTTTTGCTCCACAGAGCATTTATTTTCCACCTTCCCTGAAGTTTTTTTTGATGAAAGTGTGGCAGAATGTAAAGGCACTGAGTAGTGTATGAAAGCCATGGAGTAGGTAGCCATGTATAGACAAATAAATGAGAAAATAAAGAGCATAGTCCAAGCCCTAGTATTTAAGTACAGCCTATATATTGATTTATGACATATAAATATCTTATCACCAAAAAGGGCATGTCCCGATCCAACTAATGAGAGAATCATATTTTGTATAGTGCTGCTAATTATGTACAACTTACTAATGGATTTCTTAGGCAGACTCACTCAGTAGGTTTTAATTAGCCTTGCTAAGATACTTTCCTTCAGTTATTGTTTTAAGAGTGACAAATCATTTGCAATGTGAGCTTGTACTACAGATATTGCACAATACCACCTGCCTGCTGAGCACTACTTTGACAAGCACTTTATCAGATTTCAATAAGAAGCTTTAAAAATACTCCAACGGGAGAACATATCAGAGGTTATTGTGATGAAATGTCTTTGCAAAATTTTGCCAGTAGGGAGTTTAATATTATTGTTTGCATTAGGATACCAGTGAGTTCATATTACTGTATCTGGTTTCAGGAGCTTTGAATGTGAGGAATGGTAGAGGTCGCAGCGAGCTCCAGAGTTGTCTTATGTGTGCGTGGTACAAAACAACCTGTAAAATTTCTATTCAAGTGAGCTAAAAGGATAATAAAACCAGTGAGGCAGAAGAAAAGGGAGTAAGATACAATACTTAAGTGATAGATCCTGTCAGCTCTTGCTCTATATTTTTCTAAAGAACTTCAGTATATGGAAGGAATTTTGATGCATTTTAACATTTACCTGTATATATGTTAGATGTTAACCTTATTTTTGTATGTCTTTTCAAATGAATACATATCAGTGCTGTTCAGCAGCCCCAGTCTATCCTTTGTCATTAGTGTCACACAGACACCATGGGAGAAAGAATTCTCGAGGAGGGATGGGGAGGAGGTGAGGGTAACAGTCTCCAGGCCTGTTAAAGGACAGGACAGTGGGGATGAGTAAGCAAACAGGCTTGTGCACAAAGGCAGCATCAGGAGGAGTTAAGAGCTGGCAGAAACTATTTTTAAATTGCTACATACATTATTGCCTAGAAATTTAAAAATTCTTCTAGACTACTCATGGATTCTGTGTCTGGAATCAGGAGTTCAGAATTTGAGAGGAGTTCCACAGTTTTTGCTTCTAGATAGTTTATTCTAAGGATCTGGCCCTAAATAATGAAGACAGGTTTTAAAGTCTCAATGAGTTTTAGTGGAGATTTCTGTTTTTACAGAAATCTGTAAACTCTTAACCTATAGCCCTTACTATAAATGGAGGATAAGGAAATGAAATTCCACTCATCAAACACTGAATAAAAGTAGATACCCATTTTCACTTCTCCATATCTGGTTACTCAGCCTAAACGTGCAGTTCCTGCCCAGGTCTAATACCCTGCCCCTGACTACATACAGTCCTGTATGAAATTAACATTTTTAATCTCCGTTGGTTTGTAAAGTCATGTTCCTGTTCTGTGACACCTGCAGAGGCTTTCATGTGGTCCATTATCTTTCCCTTAGCTGGAATGCAGTGAGTGGTCTGATTGCTTTTCATCAGTGTCTGTCCAAAGTAAAAAGATTAGTGTAAACCACCTCCTGTGTTTAGTTGCTAAAGCCTCTTCAAGATTTATTTTGATTTGTGGTTACATTTGACCTCTGGTTACTTTAACACATCAGGCTGAAAGCTATTTCCCAAATTCTTTTGACTTTAATTCTATTCCATCCATGAAAATAAAGCACATTGCAAAAAACTTTATTACAGAGTCTAGAGAAAGAACAGAGAGATTATTTTTCAGAGTGCAATATAACATTTCTGGTGTACATTTGCTTATATTTATTACTTTAATGCAGATCTTTCACCAAAATTTTAGTAGTTCTATCATCTGTAAAATATGTAGATGCCATTTTTATTGTGAATGTTTTTAGTCAAATGTTATTCAATCAAATTTATTGCTTGGCAATTTGTCTATAATTTATTTCCCCACTTTTATATAACAAACCGTTACATATGAGCTTACAGTAGTTTTACAGACAGTTTCTTTTTATAACTTACCACCCTAGAGATGTGTTCCTACGCAGCCCAGAAAAAGATTTATATCAGATATAATAGAGATTAAGCTGCTACTTCTAACTCATCTGTGTTCTCTTTTCTTACTTTATTCTTTTATCTATCATGCTTACCTACTCTGCAATGAATTCTACCAGTACAAAATTGGATTTGCTCATATTTTTTTTAGTCATGAACAATTAAACATAAAAAGAAGGCTCTTTCCTTACATCTTAAACTACCCACTCCAAAGTAATTTCTAGTTGATGACCATCACCTGCCTATTTCTTACTAAAATATTCCCTTTTCATTAAAAAGCATATGAAATCCTATGATCTAAAAATTGGTGGACTCCATGACACTGAAACATGAAAAAGCTGTATAATAATTTCATACTATACCAGGCTGCCTATTTTAATATCTTTATATTGACCAAGATAAATATTTAGATTTGGCACTATCACTAGTCACTATTTCTGCAAATAGAGAAAACTACTTTTCAGACTTTCTTAAAAACAAGATCTGATTGCATGCCTAATCTATTTATTTTGTAGGGTTAATCTTTCATTACAATGACTATAACTTTTTAAATTTAATATATAAATATATAGTATATATATAAATATCTCTATATATTCAATTGTGCTTCAGCACCAAACACTGAAGCATAATGATTCAGTGTGTAAAACATTTTTATCAGGAAAGTAATCCTATTATGTATTAAAAATATATATAAACCATATATCAAAATTGTGACAATGAGAAAGTATTCCTGCACTTCTATATGAAGTCACAGTAAGATTGGAAAAGGAAAGAAAAAAAGAAGGCATCCCTCCAACTTTAGTCATCTAACTGAGCCAAGCCTGTAGTCAAAAGAAGGATTCTGGCTCCTTCGAGGGATGATTTGGAGCATCTTAATTGAGTTTCTGCTCTAAACTGCCTGATGGAGAGGTCTCTCCCGCCGCCCACTCCTCAGTTCCCAACGGAGAGAGGGGCATAGGGGAAACCACTGAGGCTTACCCCTTCAGTATGCCAAGTGTTGTTTTAAGTCTAGCAATTGCCTTTTGCAGAATCAGCTCTAGTAGTTAAAGTCCAGATATCAGAGTGATTTTTTTCAGGTGAAGTCTGGTCTGCAATTACACTGGAATCAAATAGTTACTCCCCCCACCCCCGAAACTTCTCATACAAAATCAAGGGAGATCACCTTCTTGAAAAGCCTGTTTGTTTTTCAAAACCAAAGAAATCTGGGAAAGTCTCAACAAATCTTCCACTAAAAATGCAGCGATCTTAATTCTTTCAAATTCAGCATTGCACAAATCCTGCTACTGAAACTGGAGGCAAAGTTCCTTACTTTATATGCATATGCAAATTTCAGTGTATAGTCAATGTGTGCTGATTAACGTTTACAGAATTTATATATTCTGCAAAAAGGAAATGCTTTTTTTACTAGCACTGAGTTAAAGATTTCAACATGTACTTACAGTAAAAGACTAATCCCTTTTGTTACCAAGTAATTATTTTAGCCATATTTAGACTAAAAAAGCTGTAATTTATAGTATGAGCATTCATGATTCTAAATAGGATATCTCACCTACTACTGATGAAACAAAGTGACTTAAAATCTTCTTTAGACACATTGTGGTTAATGGCAAGGAGTGACCAACAAAAGTAGACAAGTAGTAGACAAGGATTCCATCCTGCTGTGCTAGGGTAAGCCTTACAGAGGATGTGCTAGTCAAACTTGACAGAACAGAAAAAGGGTCATTTGTTTTATTTAAGAACAGTAGAAAACATATGGTTACAAAACATTTATAGCAAATATAAGTAAACAACCAGACTACTGAGACACAGAATTGTATAAATTGTTTTGATTGCAAGCAAATGCGCAAGCACTTCTGACAATATAAAGACAATTTATAAAAGCAGCATTTCTCTTTTTAACCCAACCAAACAGTTCTGTGTGAAGAGACAGACGTTATTGGATAATGCTTTTAAAAACTAGAAATTGATGAGTGAGAGGAAAAAAACAAACACACACAGATGTCAGTTTATGTTTTTGAATTGTACTTACCTTTTCCCTCTAATTTTAGTGCTACTGCCAGTTCCAGCAGCACTGAGATACGAGAATACTGTTCAAATGGAGAACATCTCTGGAATTGAAGCAGAATTTTTAAATACAACTACCGCCTTTAAAAAATTCAGATTATTAAAGCTTTGAGCAGTGTATTAAGGCAGTTCTCGTTAGCATGCTTCCCCAGTTTCAATTTTCATATGATTTTAGCTGGTGATGCTTTCTAACCAATAAAGACTTACTATTCTTAGTTGTTTGAAAGGTGATTTGCAACATTTCAGATGGTATTATGCATTGTTTTTTGTCTTTTGATATATTAATCACAACTGTAGCCCCTTCTGTTGCAAATGTTTGATTTTAAAATTGTCACTTGTCAGCCAGTCCATTAGGCTATTTCAGAACCAATACAGTTTATGCATGGGAAGTTTGATGTTGAAACAATATTTATTTACATTCCCAGAGTGAGATGGTTTAATATATTCATGCTGCTATAAAAGACATGCTACAAGGCCTAATCGTATTTGTGTATATACTATGTGTACAGAGAATCTTGCTTGTATTAAAATAAAAGAGAAATGAGGTTCTAAGTATCAATTTATAAAACAGTTCTTTGTAAAATGTTACAGTGTTTTGTGAAGCACTATTTAATGAAACATTAACTAAGGGTAAACTTCCATAGAAACTACCTTTTCCAAAATTCATAATAGCAGTTCCCATCTATTTGATTTATGTTTGCATTTCATAAAGTAGCTTACTTCCCCTCCCAGAGAAACCCTGTTCCTACGCTTGCTGCACTAGAGAAGCAGCTCGCATGGGGACGGCCGTGTGAGTGAACAGACTTGTTCAGGCACTGACCTGCTGTAAATACAAAAGCAAATGGAGACTTAAAAATGATACTACCCTTCCCCCATGCATGACTTTCCTTCTGCAACCTGTGGCTCTTTCCCAGCAGAGCAGCTGGCAGTTTTCGTGCTGCCATGGCAACCCTGCCGTCAGCCCGTTGCCTTGGCAACCTTGCAGCCGTAAGAAACACACTTCACGTCTGCACTCTTCTTAGACTCACAGACGTATTTTTTCAGGTTGCATTTTTAAATGCTTATTTACTGTTCGATTTAATAAATTTTGCAATAAAAAATCCTATACAGTCCTTATTTGCCAGTGAAATCAGATCATCTTCCCTGGAATCCTGCAAAGAATTAATATCCATTCCTTGCAGTGTCGCAGCAGATGGATCAAATCTCTGCAGCAGCTTCAACTGATCAAGCGACAGTCCAGCTCCCCTCATGCCTTCTCCTCCAATGTGAGGTTCCTTTTCAAGCAACAAAGAAAAGCAAATTATTGCATCGGTTCTTAATTGCATCAGCACCTTAAGTGCCCTGAATGTATTCCATTAAGTATATGCAGAGCTGCCTAACTGGTAATGTAGACAAGCTGGGTTTATATCACTCACACCCGAGGAGGATTTAGAAGTAATGTGGCCCTTCTTTTCTTGCCTTCATCTGGCCAGTGTGTATACAAGCATATATACAAAGTCCAAAGTGCTTTGAGGAGGTGGTGGTGCGCTTAATCCTCTTTAGCCCAGTAGTTCAGAGCACTTACTGAGGACACATGCACACTTCTAAATCAAGCCATTACTCAAAGGACTGAAACATCACAAGAAAGCTGTTATCACCAGACGATAAGAAGGTCTAAAGGTTTTAGGTTGCCACTTTTAAATGATGCAGCACTTCTGCATCATTTGTATACTAAATAGCTATAAGTTAAGTCAAAAACAGTGATTCTTTAAACAGTTATTAATTTACTCAGTAACAGTAGTAGAAATACCTGGATTCTTCACATTAAAAACTTCAACTGGAGAGACTGAAAGCCCCATTCCAGAATACTTTACTGCCTGGAGAGGCATCATTTTGGACAATGATGCAGCAGAAAAATCTGAGCTTCAGATTTTCCATGTCATGTAGTTAGACTAACAGGTAAATGGGACTACTGTTACATGGCTATGTGTATGAGGCAGAGAAAGAAAGGAACAGCTTAGGTATCTGAATTCAGATGACATTCAGCATCAAAATCCTGGAGGGGATAGGGATTAAAATCACAGCCCTTTTCTCAGCATTTCTTGCGAGTAGCCACGACTGCTTTTTATTTAATACACTGATTCCTGGAAAAAATCTAGTTCTTAGCTGGATTGTTCTTTCAATGCATTCAGTAAGGAGATAGAACAAAATGTGCAAAAGCTGGTATTGCAATATCAAAAATAGATCTCCTTTGTAAATCTAGTCTAATGTAGTCTATAATGCAGCCTACAGCAGAGTATTTTCTGAGCCATCACACTTTGCTAACACATGAGCTCACCCAGCCAGGACATGATGGGAGTTAACTGCTTAACCATATACTGTGTGCTGTAAAGCTGGGTAGCTGCGAGGTTGCAGCCTGATGCTTCTCTTCCTTTCCCTCAGCAGGATTTCAGTGCTTTCCAAGTAAGCGACGTAAAAAGGTGTCCATTGCAAATTGAGAAAAACAAACACAAAGGGAGACAGGGGTAGCAACTTGAAGTAACACAGTAGAAGGATGGAAAGTAGTATTACACAGGGTCAGGACACTTGCTCAAAGACAGACCAATATTTTTCCTCTATCTTTTCCTTTTTCCTTTCAGTGAAGTTACTGCATTTAAGCTGATATACAGCATCTCAAGGAAGTCAGTCTGCACAAAGGATCAGCTGCCATGCAGTAACCTCCATCTACAAGTTCAACGCCTATGGCTCCATCTCCTGTTTTTTCCTTACCCAACATGATTCCAGGATCTGTTAACAAACACAGAAAGCGGGAGGCAGTGGACTGGGTATATAAGGAGGTGTGTGCTGTGAAACTAAAGAATATGGGAAATGCATAAAGGAACATGAGGTAAGTTGTCCTTAGACTCCAGTTTCCTGTTCATTGGAAAATATCACCATAGTTTACACTACTGGGGAACTGTTTATAAGATACTATCAACTATCTGTGCGTAAAAAATTCAGTGTCATCTCATTTAAAATATACTGTATACAAAAGAATTTTTATAGATACGGCATTTGTGTGTGAAAACTAGTGCTTTGTTCAACACTGATATCACTGGTGAGACAAAGTCTATTAAACTAGAATTAATCTTGCATTTGAATTGATAGGGATTGTGTTTTGCTTTATCATTCTATCGAAGGCAATTTTTATGCTCTTATGTAAAATGTACAGTCTCATTTGAAACAGCTGGAACTGAAAAATTCCTAGTAAATGGATGGTGAAAAAGCAGGCGGAACAACCCTGACATACAAATATTTTTTAAAAAAACTTCAGTTCTGTTAAATCTTTAACAGCCTTCATATAATTTTTCATTGTACACCTATTGTATATATTTTTTTTCATTTAAGTTAAAAGATGCATCTAAACTTCTTAAGACAGCTACAAGTCATCAGAGAATATATAAGCAAGATAAACAGCTATCAGTTAGACTTTTCCTCAAAGCCACAATGATAAACAACCAACCCACCCAATTCATCATATCAACAAAGAGGAAGAGATACATACAGTCTGATAATAAACTCTCTCAAGTTACTAATAAAGGCAACAGATATTTTTTAAATGTATGAAGTATAAATAAAAAATGCTAGTATCTCCCTACATATTACCTCTTCCCAGACATCTTAATGGTAGACACTGACTCCAGAAAAGACAAGGTACATTCTTGGGACATTGAGACTGAAATAAATTTGTTCCCTTATTCCTTTACACAACACAAAACTAGCTCACATACATATAAAATCCTCCTTCCTCAAAACATAAGGTTCTTTCCATTTGTCTCCCATCCTTTATGCAAGTCTTCACTGCTTCTATGACATTAATAAAAAATTTTTCACTTCTCCTGTGAATGTGCAAAAAAATATATGGATTAAAGAACAATTGCAGGAGAAATTTTAACTTATCTGAACTATCTTTTGTCCCTGTTGTATTTTAAATTACTGTTGTAGAAATCAAAACAACCATAGTACTCAGTGGGAAACTACTTAATGATCTCTAAATGAAGCTCAATTAAACATGAAAATAGATTTAAAAGAGCCTCAGAAATCCTTGTTATTTCTATCCACAACAGTTAAAATTGTCTGCAGTGAAAAAGAGATTTACTGATAGTAAATATAATGTGTAAATTTACAGTGCCAAAACAAGCTCACTGGATTGTGTTGAAGTACCCTGAAAATACTATTACCTGTGGCTGAAGCTGGAGACATGGAAAAGTTTTCAGGGCCCAAGCAACTTGCTCCTCATTTTCAGAGAGTGTAATCGTACATGTACTATATACTAAAATACCTCCTTGTTTCAACAGTTTCACTGCCTGCAGGGAGAAATAAACAATACTTCAGTTTGTTTTTAAATGGAAAAACTTTCACACTGAGCAACATTAACCAGGAAACCATTAAGCTATAATATTAAAACTTGGGACTTAAACTCAAATCTTTCTAAGATAGGCCTTAGGATACTAATTCTTCTCAGGGAATACAGTAAAGGATCCCATGGATTAGAAAGATTCTTTCCAAATCAGCATTATAGCTCATGCAGTTTATTAACACCATTGAGATGATTCACCTTGTAAGATTTGTTACTTGTTCAGCTCTGCATATCCCAGACAGATTAGTTCTGTTTTCATCACCTGCTGCTGACCATGGATACATAATATTTTTATCAGTGATATTAGCTGTCTACTATTTCCACATACTTGGCATGGAAGCTATATCTATGCTGCTGTTTTCAAGCTGTGATTCACTTTGAATACATATAATTCAGATTTAGACAAGTTTCCTGAGATCTTATCTTTCAGCATCAGCCCAAGCACACTCCTACTAGCATGAAAAGTTGTAATATGACCTCCTGGCTTTGTAGTTCATTTCATATCCCATACAGTAACTCACAGCACCACTACCTAGGAGTTCTATGCAGTGAACTTAAAAGTCTGTGCTGCTGCAGAGAAAAGACTTTAGACTGCTCTATGACTTAGATCCTTGCGATCATTATAAATTAAAACTGAATCTGAAGGAATAAAAACACACGCAAATGTTTTTATTTACTGTGGCTTACATATGCCCTTCCTATGCTTCAGTGAATTGACTTCACCTAGCAACAGATATAGTGGAGCTGAGAGGTTAAACTGAATCCTACTGCTATCTTCTTTACTTAACTGCTGAAAAGGTAGGGAAAACGAGGCACCATTTTTCAATATGAAGTTTTACGCTGCAAAAGCCTTTATGTCCAATTTGGCTGATCTACTTAATGATTAATACATACCACAGTGAAAAGCTTGCGCTGTAGTGGCTGATAAGAGGTCACTTCCTTTAAAGTTGCGGAATAAGCCATGTTTGGTCTCTGTCCCATCCCACTACATGGAGCATCAAGAAGAATTCGATCAAATGACTCCGGTAAGAATGGAGGTCCTTCTGTAAAAAGCAGTTAGTAATATAAAATGTGGCTGTTTCTTTCCTTAAAACTTCATAATTCATAAGGACAAGCTGTTACAACTTCCTTGACATGAAACATTTATGTACTATAGATAGTGTTTGCAAAAGTAATCTCAGCTAGAGACAAGTCTCAGCACTGCTGGTGGTAGATTTCATCTCCCAGGATACTAAAGAGTTTTAGTTTTGTGCACTCAAACCATACACGATCCCTTTAGGCAATAATATTTTTTAACCTTAATTTAATAATTAGAAAGTAAAATATAAAAGTAATCAAAAAAATGGTTGAAATGGTCAGAAGTGTTGGGTACAAAGTCATACGTATAGGCTGCAATGAACCACAGTCAGCTCATAACAGAACCAAGGATGCCAATCTTTAATGAGAGAAGCCTGTAGTTAATCATTAAGACTGCCTTAAATAATAATAATTGAACCGTCTCTATAATAACTATTTCTTGCAATGCATATATATCTGTAGAAAAGAAAGCACTTCCTAATAACATGAAATATTACAAGTTCTAATGCATGACACATGCTGTCTCCACAGCAGAACAAATCAGTAAACAAGGTCTGTGAAGACAAGAACAATTTCTGAGTATTATGTAGATAGATAAGGGAATATGTAACTTCTATATGCAGAGCTTATCCTTTCATCCGAATCCCACTAGCTCAACAGCCCAAAAGATTCTATCGCCTTAGCACTAGAGAGACTCATCAGCTCATCATCACCAAGACAAAAGTGGCTCCATATGTGTATCTGTGAGTAACCAATGAGGAAGAGAGACATATATATGCTTTACCCCCTTTTCTCCTTCTGTTTCTCAAATATTCAAGTTAGGTCACAAGTGAAAACAAGTGAGTGACTTCATACTACTGCTACCTAGCTTGTTCCAGCACTATAAAATAAGTCTAGCTAGCTAGCTACCTCTGATCCATTACTACAATGTTCAAAATATGTCATATCTTAATTGCAGAGAGGTATAGAAAAGCCCTCATGATCTCTCAGTATTACAGCTAAATCTTGTTCATCTGTGTGCTACATACCAGCTACAATATTTTATGTTCATAGAAAGACTATTAAGAAAGTACCTTTATTCCTCCAACACAGGAATAACTGCAAGGCATAGGGACAAAGAAGGTGAATTATGCAACTTGATTCCTACTTAGGCCAACTAGTGACTGGGATAAAACAGAGTGAGAAAGAACAGCATACTTTGTACAACAAACTAAAAATAATCAAGACGGCAGATACTGTTTAAATCGTTCCATCATGGGAACAGAACCAGTATCATAAATACAGCACTTCAGAAAGGCAAATGAAGTGAACTTAAAATAATACACTGTGCTTCTATAGAACCTTCCCCTAAACAGCTGAACAAACATCAGTGAAATAAACCTTGCAGCACTCCTGTGAGTTAGGTATTAATAATCTCATTTTACAGATGAAGATTCTGATGCAGAAAAGCCAAGTAATTCTGCAAAAATATATATATTTTTTTTTCAGATTAAGTCAAACAAAGTATGGGGTTAAACATTATCATGAAAGAAGGTTTAAGGTTTCTTCAGTCTTTGATATTATCTGGGAAAGAAATGCATTTCCTTTCAGCATATTAAATTGTGATAAGCACAGATAGTTCTGAGTCTTGTATTTGCTTCACAGAGAAGCTGATAGTCACGAAAGAGAAGAAAATAGAGTATTCACAGTGCTGAAGCAACTTAGGTATCTGCCAAGATTTCAAGGACCTGTAGACCTGTGGCAAGTTGAATATTATTAGTGCAAAACTGATTACTGTTTTCTGCTAAAAGCTACTACTACCCAAGTTGTTTACTTTACCTTGTTCATCCTCTCTCTTCTCAACTGCAAGTGCCTTTGTTCCATCATAGCAAAAGGTCTTAATGCAATTCAACTGTAGCAATTCAGCATTCTGCTTAATTTTTTTGACCTTGTTAGCTGTCTTGTCCATGGCTATTACTTCACCCTGAAAAAAAAAAAAAACCTGAAATTTTTATCAAAAGCATAGGAATTAAATGGATGTTCAGTTCCTGACTTCTACCCCTCCAGGCCCTCCATCAGCAGTGTAATGAATGAAGCTTAGTTTTCCCTGCAGAATTTTGTTATTTTTAAATCCACACTCCAGTAGTCCTTGTTTGCCCATATTTTCCATGATACCCACACTAGGCTAGACACTGGTCTGAAGCTGTGTGCATTCTGACTGTCACTAGCTGCTTGGCACTGTCACTCCCTGAGGGACCCTATAACATCTGACTTCTGGCAAGGGGTTTGTTTCTTTTTGTTTCTTTTGAACTGTTTTACTGGGCACTAAGTTAGGTAAAAATGTAATCATTTGAAAGAGGGCAGAAGTCTCAAATACATAGTAAAATAGATCAACAGGTTTTAAATTTGCATGGAGATGGTAGGAAACATGATCACATATAGCTCAGTCCTGAGGAAATGAGGCCCACAGCCATGCCTCTGGCTTGCTCAGACTCATAACATTCTGTTATACTTGCAGTAGTTGTCACTCAAGTTACTTTGGGAAATACTGTAAATAAAAGAATAAATTTAGACATGGGGGGAGTGGAGTCACAATTACACATTATTCCTTTTATGTAAAAATAAGATTTTTCTTTTCCTCTCCCAAGATAAATCAAAATAGACGCACACCACCATCTGCTAGATGAAATCCGTAAACACAAAGGAAAGTAAACAGTAGCATCAGTAAAATCCAGAACAGTAAAACTATCTTCAAAAAAAACCCAAAAATCTCTACTAGACTTTCTAGATCAAATAGAACCTGCTGAGAAAACATGACAACTTTTTCCCTACTAAAAAAACCCACTCACAAAAAAGTACACAAAAAAAATAAAAAACAAACAAACAAACAAAAAAAAAGACCAAACCAAACAAAATTAAAACCAAAACAAACCAAAACAAAAACAACCTTCTGTAAAGATACGCTGTTGGCTGTATGTCATGTTAGCCAATATGTAGGTCTGGAACTGAGAAGTCCAAAACGATTTATGTTGTGTCAATGGTGTCCAGCCTTCATCTACTGTGAGCCAAATCAGCTCTTACAGGAGCACTCAGGGTTGAATGGTGCCACTGCTTCTCCCCTGCCACCATTCAACCCACTGCCTAAGCACACTAAAAACTGATTGTGCTGGAAAGTTGGGTTGGTTGCTAAAGCAGTGGATTTGCTGCGCATGTGCTGTACTGTGGATCAAAAAAGAGAACAAGCTGAAAGACAACAGTTCTCCCCCATCTGGCCCATGCCAGTCACTGCCAGAACAACTTCCTGCAAGACATCTGAGAAAAATGGTGGTCTGGACTGGGATCCAGACCATAATAAAGAATTCTCAAGTTTTAACTATTCCCAATTCCTATTTAAAAGATCTTAAAAATAAAAAACTAATTTTACATTTGGATTATCTCATCTAAAAACAATATAATAATTTTTACAACTAAATCACAAAAAAATATAAGATTGATTCGAACATTCTGAAATGTTAATGATTTAATATACTGTCTCTGGAAATTCAGTATGGAAAATACATGAATGGAATTTAAGAACCAAAAAGCAATGCAAATTTACTAGCATATTTTTTCCATATTTTAAGTTAAAATTTTATATTCAAAAAAGGAAAACCAATCAGATAAATTTCAGCATTTTTATTCTTAATCTTTACCACTTCAGCTGGAGGTAAGCACAATCAAAATACCTAAGATGACTAAGGAAAAAAAACCAGTTATGCAAAGTTATACAAAATGTACCCATATAGATGGAAAAAATATAGGTGTAAATGAATCCATGACAGAAATATGTTTTTGCAGACTTCCTGTATTTATTACACTGAAAATATTTACTGGTAGCTTTATAAATCTATTTAATAAATGTCTAATGACTATCTAGTGCATGTTTAATGCATTTTTGCAAACTTTCCATACTGAGGAAAGAAACATTTCAGTAAGCAGTCACAGAACTGAATATGTCTTTTCTAAATACGTTCACGTCATTGCCCACTGTACCTTCCCATTAGTGCACAGACAACCGTTGAACTACTGCATCATATAACTGCAAGATTTCTAAGTGACATAATAACCTTATTCCAATGAAAATACTAACGCCTTACAAAATTTTTAAAGGAAACATTGCATATTTTTCCCCTCTCTGCTAGAAGAGGGTAACCTGCATTTCTGTTTTCGTTTTGCATATAGCAATTTAATATATGCAAATTGTTATTCCTATATCCACATTCTTTTTGGCTTGTATGTTATTTTCCTTTGTCTTTCTCTAAATATTGCTTTTGTTTCTTCTCATATTGTTGCTTTCTCAGGAGATGTTTTTGATTGTGTGACCTTTTGCCTTAGAATGACAAATTCAGATTAGAAATTCAGTCTAAAATCATATCTGTACTGCATAATTGATAATTTTTACTGATAATAATGTTAATTGGATTAGGAACTTTTAATATGTTTTTGTACAGAGTTGTGCATTCTTTTGGCACACAGCAGTAACCTCTGATTTCAATGTATACTCAGTTTCAAGAATCCAGCATATTCCTGCATAACTTTGTCCTGCATGTTTGAATTCTTCCATTACAAATAATTTAATAACATTTAAAAGTGTGATCAGACATATTTCAACAGGTCAATGTGCAGCAAATCAGCAAATCTGATGGTGACTATTTGATAAGGATAGTCTGTGCCCATTTCAGTAACTCTGGTGTGTAGCAAAATATATTGGTAAGCAGAACATTCAAATATTGTTTCCTGTTGTAAATCATCTGTGAACTCTGACAGCAAAGTGAAGTTAGCTGTGCATATGAACAGTGGTCAGACTTTCCTTACTGACACAGTGACTTCTCTTACCTGGTCATGCATTAATGTTGCAAGATGTGTTGTTTTTCCTCCAGGTGCAGCACACATATCCAAAATTCTCTCTCCTGGTTGAGGGTTTAAAATATGGCTCACAACCACAGAAGGCAAGTTCTATCATAAAAACAAACATGGGGGAATTCAAACCTTACATCCTGTATCAAGTCCTGTATCAAGGAATGACAAACTTGTTGAAACAAAAATTCATTCAGCAGTGAAGATACCCAGGATATTGTTGTCAGTTACTTAAAATAAAATTAACTATTAGGATTATAGAAAAGAGACAGTATAGGTCAGAAGCCTCCAGTGGTTCCTTTTTTATTTAAATCTATATACGAATATCTATGACTGAAGTTTAAGAGATCATGACTACAGAGACTACAGTGCTTACAGACTTAGAATTTCAGAGAATATCTCTGAACAAGGGTATATTTGAGATAAATTTTTCATTTGCTTTGAAGATTAACATAACTTTTTTTTTTTTGAAGGCTAGTCTGTTCGATTTTCTAAATCATCCTATTTATATAAAGAAAAAATACAATACCATTGTTGGCACACTAATTGTTTTAGAAATATAATTAAGGAGTTCACTTTACCTTTTTATGTCAGTAAACTGAAATACAGAATTTTACCTGATTTAAGAGAACTAGAAAGTTCCATGATTGCATCGTCCTACATTTCAACATAGCACAGATGGCCAATTGTCATGTCTGAATATTGCTTTTAATTAGTTTTATTGTGAAGGAAAAGGAGTATAAGTGTCACCATTATTAAAGATGCAAAAGGAAAATATAGCTTGAAATAAGGCCTGAAATTTTACAATAAAAACTAGACAAAAAATTGTCATTCTTTGGGAGCTGTGCAGTTTTACTGCAAGAGGTAGTGAAAGCTGTGCTACTATAAGATTTTTCATGGTTATTTTATTCAGGTGGATTTTCTTCATTAGAGCTAAAAAGATGTTTTTTTCTCTTCAACTTAAAGTCAGCCTAATATTTGGAGTTTTCTCTGACTATCTACAGAAGGATGTACCCAAAAGAGGCTCATATTTCAGAGTTCATAGGCAGGTTCCAAAACCTACAAGTTCTAAACAGATTATCTGGGCAAAAAGAATTTCTAAGTTTTTAAGTGAATATCTGTTAAGTCACTTTGAAGTCCCTTATCATATCTCAAAAACTGTATGATTAAACTGCCTACATGTAGACACTGACTTAATTCTAAACACTTTGTTTTCCTTAAAAACAAAGAGTCAATTAGGTGCCATAATACACAATGAATATATAAAGTATGAATGTGTGCTTAGAGGATATTCATTATTGGGTAAATAGTACAGACTTTTATTTCTGTAACAAGCATACCTGTAAAAACAAATGATTAGGGAGCACATTGTCAAATGAAGGACTAAGGTAGACTGGCTCTATCATTCTTATGCCCATCCCACTGAAAAACATGAAAAAAAAATAAATTCAACTACTCAGATTTACAATTTGTAACACTACTCAATTAAAATCATTATGCTTATAAATAGAAACTTGAAACAATTATCCTACAAAAATGAAAGCATTTATAAATCAAGAAAGATACTTTTACAATTTTGTAATCTGTTATCCTTTAAAATTACATCATTAAGTTGCATAAACCATAACAAAAAATGTACTACATTATAAATTGGAACTATCTGCAAAAATTGCATAAAGCAAATTTATAATGTTGTACACAAAACAATCTGAGATCTAATCCAAGCCTTGATAATCTAAAGAAATGCATAAAACCAGATTTGAATATGTCAATTTCAATCCATAACTGCTTTTGGCTAGCCTTGTACGCACTAGGGCACTGGTATATGATTTCCTACTTAGATCCTCCTCTATTTTTCTAGACTATCTGAGATTTTAGTCAAATAACTAAAGAAATTCTAATTCAAAAGCCTTACAGGAACATTGCCTGCAAAGAAAAGGTCTGAATTTAGAAGCAACCTAAAAGTTTTAAATATGGGTGAAGTTCTGACACAGATTTCATTAAGACAAACACACAAGGAAATGGACAACAATAAAAAGAAAAACAAGAAAAAACAATACTGAGCCTGAAAATAATAAAATACTGAAGATAACAAGAATGAGTATTATTTTGCATATGCACTGCACAGTCCAACAAGAAGGAAGGATATGATAACGCAAAATTGCAGACACCAGATTTAGTGTTATGTTCTGCCATTCCATGCCATCAACAGGTATATCCTACCACTGCTTCTACTAAATTTAAGCTCTAATAAATCAGAAATCCTCTGACAATATAATCTTTTTTACTAGATATTTTGTAGTTTGTTCTTGGGATGTAAAGTCAGTCATTAATTTGATGTCCATGCTCTTCTACACTTATTTTTATACATGTTTTAGATGGCAGAAGAGGAGCAAAGCAAATGCTTTGGCAACAAAATAGAAAAGAAAGTAATCTTAAAATACATAACTACCTTGGCAAATGCTAATAATCTTCTAACATATCTGACGTTATGTTCTGTCCCCTGACCCACCGAAAAAAGCCCCTACAAATATTTTTAGGAGATGGAAAAATTGACAACTCTGCACTTCTGTTCCATCCAAATAGGAAAGTGATACAGAATAATTTAACAAAATGCAATTTTGCCACAGTGAGAATGTTTGCCACTTCTGTTTGTTCTATATTATTGAAGTATTGCTAAACATATATTCTGAAAAGGCTCCCATTCATTTCCTCCTACTTCTCAAGTAGACTGGTGTCTGGGTACCACTATGAAAACAAACATTCAGTCTGCTAATACTTACTCCAGTACTGTAATCATAATTGCCATCACATTGCCATTATGTTAGTTGTGAAGTTACAGAAGAGAGCAGAAGGCACAATTCTATTATATTCCCAGAAGCTAACACTTCCCCAAGACTACTGGAAATCCCAACATGCAACACAGGTCTCGGTCAAAGCCATCTTGTGATTTCACATAGGGGACAGAACATTTCACAATGTCTTCCCATCTTCTTTCTTTGCAAAGTTGTAGGTGTAGATTGCAGTTACTACAGACTTACTTCAGTGGGCCACTTGAACTAAAGATTTCACTGCGACTCAGTTCCGAAATCCCATTTCCAAGGAAAACCTTGACTCCTTCAAATTCTTTGGCTCCTCTTTTACACTTCCCTTCAATATCTGAATACACTGAGACCAGATCTCCAGCTTTCATAACTATGCAGAAAGAACAGAAATTTTGAGATTAATATTATGCTTGACAAGACAGTAGCGACCAAATAATATAGGATTTTCAGTAGACTACTGTCTCTTATATCATAGCAAAATGTAAGCTTTCTTAATGTAATCAAAGAAAAAGATTAACAGATACTAGGCTTGAAAGTGTACAGGGTGAACAATGGCCACCAAATAACTGGAGTTATTGAGGGACACAAGGTTACAAATCAGACAGTGTGTCTTGGTTTTTAAGAGGCTAGACAAATCTTCATTTTATTTATTTTATCACAGCATGATCATCCATAAGTTTTAAGATCACTCTTCAGGATTCAGTCCTCTGTGTGTGTTCCAAGCATGCAAGTACATCAAACAACACTGGTTCACACTTAATGTACAAATACAATAGTACTAAATTTGTCTAACAACCTCTCAATATCTAAGTAGAACATAGCTACGGCTGCTTTTTCTCTATTGCTTTGATACAAGTGATTATATATTCTTGTTGAAACAATTTTTCTGGTGTGGCTCTCTTCCCTCCAAGGCAACTGCCATTCTCAATAATCCTCTAAAACAGCTTTATGACTCCAGTTAAAACCCTCAGGTCAGTAAAGTATGCAAATATACACCAAACTCTAGAATTGTAGTCCTATGGAATTAAATTTTCCGAGCCAAAACAAAAATCAATGAAAAAGGGGATGGTTTAGATGATTTTGTGAGCAAGCTCTATGCATTGACTTGCTGAAAAATATGCTTAAAAATAAAGGCCTCCACTGACAGCAATAAACAATTTTCCAAAATTACATTTTTGATGTGTCTGGCTGAAGCAAGAAGAAGATATTCAAGTAAGACTAATGACAGTTCAGCTTCTCAAGAATTCTTTGAATTGTATATAGGAACTTTTTTTTCCATTTTCAAGTGGCTTCCTTAATATGACCAAATGCCCTGGAATTCTTAAATGTTAATATCTGTTGGGTAACCATTAAACATTTCTTTTTTGCATATCTTCTTTTTACACAATGTGACAGCCTACTGTTATTGTCTGCTTAAACTTCACTGAACAAAAACTTACAGCAACTTAACTCTTCCATCAAGCATATTTGCCAGTGATTTTTTTGCAATATTCAACCATAAAGGATTTTATTTCATTCTCTGCTGACAATCATCCTTTCAAAATACATTAGTACTGTGTAGAGTTCTTATGCTTTTTGTAGCTTATATTGGCATTCCATAAACATAAAGCTTAGAGTTTGATTAGTTAAATTAAACTCAAAGCCCCCTGATAATTAGTTTACCCCTATTTGGGTTGCAAGTTCAGTGATTAAATGTGCATTCCTGCTGTATTCTTTTTTTTCCCCAGTTAGACCATCTGTGCTTAATACAGCCTTATTATATTTGGCCTCATGTGAGTAGCATGCCCTTTTATTTTATTTTCCTATCTGCAATTCCCCTGAAGTATTCCTAAAGCTTTATAGTATCTTTGCTTTTCTTTGAATTGATGTTGCATGCATAATTACATGCAGCAATTATGATAAATCACTAGCTGACTCAAAGAGGGATTTGAATATTTATGGGGTTGTCTAAATAAGCAGTTTCAACAACTGCTACAGCAGTATACTTATTTCATTATTAAGTCCTAGATTGAAAAACATTTCTGTTCAGTGAATTGGATCTAAACACATGCTTAAAACTTCTTAAAGGTTTTTCCCTGAAAGAGAATGAAATTAAGTGGCTAGATAAATGCTTTCCTGACTCACTTTGTTTAATAATAAGAACCATGATGATTAGTAGATCTCATCAGAATAGAATAATGAGGTGAATCATCCCAAATCATACTGGTTTCACATAAAGTTAATCTGGCCTTTAAATAAAAAGCAAATAAACTGCTGAACACTAGGCATGTATATGTAGATTTTTTATCTTGTCTAACAGACAGTGAAATAAAAAACACTAAAATTAAAGATTTTTCTCATCAGTAGAAAAAAAAAAAAAACATTTTACTAGATCTCTCATACACAAACAATATGAAATGAATAGCTAATGGATTAAAATAATTATTTTTAGATCTGTAACTTCATTTGACAGGATCATGAAAGCAAGTGCCTTTGTGACTGAATGAAGAAATAACATATCTGGAAATAGTTTCTATTAAATAATCAGCATACATCCAGTTACCATCCAGATGTATCTGTTGTGGCATTTCTTTTATTCTTTTTTTTTTTTTTTTTTTTTTTTAACAAGGCCAGAAAGTGGAATATTTCTGTGACCTTATTCTGCTGAACATCCATACTAAAAGTTACAGTATTCAGTAGTAAAAAAACTCTTAAAAAGCCAGGTTTTACTTTGAACATGCTCTTTGAAAAGATTTTCAAATGAAAACAAGAAACTTAAATCCTTGAGAACTAATACTTCAGCTAGGAATTACATACAGAAAAAGGAACCTAAAATAGGCCAGGTAAGAAATAATTACATATAATTTATTTCAAGTATAATGCAAAACCAGTGAAAATCTCAAAAAAAAAAAAACAAAACAGAAGCACTTCAAAAAATTGTATCTATCATAAATTACAACTACAGGATTAATTTCAACTGTGAATAGAAAAAGGTTAATGCCACTAATATTTATTGGAAGTTGTCATCAAAGGGTGACATTTTTTCCATCCTCTTTACAACTTAACTGTGTGCATTTAGAGAACTCTTACATCTTGAGGTAGATAGGATTCCAGGGACATAAACATGTGCTCCTCGGAGTACTGCATATCCACAGTGGGCTCCAACAATGACTTCAGATGCATGTTTCTTTAAATCTCGCCTAAAAATACAAAATATAGTTCAGTTTACAAAAAAAAAAAAAAAAAGTAAATTGAAACAAACAAACAAACAAACAGTCTAGTTCATAAATACTGCCTTTGTCACAATGTCATAGAAAAAGTAGTTAACTGTCATGTATTACATCTAAAAGATTTATTTTAGTCCCAGAGGAATCAAAGGAAATAGCAAAGAAGGAAACCAGCCCTCAGAATAAAGCAGATTCTGGCACATTCTGTCACTATTATGAACCTGACACAGGAACACAAATAAATTATACTGGGATGGATAAATTATACTCTATCCCTTCCTACGCCAGATGATTGTAAAATGATTTTTTGTGTTTAACAACTTCTAAGTACTTCTATAATAAATGTATAACCAGGCACAAGGAAGTTTACCAGAAAGAATTGTGATGAAGATAGTTACTTGAACTTACTAAAGAGTAAATATATTTTATATAAAAAGAACAGAATGTTTAGGAAAAGATGATACAAAAGATAATTAAATGAATTAGTGACAAATAAATAAAAGCATTAAATGATATTTTAGAGTGTTTTTACGGACTAGTACTACTTGTTACCAATCTCTACCTAACCATGGTATAAACTGAATCTGAGGTATGTTAGTCTTCATTATGAACAAGATACTTTAAATAAAATGTTCATCAGTGAATTCAATTAGACAATGAAGAAACTCCACAGGGACAGACACAGGTGCATCATGGGAAATATCCAAACATATCTTAAGAATGAAGAATGAATAGTCATTTTGTAGGGGATAAAACTGACTCAGGAATCCTCTCAGCGTTATTGATCCAGCCTCTATAAGTCTTGCTCAATTCCAGTGGAAGAAAATCCTGCCTGTATTCAGTGATAGTTCTGTATTCCAACACAAAGCTTTATTCTTCTGTCTCTCACCTACCTGGCTTTCCAGAGAAGATGTACTTCTGTTGCATTTTCCCTATGAAAGGTAATCTCATAAATAAGGAGCGAACTCTATGTTTTCTTACATCTTTTAAGGACTAAACCTCTGGCCTGGTTAGGATATGGACTGTCCACTAGGTCTTAATATAAATGAAGTTGTGTTTCATTTATAGTGAGTTAGTTATCATAACTGTTTAACAAGAAATCAGTAAGTAAAATACGTGTTGTGACGTTTTAAGACTAAATACTGAAAATTTCAAACCTGGGTCCAATGACAGGAATTAATAAGGTATCCTGGAGTTTCGGGTGCTCAAGAACTGGAACACATAGTCCTTTAAATTGCTGTTTCATTAAAAAACATAATTATTAAGCAATACTAGAAAACCTAATATTTAAGTACTTAATTAGACTGAAAACTATTTTTCCATTCATAATACATAGCTGTAGAGCACAAAAAAATAAATGTAGTGAAAACAGTTAAGAAATGTTGAGAAATAGTGTGTAAGGAGACACTCCGTGTCAAAATTACTGGTGTAAAAGACTAAATGTTTAATAAATTGACAAATAACATAGCCACAAAGGGATTCACTGAGAACTGACTTCAGGGGGTGGGACAGTGTTCTGACACTCATAACTCTACCACTGGTTCTTACTTTCTTGTGGAAGAAAGTTGTGTCAAGTTGTCATCAGATTACAGTAATACCACCAGAGAAGTTTGGGTCTAATCTGTGTTATCTTTTTAATGTTATTAATTATAGACCACTGTTTAACTCTACTCAGGTGTTACCCATTTTACTTAATATGCCAGGTTGGTAACACTTTTTCTTTTCAGCTTAACTTTGATTGGATACTTAGAGCTGAGTTGTGCATATAGTTGAAAAAAATGACAGCTTGCCATTTTAAAATTGTTCCTGGACTTTGAAAAGATGATGCCTTCTCACCTGAGACTTCTAAAATATAACTTTAAAACAAGCAAAACCATAAATGAGTTTGCACCTAATAAATAAGTACCTTCTCTTAAGAAAAAAAACAATCCATGAGCATACTTTTGTTAAAAACAGTTATGTAGTTCCCTTTTCTAACATAATCGCAATTCAAAATACAAAAAGTTTACAAAAAGCCAATCTTAATTTAGTTTTCAGCAAAGTATTTTCCCTTGAAGCAAAATATCATACTGCAATACTCATTTCCATGTTTCTACAATCAAGATAAAATTAGCATAACTCATTACCATTCTGGCCAGCAGAATACTATCAACTGCATCTGTATCACAGAAATATCTTGGCTCCTGTCATGCAATAGCTCCCTGTACACCCATTAGCACTAACAATTTACTTAAAGAAGAACTGGAACTTTTTAGACAGAGCGAAGATCTAGGATATAATTTTAAAATAATTTACTTTTTAAGCATAATGGCTTACATAATATTAGATATATAAGTGTTTAAATAAAGTAAGTAAAAATCCAGAAAATTATATAAAAATTAAAAACAAATTTAAAAGAAGAAAATACATCAGCTGCAGGACACTACTGGCTCCAGTTTCTAAAACAAACAGATTTTTTCACTTTCTTAAACGGTTTGTGCAATGAAACATAGAGCCATTCTCCTTTAATCTTAAATAAAAATGTTCTAAACATGCTGAACGCAGCACACTGAACAACAGTTTTTATCGCTTTCCACCATCTTCTCTAGATTTATAATGCCTTTACAGTATTTATTACAGTTAGTACCCCAATCCTACCAAAGGTCTGGATCTGCCATATGAAAGCGAGTTGGTTGTCTTTCCCCCTTTTTACTGCCTTTCTTGAATGTATTAGATGAGGAATAGTGCTAGGCAATGAATTTTCATATAACATCTAATGCTGTCAGGAAATCAATATAACTGCATCATGATAATACTAGTGGACATGTATTAAATTAAGAAATAGTTTCCAGTAATGAAAAGCTCTCATCATCAGGCAAAAGATGAAATACCTTGTTATTTTTGCTGTAAAAGAAAAATTGAACAAACCTTCTGGATCTCTTCAAACAGTAATTTTTTCACATGTTTCACTGAGGCCAAGTGGATATTAACTCTAACAGTTGTGAAACCTGGTGGATGAGATAGATGACTTAACAGAGACTGATATTTACTCTCCATCTCCTGTATACCTGAAGCAGTGATAAGCTGAAAGTGAAAGAAGATATTTCATATTAGAGAGTCACGCAGCAGCCTCTTTCTCAGTGCAAAGAAAAGCACTGAATAAGCATTCTGTAGAAATGGGAAGAATATGGTTGTGTGGTGTGAAATAGTGAGGAATGTCTACGTCTGGAGACCTAATTCCTGCGAAAAACTCATACATTTCTTGAAAAGGACTTGTTGGAAAAACAGTCATATTAGCAAAGCCATTGTAAACAGGCTGGAGCAAGTACCAAAAGTAGCTGCTAGTGAGCTCTATGATACTGTACAAAGAACAGTGCTAAGGAGATGGAAGAGTAGATTCAAAACTATGAATTAATAACTCTTATCCCAATATATAAAAATGTCATTTTTGTGTCCTTTGATATTAGGAATTCATAGATTATCTATAGTATTTTTGTTTCTACACTGGGGTAAGGGAGTATTTCTTGTCAATATTATGTGGTTAATAAGGGATTAATTTTCTCTGTGATCGTTCTTCAATGGGATCCAAAACGGAAGGCTCAGATTTATGCCAAGTTTAGTTTAAATATCTTTATGTTACTTTGAGCCAACAAGTAAAAAGAGTAATTTTAAATAGAACTATATATAAAAATCTGTGTCTAATGTGAATACCTTATTTTAAGGTATTAAAGTCGCACAAAATATTAAATCAAAGGAATATTATCAGTGTTCAGTTAATGAATATTTGTTAATGATTAGTAGTAACTATTTCACATACCTCATTATTTCTGAACATTTTGGTGAGATACTCTTCAACTTCATGTTGGAAAGAGATTTTTGGGAAAAAAGACATCTTCCTTTAGTTTTTAAAATATGCTGTAGAAGAAATGAAATAAGAAAAATATTTTCTTAACATTTTTTATCATATTCTACAAGTTTATAAATGTAACATAAGAGGTATCTACAAACTAAGCTTCAGTTTCTGATTCTTCTGCTTTAATTATGTAATTTTACAGCACTCAAAATTCTAAATATTACCCACGGTATGACTGTAATTACATTTCAAAATATGCTCATTAACACGTTTAGCATTTGCAATCACCTCACAATGAGGCTACTGGTTTCCTTGCTGTCACATCCTTCCCAGCCATGCCTTCCAAGGCTACAGTATCAATGTTCAAAATGTGAAGAAAGTGTCACCACCTGTAAATCCTGTACCACTAAAGTTCCCCAAGCTATACTTGGGGACAACTTGCTGTTTAGACCTAGAATTCACTCACAGAGGCTCCTCAAATAATTTAGCTTTGATTCTTCTAAGTCCCATCTTTGAAATTCTTATTCTATTACATCATCATATCTGTTCATTTTTAGAGATAATATTCTAATTTTTCCATGTCAATTTTCTTTTTCTCAGGCTTAACCTGTTAGGTTTCCTCCATAGTTCAAATTATCCAAAATTCATAATGGGAGGACATGTGCATGACTGTGAACAATGATTTTTATTGTTGCCATAAGTACTTGAAAAGTTAAAAATGGACTATAAGTAACAGTTTTCTCTTGAGTTTGTGTTTAATTCACAATATGAATAGTGAAGCATTAATGCAACAGAAGCTCTACTGATTCTTACTGAAAATCTTCAAGTTGTCTGGTGAAAGTTTACACCGTTAAAAGGTACAGAAAATTTCCAAATGCTGTTTTAATTTCTTCTGCAGACCCCAGCCATAAAGTCCCTATTGTAGCTCAGCCCTGATGCAGCTTTTATTCTTCGTAATTATTCTCTGTTTATTTTTGTCTATAGGTAATAAAATACAGTTATCTTCCCAAATTTTATCTGCCCACCTGTCTGTATTTTGAGTGATTATATACACTTCAGTCCAAAATGAGACTTCCTAAAAATTTAACAGTTTCTTTCCACCAACTAAAATGGAGGGAAAGTGAGAACATCCCCCATCAGTGAGGTTTATTCTATCCATAAGAAGGAAATTTGAATACTGAAATACTACATTTTCATTGTATTAAACACATTTTGAGAAAACACACTGGAAAGTCTGGTATTCGGTCTATTTTAATAAGAGGCTATTTATCACTTTTATCATACAAAACCTCACAAAAATATCTTTTTTTTTTTTTTTTTTTGGTATTTCAGAATCAGTTGGCGTTTTAATGCTGCAAGAATATTATCTTTTTTAGACTTCACTTTTGAGCCCAAAGGCAACTTTCAGTTTCATGGGTAGGATTTCCAAAGCCTGATCCCCAACATTAGCAGTCTTTGAAAGAAAAAAACTGTAATGGAATTAATTAGCTTTTTTTTTTTTTTTTTTTTTTATAATCTAACAAAATGCACAAAAAGAATTTACCTTGATATTTCTACTAATCTCATAGTACAATAGTTCATATTACAACTGAAATTACCAAAGTTCAGACAATGTGACATATCATGCCTCTGATCTGTTGTCTTATGATACGTACATTAAGGGGGAAAAAAAAAATCACCCCAAAAAAACCCCTGTACGGCTCACATTTGGAAATTTTTTTCTTCAGAAGCATAATAAACTAGCATTTAAAAAAATCCCTCACCTGATGATTTTTTAGAAAATTTTAATCCTGAAAGAATCAAGCAGGAATTTGAAAACTGGTAGAAAAAATGTGTTATTTATGAGCCTTACAAGTGACTTCAGTATTAGTATTATGAATGTAACTTTTTAGGACATTAAATGGTATTTTATGATAACCACAGAATCCCATGGAATGATGGAGGGGATCTCACAATTACAGTTACTTCTTCATGGAAGACCAACCACTGATCTGACAGCATGTTGGCAACTGAACTTGTTTCCACCCCATTTTTGAAATGTGACTGAGGGCTACCGTGAGACGTGAGACAGTAGGTGGTCAAAACCAAAAACTCTTGGTCAAAAACACTGCACACAAAGGACGGAACTGCAATGAAGTTCCCTCAATGTGTTATAAAAGGTAAAGTAGTCCCATGATACAAGTTAACAAAACAACTATGTCAACAAATAATGCAGAATCTCGATGGCTTGAAATTTCATACCAAAATAGAAAAGTTATACTGTGTTAGAAACCACTATCCTTCTAAACAGGATGGCAAGTATATTACAATGTCAATAATATCATGAGGGCCAACAGAAAAGCAAGAATAAAGCCAAGACTTCTCCCCATGTAGAGAGGGTAAATGTCACACAGAAGCATGATGCCACCTCTGTGCTTTTAAGCAGAGTTAAAGAACACTTTAGGAAGTCAGTGAACACATAACAGAAGTTAAGACTTGATCCTGACTAGTTCATAGGGCCTGGTATGAAATGTTACTGCAGAATAGCTGCTCTGTCACAGCAACTGTAAAGCACGCGGACTCAATACACGCATTCAAATGACAAATACAAGAAACCCACTGACATTGTGCTTAGCTCAGGGAGAGGAACAACACGTAAGTGAAAAGCAATTTCTCAGTGAAAAAGAATAGTCAAAACAACAAAAACATCATAAGCAGCCTGTATATTTTAAAGCCACATAACTGGAAGTTCAGAGTACACCCACACAACCTGCAGCTTCTGCGCTGTATGTATGCCTTTTCAGGGTCCATTAGCTCAGAAAAGATACAATGTAGCTTTGAAAGGTTCAGGGAAAGCGATGACCTATTGAGAGGGAATGGCTCCCAAATTAGGAAAGACTACACAGTTGCAATCTTCCAGGCAGCAGAACACAGTTGTGGTGGGATAGGATAAAAGCTTGTAAATCCAGATGTGAAAGGAAGAAAGGCTGATGAGGGAGACTGCCTAGTGCCTCTTCAAACACCAGAGATAGACTTGAAACAGGGCTTGCAAGAGGCAGGTTCAAAACCAGAACAAACAGAAGTGGGGTTTTTTTGGGTGGTTTTTTTTTTGTTTTGTTTTTTTTTTTTTTTTTTTTTTTTTCCACAGACCTGTTGCACGGTACACCTCGCTCCAGGAAAGGCTTGACAGACTTCAGAAGAGAGCCCTTGAGGGAGCATCCCCCCCGGTTCACCGTCTTCTTACGGACTTCCCTGTGCTTCTGTTGGGAGCTGCTGCAGAGGACGTGACACTGGACCAGGGCTTCGATCTAACTACACACATAAGCACTGCAAACTGTCAAACATAGCCAGGTCCCAGATATGCCAATCAAGTTTTAATTTTCAAGCCTCCTTTCCTCAACCCTTCCCACACGAGGAAAAAGTCAGTGGGCTCATTGCTGTGGGCACCGGAATCTGGGGCTCCCTCCTTTATTCCTTCAACTGCCCCGTTATTGAGAACACCAACTGTGGGGAGGCCCTGCGCGGCACCTCAAGCCCAGGACGCGGCGCACCTCAGCGGGGCGGGACGGGAGGGGACGCTCCGCCGCCACTGCCCCCTCAGCCCCGGCAGACACCGAGGGAGACGCAGGCCCGAGCTCGGGACACCACGGGAAAAGCGGAGCACGCAGGGGCCGGGCCAGGCCGGGCCGAGCCACGTCCCACCCTCCCGCAGCGGCCCGCAGACCCCCGCCACGCCGCCGGGCCCCCACCTACCGCCGCGCCCTGGGCCGCTCCCGCCTCCGCCGGGGCAGCGGCAGGAAGTCCCGCCTCTGCGGCCGCCGGGGATTGATTGGAGGGCGGCAGGGCGGTGCCGGCTAGGCTGTTACTATGGGAGCCGGGCACGCCTCAGCGGGGTCGGGCAGAGGCCGCCGCCCCCCGCCGGAGGCTTCCTAGGGCAAGGGAAGGGCGGCAACAGGGCCGGCCCGGAGCCTGGCGGCTGCGCCGCTGCCGTGTCCTTCTCCCTCGCTAAGGTTTCGAGGTCTATGTCTCCAACGGCTGCCCGCGGGTGCGCGCGCTGGAGCGGCGCGTCCCGGCGTTATGGGGCAGCAACGAGTCTGAGACGCTGAAGCAGCTCGGGCCCCAAGTTCAAAATACAGTTCCACTATATAAAGAAAATCGTTTGACAAAACGTTGCTGACGGCGGTTTTTTGTTGGTGATGGTGTTCGGGGTGACAAAGCTGGGGCACCCACGCACGGCTTCAATACGCAAGGACCTATACTACAGCACCGAAAACGAGTCCTCTGTTTTCAAATGCTTTACTATACAGGAAAGAACCGAGTGCCTTGAAAACCACCCCCCCTTCCTAGCCGTAGCTGAGCCCGTGGACCAGCACAGCCCGGTAGCGGGAAAAGGGCGCTGCCAGCGCAGACCGGCAACGCTCCCACACTGCGGCGGGGGCTGCCCCTACCCGGGGCGGGGGCCAAGCGTGCTTCGCGGCACTCCTCCTTTGCCCCGGCTGCGCCCTGGTGAACAGCACGGCCTCCCGCCGAGGCCGCCAGCCGCGGGCCGACGTGATGACGCGCCGCGACCGCGCGTAGGCGTGGGGGCGGCCCTCGCGCGGTGCGGCCGTTGGCCGGGGGTGGGGCGGTGCCGTGCCCCCGCCCCCCTCCCGGCCGCTGACCCGGGGACGCGGCGGGCTGCGGCCGTCCGACGGAGTTGCTGTCGTTGCCTGGCTGAGCCCCGGGTGCCCTGCGGGCTCGGCGGGAAGCCGAGGCCAGGGATGGGCCTGATCTTCGCCAAGCTGTGGAGTCTCTTCGGTAGCCAAGGTGGGCGCGGGGGCCCGGAGGTGGGGCGGGCGGCCCGCTGGTGGGGAGGGTGAGGGTGAGCGAATGGAACCCGCAAGGCTGAGGGGGCCGCAGGCAGCCGCCGGAGGTCGGGGGCCTGCTCTGGGCGCCGGGCTTCCCCTGAGGGCGCGCCCGGGCAAAAGTTGGGTTTTTTTTTTGTGCAGCGCCCTGAGCGCTGGTGCCGCGGTGCCTCATGCTCGGAGTCGCTTTGTTTCTCTGGCTGAGGTGGTCCCGTCCTCTCCCCATTCCTTTCTCGCCGCTCTAAGCGCCTCCTTTATCCCGGACAGACCTTCAAGCGGTGTGCTCCCGAGTTCACGTAGTGAGTAGTGAATGCAGCTGCCTCTCAGACGTGATTTTTTTCACCGTTGAAGCTTTGATGGATGGCAGTCTTGTTTGTCTTTGCAGACACTCCGTTTTTAAGTCGGTCTGCCGCTAAAATCATGCTATTTTTATCTTTAGAAAAAAAACACCAAAATTCTGTTGGGACCCTTGACGTAAAGATCTGTCTGTGTTGGCAGAGATGCTAGTTAAATACAGTTTGTGACCCAAGAAAATCAGTTCTCAAGGCAAGAATAGAAAGGTCATAAGGGGATAGCTTTCCATTCTCTCCTACCTAGTGGACCCAGCCCCACAGTAATGGCTCATGCTCTAATCCAGAGTTCAAAACTTGTGGCTGCCACCACCCTCAGCTCAGACAGTTACAATAAAAACATAAAATTATATTTCATCTGTTTATTTTATTGAATCTTGTTTACCTAGACTTATTTGGTTAGAAAATAAAATAGTCAAGGGATTTATCATTTGTGTTGTTTTTCCTTGAGGCCCTGCATTTGGAGCAAGCAAACTGATGTTAATGTTACTGTTCTCTCATCAGGTTTCCAAACATACGCTTCATTCTCACTTTAAAGTTACTAAGAATGTAGTTAAGGTTTTTGTGCAACACTGGTGCCGATACAGTTTTGCAGGTTTTGGGAGGCAAGTACACCTTGTGTCCCTTTAATAGTCTTGTCACTGTGAGTGTACATAACCCATTGTAAACCTCAGTGTGTGTACATATTAAGATCTATGTATCAAACTGTATTTTCACGGGATATGAATGTGAGGGAGATCCAGACCATTTATCTTTTCCCCACATACACTATCCCACCACATCATTCCTGAAGTCATCCAACAGTCTTCTGAATTTTTTGTTGTTGATTTCAAGATTCTTGTTTTTCTGAGCTGGAAAACCCATTTGTTAAGATTCAAGGATCCCCCTGTTCTCCAGAAAACTGTTTACTGTCTTGGTTTTCACTACATACTGTAATCTGCAACTCCTTTCCTTCTGTGAAGGAGTCCAAGAGATGTCTATAAGCAGACAACCGGTCAGCAACTAACTTCTGGTGGCCTTTAGTGTTGGTCTATATGGTACCTTATGGTGTAAATATTTATCTTCAAGAAGGAAGGAAGAGGTGTGTTTTTGTTGTTTTCATTTTGTTTGCTTGGTTTTTTAGTACATGACAACATTAGACTACCTTGATTCTATTTCATTAGTGGAAAACACATTGTCTTTGTTACTGTATATTAATTCCTGAAAGGAAAGTTATTCTTCATACATTTAAAATATTCACAAAAATTAGTATCACAGTTAAGATTGATGAGGCACTAGCGTGAAATACTTACCATTTGGCTTTTATCCCAATGAGAGGCTTCTGAGATGTGTTCTGATCCTTTGTTGCTGGGGTTCTTTTCAGTTTGGTTTATTCAGGTGTTTTTTGCCCCCTCTTCTTGTGGTGACCATATAGAAAAAAGTGATTTTATTTTCAGGGCCAAAATTGAAATTCTACCCTAGAAAATTCTCCCCTAGAAAATTTTCTTCAAACTGAAAGTTTTGAACCATGTAGTGGGAAAAGATTCTCTACTTTCATTACTATTTTCCTGTAAATAATAAAGGGTAGTAATTAGCGAGTTTGTTTCAGTTGCTCTTCTAGTTATACCAAATCTAGACAATTTTATTGGAGAATTCATAGCCTGTCCCATGAAACTGCTTGTTGAGCAGACTAGCACAGTAGCTTAAAAAATGATTTTCACTATCTAGAGGGAATGTGCCAAAGATACAAATAGACCCCAGTGTGTTTCATCACTTCATCATGGCTGGTGTGGTTTGTGCTGATAGTCTGAAGCACTTTATATTGGCAAAATTAAAGGTTAAACAAAACAAAGATTTAGAAATTACCATCTGTCTTCCATCAAGTGGAGCATGGGGGAGGAGGTGAGGAGGTATGCCTGAGTACTAGAAGATACAGAACAGGAAATTGTTGGCATTTCACCGAATATTAATTATGCACTGCAGTTTTGCTTTACATAAATGTGAATAATAGCTCTGTTGAAAGTGCCGAATCTAAAAGGTATTTGATCAGTAATGTCTGGACAACGTTAAAGAAATATCTACTGGTGATCTAATACCATTAACTCACAGGAAGTTGATATATTGGTAGATTTCTGAAAAATGCACATCTTAAGATACCTAACATCTTAAAATAAGCCCCATGTGTTTTTTGTGCCTAGAGGTTCAGTGTAGTTAGAGTAAATGCGCAAGGTACAGAAAATCGAGTTTATTCAGTGACTTCTGCCTGGCGGGAAAACCTTGTAATGAAGGTACCTTAGATCCTGTGAAAGCACTGGATGTCATTTTATTAATTTACACATCATCTTTGCTACTCTTGCTCTTTGATTCTCTTACCATCCTTTCCAATTATAAGGATGAGGTACTGAAAAGAAGGTCAAGAGACTTCACCTAATTGTTTCTAAAGACATTCAATGATAAGTGTTTGTTAACTGATATTACCTGCTGACCTTTTCCAGGAGCATTTCTTACTATTTGTATTCAACTGTTTCAGCCCTGTGACTTGAGTAGCATCTGTGTGTTCCTACCAGGGAGATAAATCAGTAGTTCTGCTTGAGCTCACTGTACATGCAGCAGAATTTGTTCCAGTTGGTTCAGCCCATTTTGATTATGGTTAGCCCATTTTGGCAAACACAGACTGGCTCATGGTGGAAAATGTAACGGTTGAAATAGTGTTGTGTGGCTTTGACCTGTGATGGGAACTTTTAAAAGGGAAAAGCCTTCAGTTCTTTTTTTTCCTGTTTCCCTGGCAGAATGCACTTGATTTTCCTTTGCAGTGTACCATCTACTCTCCAAATCTGGTATGTGGGATTATGGAACAAGAAAAACTGCAATGCACACCACTTTAAGGAAACTGGGTGATGCCTGTGCTGATCTGAGTCAAGGACTAATGGAAGAGAAGAAGGCTATCGGTCTCTGCCCTGAGTGAGCACAGTCCAACAGGGAACAATCTATTTAGTTCTGTGGATATGTTTGGAAGGGCTAATTTCCAGTTTGAGTTTGGCAGTAGTTTTTAAACAGTGGCTGTTTCTGTTTATGTGGTACTAGTGGTCAAAACTGTTCCAGTGCCTTATTTATTCTTATTGTTTTCTGGTCTCTGTGCCCTTTCAGTGCAGAGGTTAAAACTTGGAGGAAGACAATAAGCATTTCTGTTTCTTTCAGATTTCAATATATATTGTCTCTTAATCAAGTGGTAATTGAACAATGTGAACTGGGAGATACTTTACTCATAAGAGAAACAGTTGGCTTAAAAATAGTTTGTCTTTTTTTCTACGTGACTTCCTGATGGCTTCCTGATTATTTTTCCTTATTTTTGAAATTGACAAAGAACATTGTTTTCATTTAAAATATTGTGCTCTGCAGACATTTTAAAGTCTAGTTACAAAGTATCATTAGTTCAGATTGAATTTGCACTTACTTTGAAAATAATTAAAAGTGTGTTCATAAAAAATCGGACTTCAAAAATGACCCATTTAAGGTATGATTCAGTACTCAAATGGCACAGTCTTCTGAGCATCATGTAGTAGTATGAATAAATGGTGGAGCAACTAGCTTATTGCCTGTGTTAACACATAGCTGAATAAAACTTGCTTGACTTATCATTCCATCAATACTATTAAGATTGCTCTTAATGAAACTATAAGGAAAAAACAGAAATGAATGTTGGCAATTCTGACAGTTGACAGTACCTTATTTCTTTGTGTGTGTGTGTGGCTGATACAGTTTTTTAAGAAGTTCACAAATCTGTATCTTAATTTTTTTTGAATAATAGGCATTCAAAGTCTTTCAGGTTACTCTGTATAAATGCTACAGGTGTTAAAAAGCTGCTGTAAGAAAAATAATGGTAAGCTCTAGGTCAAGGTGGTAAAACTTCTGTAACTCCAGTTTACTTCTGTCAGCAAGCCTAAGGGTTCCCAGACTGTACAGTCAGGTTATCAGAGACCATTACCTGTAAAACCAAATGGATTTTTGTTCCAGTGGCTACGACAGGCTACTTTCTTGTAATCAAGTCTGGAAATAAAAGATGTATTTAAATAGTTTTTTTGTGCTTAAAAGAAGACTCTAAGGCAGCTTCTAGTGTGCAGTATGAATCCTTGTTTTGAAATGTGTTTGAACTTCAGTAAAATACTATTCCTTCTGCATCCTTCCTAGAAAACTTCTGTCTGCATTCTGTTTACAGCCTTGAAGCCTCCAAGATTGTTATTCTTTGGAACTAGATGTGGGGTTTGTGTTTCACAGCCTGAAAAGTATAGATACCTTTTCCAATATTCATTTCTTCTTTCAAATATGTTGGAAATGAGCCTTGCTCATCTTTATTCATATTTTTTTTTTTTTTTAATTTTTGCAAATGAGAAAGAGGAAAGGACAAAGTTGTGAAAATTTAATCTTAGTTTGGGATCCTTTTACCACAGAGGAATTTAGAAAAATAAGTGAAGAAAAGAGCATATTATGTGTTCCTTCTAACATCTGAAATATCACCTTCAATATCTTATAATTTCTGTGGTACTGGACTGCCAGAGATTTTTTTTAACAATACAATATATATATATATATATTTTTTAATAGTCTGTCAGGAGTGGTTGATATAACAGAATTCTTTGGATTCTTTTAAACATTAGTTTAATACTGTCTTTTTTCCCCTCGCATATGCCTACTTCTTCTACTTATTTTTTCCCCCCCTTTCAACCTGATTTATAAAGACTGCTCTGGCAACTCTGTTATGGATTTTCTTCTTTTCCCAAGAACATAGTGGATTGGGAAGATAATAATGAATACAACCCAAACTGAATTTTAATACCAGCCAGTGAAAGGGAAAAACTTGGGTTAGTCCGTAAGTACAGAACACAAATATGAGCATAAATCACTGCCTATGTTTTACTTCATAACTGTCCTTTCTCTTAAATGGAGCATCTATCTTCTACTAGTTGCTCTTGTAAACAAGTACTTGGCTTGCTAAAATTTTGTTCTGTCTTAGTTTAGCAGGTTTTAAGTTCACATGTTTTTCCTCTAATGCACATATAAGTAAAAATTCTGTAACCAAGCTAGACACAAACATATTCAAAAGTTGAATTTCTAAGTAAAAAGTTTTCCATTACCTTAGATAACAGTTCTGGAAGCAACTGCCATTAATAAAAGGTGGAAACTGTTATTTGTAAGATAGTGGTGCTTTCATCATATTATTTTCATCCCCAAATCAACATTAGTTAACATTTGTGTGACTGTTTCTTGTTTGTGCTTACCCAGTTACTGTATAAAATACCATTTGACTATGGAGTAGAACAGGTAAGCTGTGCCTCTTTCTCCCAATTAGTGTTAAACCATTCACACTTTAGTAGCTTTCAAAAACAGTCACCTCAATGGAGACTTTTTTTTTTTCCCCCACTACTTTAAGTAGCATGATATTGTTTTATCCAACACTTCTCATTAATTCCTAAGACTCTATATTCTGATGTGAAGGTAGGAAAGAGCACTGTAATAGTTGACTGGAATTTTTTGTCTTTTCTTCCATGAAAATAACTCAAACAGAATGTTGCAAAAGCAAAATCATATTCTTCTGGGCAATAGCTGACAACATGGTTATTGTGGAAGCAACACAGGAGTATTTCTGTGTTTGAACTTTGAAAGCCCTTAAACTTAACTAAATTTGAAGAAGACATGGACAGTATAGCTATGTGACATGTATTAGAGTTGAAAGCAGAGAGGATTTCATATCATCCATGTATTGGGAAAGGTTATCGATTACTGATGCTGCTGCTTATGGGGCTAAAAGTATTACTGGGGTTAAGGCTAAGAAAAGATCTTCCTTAGAATGTGATGTCAGGATGCAGTAGTAAGGGAAGTGATACAAGGAAATAACTTTTATCATTTGTTAGGGCCATATCGCATAGCAAAACTTCTAAAAGTCTCAAGAAAGAGTTTGTTTTATTAAAATCACTTTCAATATGAAAAGACCTATGTTATTACATATAAATAGATATAAAAAAAAAAAAGAAAACAAACACTTAAATTCTTCCTTAGACTGACCACTCACAGGCAAAAAAACCCACCAACTTGATATTTAAGGTAAGTCTTATGACCTTTTAGTAATTTGTTATAAGTCTTATAGAATGAATATGGTATTTTAGAGGAAATCTTTAAGCTGTGAACCATGTTTTGCTCTAGAATAAGTGACCTAGAATTTTAAATACTACCCCTTCAAAAGTGAACCTGTTTAGACCTATGTAAGTTTTACTTCTAGTATCCATTTTTAAATTCTCTGCTCTTAACTGATTTGCTTTTGTGTCAGTAAGTGGATCAGTATCTTCTAACTTTACGCATGTATCAAAAGAACCACCATACTAACTGGCTGTCCTGATGTATTTCATGTTCTAAGTATTAACTACAGAGAAGCATATAACTTCTGGGTTTTTTCTGTTGTTTTTGTTTGGTTTTGTTTTTGTTTCCCTTATGGCTGGAAAAATAACATTGTAGCATTTGGAAGATCATTATTCTATAAGCTGGACATTCCAGCAGGTTGAGGGAGGTGATCTTTCCCTTCTACTCAGCACTAGAGAGTCCTCACCCAGAGTAGTGTGTCCACTTCCAGGCTTCTCAGTACAAGAGAGACGTGGACATACTGGAGAGAGTCCAAGCAAGCATGACAAAGATAACGAAGGGACAAGAGCATCTCTTACATGAGGAACGGCTGAGAGCGCTGGGACTGTTCAGCCTGGAGAAGAGGCTCAGGGGGGGTCTTGTTAATGTGTATAAATACCTGAGTGGAGAGTTCAAAAGTGACAGAGCCAGGGTCATCTCAGTGGTGCCCAGTGACGGGACCAGAGTCAGTGGGCACTGAAACACAGGAGGTTCTCTCTGAATATCAGGAAACACTTTTTCACTGTGAGGGTGGCTGAGCACTGGCACAGGTTGGCCAGGGAGGTTGTGCAGTTTCTACCCTTGGAGATACTCAAAAGCTGTCTGAATGCAGTCCTGGGGAAGTGGCTCTAGGTGGACCTGGTTGAGCAGGGAGCTGGACCATACAGCCTCCAAAAGTGTCTTCCAACCTCGACCATTCTGTCATTTTGTGACTTTTCAGTTCAGAAGTTGCAACGTTGGAATTTGTGATCCATTAAAAATACAGCTTTCTCTTAATTTTTATTGTGCTAATTATGGTGGTCCCTTAACAAGTGGTTGTTATTGAGCCTTGAAAGTTAGGCTAATATTTTGTGCAGTTAAATGTTTGGTGATGTTCTTAAGATGATACACTGCTTTAAGTGATATTTTTTCATTTTACTTTTCTTTCTAAAACTAGATTCTTTTAATGAAATAATCATATTAGTAACTATTCCTTTATGAAGACTTCCAGTACTGACTTTTCTCAAAACTTTAGTCTCAAGAGAAGATGAGGGTTTATGGATTTTTTTTTTTCTGTCCTGAAGTCACCAGTATTCTGTGTAAGCTATTGAAATAAGACGAACAAGCAGTTACTTTCTTCAGTAAGGAAAAGTGATTAATCAGAATTATAATTATTGATGTTTTCGCTAATTTGTTCTTGTCTTTTTTGTGTTTATGCAGAGCATAAAGTAATCATAGTGGGACTTGATAATGCTGGAAAGACTACTATTCTTTACCAATTGTAAGTATATGAACTATTTTGGTTTTCTGATTGCATTTTGGTATTTGTTACTGTTTAATCATTGAAAATTCAGCTTTGCAAACTGGTGAAATCTCTGGGGTTCTAGATCACAGTTTGCCCATTAATAGTCTTAGTCATTCTAAACAGAGTAAATATTTAAATGATAAGTGAAGGAACTGCAGCGTTTTAAAACTGAACTGTAAATTGAATAACAAAAATTTTACATACAGACAAAAAGTGAACTGGAAATTCTTTTGCCATCAAAGCCTATCCTGTCACCAAGAACCACAGAGAAGGAATTGATTTTTAAATTAATGGAAATTCTAGTCATTCTGCAAAAATCCATAAATGTTTCCTGATTCCCATGTCTAAAATTTATGTTGGTGTCCTGGGTTGAGTGAGTGGTGGGGTTTTTTTGGTGGCAGGGGAGGGGGCTATCGGGGCGGCCCCCTGTGAGAAGCTTCTCGAAGCTCCCCCAGCTCCAAGTCAGCTTCACTTCTGTTTGGGAAATTGAGCCAATCAGCTGCGCCTCTGCATTAACGTGTTTAAGAAGGGACGTGGTGACGGGCAGTCAGACTTGTGAGGAGGAGTTGCTGCAGCTGCATGAACACCAAGGTCAGTGGGGGAACGGAGGAAGAAAGGAGGGGGGAGGTGTGCCGGAGCAGAGACCCCCCTGTATCCTGTGGTGAGATGGCAGGGCGCCCCCCCTCTGCTGCCCATGAAGATCTACAGTGAAGCAGACACTGATTTATGGCCTGTGTTTGTTTTCACCTGGATGAGCAAGGTGCTGTGCCCGAAGAAGGCCGGGGTCTTGTGGGAAAAGGTAGCCCCACTGCTGCAATTCAGCGCTGGGAGGATTGCAGCATGTGGGGGAGTCCCACGCCGGAGCAGCTCGGGAAGGGCTAAAGCTGTGGGAGAGAATCCAGTTGGAGAAATTTGGTGACCCACGATGGAGCAGTGTGGGGAACGCTGCAGCCTGTGGGAGGAACTCATGTCGGAGAAAGTTTGTGGAGGACTGTCTCCTGTGAGAGGGGGACCATGATGGAGCAGGAGGAAGAAGTTCCAGAAGCTGTCCCCACTGAAGATAAAGAAAGTGGCAGCGCTGACTGCACCCCCCATTCCCTGCCCCTGCGCCGCTGGGGGAGGAGGTAGAGATATTGGGAGCAGAACTGAGCCCGGGAAGAAGGGAGGGGTGGGGGGAAGGTGTTCTCAAGATGTGGCAATGTTTCTCACTGTCCTACTCTGTTATGTGTTGTTAGTGCCTGTAATAAAGGTATGTTCTTTTTTTTTCTTCCCCTAACAAGTCTGCTTTTTGCTCGTGACCATAAAGGGGGATTTTTTCCCCCATCCCAGTCCTATCTTGAACCCCAAGCCTGGCTCTCTGTCCCTTCTTATTGCTGGAAGAGAAGGGAGAGAGAGAGTGGCTGCATGGTGGTTGGCTGCCGACCAGGCCTAAACCATGACAGATGGCAGATTCCTCAACATAGTATTTCATCTTGCCTGGGTCCTACCTTAAGCATTTTCAATAGCATCACTGCACCCAAGTCTTGTCATTGCTACAAGAATATCTGTGATAAATTCAAGAATATTGGCAGGGACATAATTACTATTGTAATTGTGGAAAAGGAGTAGTGTATAGCCAAATTACTATGCATATATTTGATATTAAGGCAGCAGAGGATGTTTTCCAAAAAAACTCTTTTTTCTAAGTACTTTTCACAAAGCTTAAATGTAGAACTAATAATTTTTCAGCTATGTAAGCAAACAGTTCTTTGGAATTTGTTTTAATATTGAATTACTAAATTGAGTGCTCTGAAAATTATGTTCTGATTTACATTTTGCACAGTTTAGAGTTCCCCTTATTTGGGATCTTTAGAATAGCAGCTTCTACTTTGAAACAAGTGCATTTTATGTATACATTAGAGTGTCCTTTAAAAAGAGAAGCTTCTGAAAATGCAGATGCTTATCCATTTGTTGTAAGCCTTTTATGTGCTTATTTTTCGTTGCTGATATCTTCAAGCATGTCTATAGTCTCTGCTACAAAAACACACTAGAACTTTATCAACCATGGTTTTTAGTCCAAATTCAGGTTGAACTAATCTTTTTAATAAAGAATTGCTCTTAAGTATTTGCTTAAAAATTCAAATACATAAATCTTTGAAATTTGCCCTTTTTTTTTTTTTTTGTCAGTGTTACACATATTTACTTTTTCTACAACAAATTTGTTGCAATTGAGCTGTGACAAGCCTTGTGGATTTTACTGGCCGGTCTTTATGGTGTGATATTATCTCCTTTAGCTTAATGAATGAAGTCGTTCATACTTCTCCAACCATAGGAAGCAATGTAGAAGAAATAGTGGTGAAAAACACTCATTTCTTAATGTGGGATATTGGAGGACAAGAATCATTACGGTCGTCATGGAATACCTATTACTCAAACACAGAGGTATGAGATGTTGCATCGAAGTCTGCAAATTCAAGTTTGTTTGAAATTATATTTATTTATTAGGAATTGGTAGATTTTTATAAATATTTCAGCTGTATTGTTTTTAAACATTTTTGAGGAAGAACAAATCCAAAAAGTGTAAAGTGTCTCTGGTATGCGGACAATTTTCTGGTAATATTTGAAGTATTTTTCCTGTATACTTTACAGTAATATTGTTTGATCTATGTAATAAAATGTGAAGTTAGACTTTTTTCCTGGACAATCAAATGATATCAAAATACATTTCAGATCAAACAGGTGTTTTGCATGTTTTTTCAAGTAGATTAAAAAAAAAAAATGGCAGTGTGCTTTGCAAATTTGATGCGTATTTGCCAATGGTTACATAACTTCTATACATCTAGTCTGAAATGTTTTTGCGGTAATGATAATTAAGGATGAAGAATGACATTTTCTCTAGGCAGCAGTATTTAAAAATCTTATCAGCTTGTGGCTTTTATCCAAAGGATAAAGGAAAGTCTAGCTGTGCAGTACTTATGAGGTACAGGTGAAGCTGCCATTGCTGGAAAGGTTGGAGTAGAACTCGGCAACAGTTGCCTTTTGGCAGTTTGTTTTTTATGCTAGTCATTCGATGCTAAAAGCTTATCAACATGACAGGCACATAAAATCTCCGTAGCCTCACTTTGAGACTTCTACACCGGTGTAAAAGATTTTAGACTTAATTTCTTACCATTTGTACTAAAAGCAGAGATCTCTTGTAGGTATTACTCTTTGTAGAAGCATTCCATCCTCCTGTAAAATGAGGATTTCTGTCCCATGCCCCCTTTTGAGAGAGGGGAGATTAGTGATCCACCCCAGATGTTCAGAAACTTTTTATCTACTGAAAGCCTGGTGATAACATCTCAACCGTCATCTCTAGTATTTTAAACTTATTTTTAATTTTATCTAGAATAGTATGGCTACATCTAGGACAGACATGAGGGTAAAGAGACTTCTGCCAGCATTATGGGGTATGATAACGATAAGTTCTTGACATTCGTCCATTGAGAAACTTTGATTTTGGAATTTGAGTAGATGCATGTATTAGTTCTTTTTTTTTGATCATTTTGGGATGTTCATCATCATGTTCTGGCTAGTTAATGTTTGAAATCCAGTGCTTTCTAGCACTTGGAAAGAATTTTCCCTTAGAAGCTTTGTCTTCTGGAAACAGTTGAGGGAGGAAAGGGCTCTGTTTAGTATGCTAATCCTAGCCTCCCTGATAAGAATAATTTCTTTACTGTTCTTCCTCATCTGCTAGACATCTCAAAATCACAGCAGCATTAAATTGACTTAGTTTTTCATACTTTGTTGTAATTTTTGATGGGTAATGAGTCTCCTTCATTTTATAAGGCAAAGTGGTTTGGAGCATATGTAGGAGAATCATAGTGGTGACTTGTATTCCTACTTTTTTGTTAATATCTCTTTTCTCTCTGTAAATTGAAGCAATTTAAACAAAATCTTTGGAGTAATGTAAAAATTCTACAAATAAGCTTTTCAGTCCATACCTGTTCTAATTAGTTTCAAATTAACACTGCTAATTCTGCAATTCTGTTTTAAGTGTCAGTATTCTTGCAGAAAGGGCATTGAGACAGGCTTACAGACACAGGATTTGGGAGGAGAGGAAAGAGGAGGAAGCTCTCATGGTTAAGTTATTGGGGGTGGAGGGCAGAGTATGAGCTACAGTAAAAGAAAAAGGACGGAAAAGTATTCCCATCTAGGGAGAGAAGTCTGTCAGGTGAATGTAATCTCCTTGGTTTCCTCTCCAGTGCAGCATGGGTTCCCTGTAATTTTTTTTTCTTTTTTTACAGTATCTGTATAATTTTCATCAGAGTGTGCTTGTTTTCCCTATTCATTGTTCCCACCTACGATGCTGTTAGCACTGCTTGGGGCACACTCTGGGCAGGACAAGTGTTGAACACTGATCAGTTGTTATGGTTTGTGTGTAATGCTTACAAGCATTTACTTGAGTATTACCTGTGTAATGCCATGTCTTTTTCCTCTCTAGTATAAGGCTATAAAATGGAAGGTACAAAACATGTACAAAACATTGTTTTAATAGCTGTTTTATTAATAACTGTGTAGCAAGTTTGTCATCCACATTTTAAATGTAAGCCACTATCTGTAGGTGCTTTTGGTACCTACATCAATACTTCGTTTATGATGTAGGGCCTGAAAATCCACCAAAGAGATTTAACTATACTACATGGAAGTAGATTTTAATAATAGTGCTGAAATATACAAGCACAATAATTTATTATTTTTAAACTGTAATCTTCATGTATGATTGCCAGTGCTCTAGCAAAAGACTGTAACAATGAACCTCATGTTCTATTTTCTAGCATGCTCTGAAAGCCTGTGTGTTTCTCATATAGGAAGACTTGTGGCAATGGCCTCTTGAAAATATGCTTTCTGTAATTTATACTTTGTACTTACATACTGTACTATTGTTTTTTCTCCTAGTTCATCATTCTTGTTGTTGACAGCATTGATAGAGAACGACTTTCTATTACAAAAGAAGAACTTCATAGAATGCTGGCTCATGAGGTATGGCGAGGAGTTGAGATAATAGTTTTCTTCTGTTGTGACCAGTCAAATAACATTACATGCTTCCTATGTTAGAAAAAATAATACTGTCACAACAAAATTTCTGAGCCTGAATGTGCATGCATGTTCATCACATTTTAAAACCATGTAAATTACAGATAAACAGGAAAATTACTTTGAAGCACTCTTAGAGGTCTTGCTTGATTGTAATCAAATCACTCTTTACTTCACATTGAAATTGTGAAATATCTTAACCTTCGTATTTGTGTAACTGGGTATTATTGTTCACCACCACTATCTCTCTTCTTTCAGTTAAATGGTTAAAATTTCAAGAAGCTTTTTTTTAATTTTTATTTTAGAAAGTAGGCAATTCATTTCTCTTTCTTGTTTTAATCTGGTTCCTTAAAAATAAGGAGCACATCTAATACGATGGATAAATTAGTTTCAGTTCAGTTTCCTTCTGAGTTAATTTGCGTGTTGTTTTATGATTTTGTTGTATTGAGAACTGTTCAACACTGGGTCAACTGTCTCAAACATCCTAAATTAACATCCACATTGGATTAGCTAAAGTACATTAAAACTTCTGTGACCACCCTCAAACTAAATTAGGATTCTTTTAAATCTAAGTATCTCCCTTTCGTTTCGAAGGAAAAGGATGTAGTATAATGCAAATAATTCTGTGGAGCTCATTTCTCTGAGAGATTTGCATTGTTTCAAATGAATGAGGCTTTCACTTTATAGTTAATATGAATGTAGTTTGGGTCTGGTAGTAAGGAGCAAATCCACTACCAAAAAAGGTGGAAAGATGACTTTTTGTGGTGAAGTTTTCCCATATAACGTATTAGTTTCCAGTGTTACAAATTTATGAGATTGTGATCTACCATCTCTTGAAAACAGTCAGTAGGCCTAGACTAGACTACTTGTAGGAGGGAATCTTCAACTTTGGACCATAAAGGTTTGGGCTTTTTTTCTTGATGGAGAAGTAGTCGCAAAATTTAATATACATTTAAATGTGTTGAACACTTTTAATTACAACTGTCAGCTTCCTGAGTATTGCATTTGTTTACCCTTCTGCACTCCTAGAACCATACATCCCAGTTCTTTTCTCATTGCTATGTGGAATCCTAATTTCCATACAGGAACAGACCAACTTGTCATTAGTTTTTCTTTTTACTGAAGCTGCTGCAGCATTATTAGAGCTCCCTTTTTGGAACAATAGGATAGAATTTAAAAGAATTTAGATAGCTTTCTTAAATTGTTACTGCTTTAATCACTACAGAACTTGTTTAATGAAGTTGAAAATAATTTCAAGGGAATGATATCTAGCAGGCTTTTTCATTTGAATAGTATCTAATCTAGATTTTGAAATATTTATTCAGTAATAATTCTGCTGGATGGATGGTTTGGAGCTTTATGGAATAAATTTTAACAAGACTCTCATTAGTTAACATATGAACATGTGGTCAACACCAAAAGTGTAGTCATATAATACATTATAATTTGATTCTCTGTGGTGGAGAAGACTTAAAAATAAATTGGTTTCTTCATCTTTATGTAATTAATTGTTAATGCGCTAAGTCTGTTAAAACTCCATGCTGCTTTGTAATTTTAGATTATCTTGAATGCAGTTCTTAGAAATTCCATTAACACAGTTGCCTTTTAGTTCTTTATAATAACTTTTACGAATGCTTCAAATTACTTCTAGGATTTACGGAAGGCTGCAGTTCTCATTTTTGCAAACAAGCAGGACATGAAAGGGTGCATGACAGCTGCTGAGATATCTACATACCTCACGCTTAGTTCCATAAAGGATCACCCGTGGCACATTCAGTCCTGTTGTGCTTTGACAGGAGAAGGGTAAATGCTTACTGCTTATTATAGTAGTATATGGTAAATAAGAATACTGATTTAGAAGCCTATTGACACCAATGTGCATTTCCTGAATGAACATATTTTCTGATCTTTGCAGTCAGAGGGACATTTTGAATTTTTCCTTTTCTTTATTGAGCCTTGAGGATTTTTTTCCCTAGCTCAAACTCCAAATTTGTATGAAAGTCTTTCAACTTACTGTTTTAAAAAAAAAAAACAAACCACAACTCAAACAACAACACAAAAAAACTCCAACACCCCCCACACACACACATCCAAATATGTAGCTGTTGGCATAATTGTTTACTCTCTGTGCCCTACTCTTGTTCAGTGTTTTCGTGTAGTTAAAGAAATAAGCTACTGTCACTTCCTTTACATTATGATCTGCTGTAAGCTTCTAACGTGGTGATGGGGGTTGGGGTGGTTTTGGTGTTTTGCTTTTTTTTTGTTGGTTTGATTTTTTGATAAGCGTTCAATCATAGTTTTGATGAAAAGGTAAATAGGTCTGGCATAAAACAAAATTGTTACCAATATTAAACCTTTTATTTATATCTGGCTGACGTAGCTAATTTTGTAACTTGTATAGATTATGCCAGCAATTCTAACATGGAAATCTAAGCTTTACTTAGATCCTTTGTCTGTAAAGATCAAAAATCATTTTTGGATGCCTGCAACAAATTGGACAGTGTTTGCTTACGTGGTTTGAAGTGTTCTAATTTTTCATCTTGATTCTTAAAACAGTCTGCTATTGTGTAATAGTTAGAGGGTTTTTGCAGCTGTATTATACAACCTTTACAATAATATGGTCTTGTAACATCAAAAATAGTGAATCCGACTGAGTATTTGGGAAGTGAGAGCATCTCCCTCACTTCTAACATGAAATATTTTCTAATGTAATGGAGATGTCTTGTAGTGATTGGTAGTATTCACTTCCTTAGGGTGGGATGTGTGAGTGAAAACAAACTTTTTTTGATTGAGTCTTTGGATTGCATTGCTTCATTCTAAGAGTTAACTCTGCTTTCCTCCTACTAGTTTTGCCAAAGTCATTTTTGAGTGTTTATTTTTGTACTAACTTAGATCTTCAAATAAGTTGGCATTTGGAGGAAGGTAGAAATTAATGAATATGAACTTAATTTTAGAAACATTGGACACCCTACACTGCTTCTTTTTTATTAAAAAAAAAAAAAAAAAAAAAAGATGAGTAATTAGAATACCTAAAACTGACAATAGTGAGTCGAACTCGTAAAAAAATTCCGAGTTAGATTGCTGAGCTGAATCTTCCTTGGGAAGATCTGGTGGATGTCTCGGGAGATTAGCCCCATATGAGTGAAGCTCTTGGATAGCTAAGGTATGATATGCTTTACAAAAGTAAAGTTTAAAGATGGCATAAAGTAGGTAACTAGATTCCCAGAAAGCCAAAGGAAGACATATCTTATGAAATGGAGACTTCATAGAGATGCAAATTGAGTGAGTAAGCAGATTAGATCCCGTGCAATCTTGGTATTGAATATAAACATATTTTAAAATTTGTAATGTGATTCTGGAATTTTGGATACACTGCCTTTTCATGAACCAGTTCAGTCTGAATACCTGTCTCTTGTCTTTTTGTATTAATATGTAAAGGTCTAGCTTTCAAGTAAGTAGTCTTTCACAGGAAACCTGTAGAAAAAGAAAAACTTATTTGGTTCCATGTACTTTTTAGTAAGCATATTAAGAATAGTGTCTTTCAGACTTACAAGGAAAAGAAATTGAAGTAGTGCCAAGCTTCAAGACAATAGTATGCTTTACCATCTTCTTGTGGTTAAAGCCTAAGTAAGCTTAGTTTAAAACACTATATACTCTGTTCAAGTTTCAATATCAATTTCTGCTGATTTTACTTATTTTAAGTAGATGTTTTTAAACATAAAAACAAGTAGTAAATACTTTAAAGATGTTTGAATAGAACTAGTACCAATAGAACATCTCTTATCTTTCAGATTATGCCAAGGCTTGGAGTGGATGACCTCCCGTATTGGAGTGAGATAGCTTTGTTTTGTTGCTTTGGTTTTGTTTTTTTTTTTTCTCCTCCTAAAGAAGAGACTTCTATTTATCCTGTGAACATGTACATTTTTCTGTACTTCTGACTGCTGAGGCAGTGACCATGTTTAATTTATATCAGCCAACCCCCAAGCTGTACTTGAATCAAGTGCAGTTGAACTGAAACACAAAGTATTTTCTTAACTTTTTTTAATACACTAATCTTCAACTGGATGAACATATGTGAATCTGTTTTTTAAGCACTGAAATTCCTCTGAATATGTATTCTAACTTTTTCAATGATAGCTTTTTAAAGTCTGTTTTGTCATTGTCAATATTTCATACTTCTTCTTTCTAAGTAGTTTATATAACTTACTAACATAAATGAGCGCAGTTTATTTAATAATGAAAAAGTAGTGAGTAGGTTGACTTTAGTCTGGCATAGCTTTAGCCTCTAAGGATAATCAGATCTCCAGCTGAGCTATCTGGAACATCAGTAGAGTTCTAGCCAGCATGGGAGTTAATAGTTATGAATAAAAATTTTTAAATGCTGAATGGGTTAGTTATAGTTTAATATTGTGGTGGCTTTTAACCTGGTATAAAATTGAACTTCTGCCTTAAAAAAAAAAAAAAATCTATTCTCAATTTGTCTGGTAAGTAGTTCTAGGATATGATTCTTCTTTTACTTGAAAATACATCTCTGTACAGTGGATAAAAATTTTGTTATTAAGTGCTGGTTTAGTCATTTAGAACTTGAATACCTTTTTAAAAATAAACCTCTTGATAATTACATTTGGAATTACAGCAGCCAGTGTTATGTGTAGACTTGCTGTAATCTGTTAAAATTTTAAATACTGTATACATGAGCCTTCCTCACCTTTTAGTGAGTGCTGTTTTCTAAATTAATGAAAAATCAAAAGGGAAGCCAGACTTGTAAACAGAACAGAATCATGGTGCTGTATCTGTAGACTTCGGAGTGAAGCTAACCTTTACATTTATTTGCCTACTATTAAATATGTTTTCAGATTCTGTTACAGAGAAAATATTTTGCCTTAGTTTTTGTTTTTAGTCTTATTTACAGGAGCAGAGAACTTCTGATGGTGTTTGAGTTAGATTCATTCACCTGAAATTTAGGAATGGAAACTTGAAAAAGCAGAGAGCTTCCATTTGAAAAACAGGTGTTGAAAGATTGGACCTAGTAACTTAGTTCAGTATGAAAGGGTTGAAGTTAGATCTGTAAAGAAAATCTAAAGCTATGGATGAAGTTAACTGAAAGCATTGGATGCCCCAAAAAAACAAACACCAAACTCCCCAAAAAACATCTGAGGGAAAAAATAAAACAAACACAGGGGACACTCAATTCCTGGTGAAATCCCAGCAGCAGTCAAGGATCTAACCTACATAAATGCTTGACAGGCTTCCCAAAAGCACCATTCTGCACTTTAGCTTGCCTAAAAACCACGTAGAGTCTTGTTACTAGAACCATTATGCTAATTTATGAGAGTCCTTAATGACAAAATGTTTTTGATAAATCTTGTTTTGATAATTTAAGCACACTGAGTTTTGTCTACTAATTTTTTTTTCTAAATTTCAATTTGATTCCATTTTTATTTGAACAAAGCTGAATGAAATTTTAAAAGTATCAACAAGTACGTTGTCATAAGTGTTAAAAAGAAGACTTTGAATATATATGGAATCAGTGATTGGTTGAATAAAGTTATGTATTAGTGCTGGTTAGCAAAAGTCACATTTAGGAGAAAGACTAAGTTGAGTGTCAAGTCAAAATGCTCAGGAAATAATTCACATCAGTGAAAAGTAGAGCTTAAATTAAGAGGAGGAATGCAAGGCATGGTCAGAATCTGAAACTAAAGCTTATTGCTCCAACGTTCGTGCTAACAACTGTTCCAGTGTGTGAAAATAAGATTTGTTTTGTTCTTAGGAAAGCAAATTATAAATGGAAATAATAAAATGATACTGTGAATGAGGTTTCTTGTATGGTGACTTAATTTCAGTTTGCAATTTAGATTTATTTTCAGGTTTATTTTTGTGTAATTCGGAATGTGGTCCTGAATATTTATAAAAAGCACTATCTGGTTATAGTCTTAATTTATAAAATCAGACCCCTTGTGTTATAATCATGCATCATAATTGGAGATAAATAGTTCTGATTTGTTTAGCAGTCTCTATGAGAATGCAACTTTGAGCAATTTTTATCATGCTTGGATGAGGTTGGTAGGATCCGCTTTTTGAAAGTAGTTTTGCAGGCTTTTAAGCTCTTTTGCTTAATTGAATTTGGTTAGTTTATTTGAAGCAGAATTAAGTTTTGCAATAAGACATTCCCTTACCCCTTCACTGATGTGTTCGTCTGTTAGTTAACTGTTGTTGCTAAGTAGATCCAATAATAATTTTAAAATTTTCCTCCCTGTTAATAATTTTAAGACTGAATAAAGCTTTATTGCATAAATAAGTACTAGAAAAAATAAGATGGCTAATAGAGTAGTGAGTGTACTATCCTTCCTATCTTTTTTGTCCAGCCAGATTTTAACTGCTTCAATAATATATGGTAAGTGAAAACCATTTACTAAGGAAAAAAAATACCTCTTTCATAAAAAGTTGCTTTTCCTTTTGTACCATTTAGCATGTTAAAGTGGGTCATCTGTGGTTGAGAGGGAAACAGTTTTCTTTTCCCTACAGTTCACAGTTACTGTAGTTTGCAAATATTCAATCGTTCATTAAATTTTTGAAAAGTTCATTTGCTCTTTGTAAACTGAAATGCACCCTGTAAAACATGCAACTTGAATTTTTTTCAGTTTTGAAAATAAAATTCCACTGTCAAACTGGTAATCATTTCCCTATGTAAATAAATACAGTAACAGACACCAAAATAGGGGTTCGGGGTGGAAAAAAGTTCTGATGAAAAATTACTTAAGTGTTTGATTTTTGTGCTAATCAAGTAATTATTTTTTTTTTTAAGACTGTACTTTAATTTGTGTTCTTTTTCTTTTTGTTGTTAAAAATAAGCTTCTGGACAAAACATGACTTGTAGACAAATATTTACAGACAGATCAGTAATTTGTGCTGACTTGTGGAAATGGGGGTGAAGGGGTGGGAAGTACAGCCAGTTGAACTGTGTTTCTGTTGAATTCCAACACTATTTTGTAAGGATAGGCTTTAAACAGTAGATACTTTTTCATTGACTTTGCCAAGTTTGTTGATTTTGACCTTAATGTAACATGATACGTTTCCTTTTTCCCCAGCAATTCCAAAAGTCTTCCCAAAGAATAAAAGGTTTTGAAGATGATCTCAAAGGAGAATGGCCAGAGTACCAAAAGGAGTATGTGCCTATATTTACATGCTGTTACCTAGACACAGTGCATCTCTCACATAGGAATACACCTCCTGAAACACTGTGAATACAGTTGCCTTCCTGAAACCATACTTTTTATCACATTTAAAAAACAAACCCAGAAACCACACATGCTTGTTGGCTTTAGTTTCTTAAATTAATGGAAAGATAAGCAGTTGTTAAATGAAGAGAAAACTTTGTAGATACAAGCCAATGAACGATGAAATTTTGGGTAGTTCAGAACTTCTGTAAGACTACACAGTTGTCACTAGATAGTCAAATCCAACATAGAATTGTTTTAATTTCAGAAAACGAAAGCTGGAACATGTCAGCTTTCATAGACACAAAAGTTCTTTTGGCTGAACGTGACTTCTTTGTAATTTACTTCATTAAGTGCAATGTTCAATCTCTTTGAGAGGTTCTGAACATGCACCATAGGGTTTTTTCACTGTTCGTGAGTGTGTTCATGGCAGCTTGCAGTAAGGGTTGTACCTTATCTTAGTCTCTGTACTCACCACTGGAGGAGGTCAGGCTTAGGAAACAAGCTGTCTTGATTTCTTAATGGTGCCTTGCTACCTCTTCATCCTGTCTCTAATTCGAGCCATTATTCTTTCCCCCAAATCCCCTTGCCCCCTTTTTCTTCACCCCTCTTCCCCCCCACCCCCCCCACCCCGAGTTATTATTGCCTTGTACTCTCTTGTCTAAAGATGCCGACAAAGACATGTGAGGCACTATACAAAATAAAGTGCTTATACACTATAGGTTTTACCAAGTAAGCAGCACTTTCTTCATACAGCTGTTTTACTAAATCCAACTTAATTTTACAGTTATCTCCCTTTTTTTTTTTTTTTTTTTTTTTTTTCTTTTTTCAGCAACGGTGTTGGTCTAGTGTCAAACTTCTGTTTGTGCTGTGCAAGCATATATTATGTTCCAGTTCAAGAAATTAAAGTTTCTTATAAAGATATATTGCTGTAAATGGGTTTACATGTGGCTTTTATTTTGTTTATTTTTTAGAATTTCTTGCAGGGTGGTAAAGAGCTTCAGTATTCCCAAGCCAGTGATTCTTTCCAGCTATTTAAACACACTGCACACAGTAATGGGAAGATGACTTGGACAGTGCTTCTCAAAATTTTTTTTTAGCACAATAAAATTAATTGAAGAGTTGTTCTGTTAGATTCGGGCGTTTTTTGTTTGTGCGTGTTCTTTGCTGAAGAGGTATCAAAGTAGTGTAACATTGTCACTTTAAGCGTAGGGGTTAGGGAAGGCATTTCATCTTAAGTCCCTTCACTGAGGCAGAATCGGGGCCTGTATCTTTTGCAACTGTAGCCAGTTGGTGAAACATCTTGGTTGGACACCTGCTTCCTTTCATCCCAGGAAAAGCTCCAACTTGGATCCTAAAGAGACTTTCACATGGTTTCAGCCATGGGAAGCATGGGTCTTTGTTTGTTTTAGTGAAGGGTGTTTGTTTTAGTGGACTGTTCCCTTTCAAAGTAAGAGCAAAACAAATCCAAATGGAAGAGAAGGAAAAAACTTGTTTGGATTTTTGTGTGTGCATTTGACAACGTGTAGCATTTAGCTGAGTTTGCTCTTTCCTTTTGTAGAATCCGCTGTGTGACAGAGCCTGAAAGGCAGCAGTGAAGAGAGCAAATACAAAAAAATGTGACCCCAGTGCCAACACTAGCAACAGGAACTTTCATCTTTGAACAACCTTTAACTTTTTCTAAAATGAACTTGATGAACTTTTGACATTGAGTGTTTCTATGTTTTATTTCTTAGGGTAGAGCAATCTAAAGGTGAATACTGTCTGCACAGTGTGTGAGGCACACTGGTACATACTAAGTTTCTGCCCTGCCCACAGTACAGGCAGCAGAATGAGGCTCTGAGAAAGTTAGTGCTTTGTGTAAATGATTTATTGAAAAGCAAGTTCTGACATCAAGCTAAGTTTTCATAATATCAGGTGTCATGTAATTTTGCTTTTTCTTATTTTCTTAATTTCTGGAACCAGAGACATGATGCTTTCTTTTTATCTCTGTATTGGCTGTGGATGGGTACATACTGCTTATAGCAGCATAGATCTTGCTCTCTTGATGTATGCAGGAAAATCAAAAGGCTTTTCGTATAGCTGGGTGGCTCAGAAGACATGACTGTGTGTCATAAAAGTGAGGCTTAAGTTGTCAACTCAATATTTTTGCTGTGTATTCAAGTGAAATTTACTGTAGAAAATTTTAGGGTTATGCATCTGGTCTCCAATAAAATAGTTGTGCTACTCTTCAGTTAGATTTGTTTCTTGATAGTTGTGCTACTCTTCAGTTAGGTTGATTTTTGTTTTGCTGCATAGGGATAAACATTTCATATAGAAAGTTTTCCTATATGTAGCCGTGAAGACAATCCCCTGTTCCTCCATTTGCACACCAGTGTGTGTCCCCTAGATGGCAGGAAAGGATCACTTTAACAGTGCCAAACCTGCATTAACTCGTGTGCTTCAATATCGGCGTGAGAAATTTTAAAAATCCCTCAGTAAAATGAAGTTGTGTATCACTAGCTATATCATGGGGACCATGCTTAGATACAGGGGAGAAAGTACAGAGGAGAGGGAAGTTGAATCACTTCTGTGGGAAGGAAGTTTATGGTGAGTTTTAAATAAATTTGAAACTTGGTTCTGTAGTTTAAAAGCATTATGTCTTCATCATTTATGGTTAGAATTATATTCCACACCTCAGAAATTGCAATGCAAATGTCTATAACATTTGAACTGTCTGTTGTACCTCTAAAAAATACGTTCCTGTGTGTTTAGCTATGATGATTATTTCTAGTCTTTCCTATATACTTGTTACATATGAAGGCTAAATTCAGGTAAAATGACAGTTTCTTTGCAACATTTAGATTCTCTTTAATGATATGCAGTGCTTGAGATAGCAGTGGCCTAGTGTGCAGTACCAACAGTCTTTCATTGACCATCTCATTTCTGTTGTAGTTGATATAATACACGTCCTCTGTGAAATGGTGCTTAATTCTCACTATTTTGTACAATTGCTGCTAGGTGATTCAGTGTTTATCAAAAATGTATGAAATTAGAGAGCTAAGGAATGTAGGATGACACCAAACAGTGCAAGGTTCGTCAAAATAAGTGCAGTATCTGAGACACAGCTGTTCCTGCAAGATTTTTCTTTCTCTGAAATTCAGATAAGGGTGAGAGGAGAAACTAGAACAAAGATTAAACTGAAGTGTTGAAATGCCGCTTCTTGCTGAGGAAAGGTTGGAATGGAGCAAAATAGTACAGCATGGTGACATGTCATGCTACCAGTTCTTCAGTAATTATGTCATTTGGAAAGCTGTATGCATTTGTTTTAGATTTGATAATTCAAAATAATAAAGAATATGTAGTGCTGTTTGACAGAATAGGATGCCATCTTCTACTAAGGAGTGTCTTAATGATGACTTTGAAGACAGTAGAATTTGGGCAATCTTGGGTTGTACCTGAGGTTTGGTTGCTAGTGTGAATTCTTGATGAGTGTTCATGTTCACCTCCTTATGGTGGTGAGATAAATATCTTCAACTGTACTTCTTGTATGAAATGGAATTCTAGATATATATATTAAAAAAAAAAAAAAAAGTACCTTTTTACCAAAAGTACACTTTGGACACAGAAGGGACACTGTTTTTCTCTGACTAACCCAGAGGAGGTACTATACCATATCTGCCCCGCTAGCGTCTATCCATTTGGCACTTAAAGCTGCCTTTTCTCTGATGAACAAAATCAAACTAATCTCAAAACAATTGTTCTCAGCTTATTTGTAGTTCACAAGCTACTGTTGCTATTTATCTGAAGAAAGATTTATACAAAACATTGCAGTCTGTTCCAAATATGAAAATATTTGGAAAATTTTGGGTCTAACTGTATTTTTATAAAGACACAAGCTATACATGTGAATGTGTTAATTCTGTGTGTATGTGTAATGTCAGTTATATTCTCATGTGCTTGCCACCTTTCAAAATACTTGGGGGAAAAAAAGTATTTACTCAGAATTGTTGGGCAATGTCAGAGGAGTTTCAAGATGAATGGTGTGCAGTGAGGACAAAGACAAAGGTGTGAGGAAGTGCAGGGAAGCAACAGTAGTGCTAGGATGCAGTTACTCAATGATGAGCAGTGCTGCACATGAAGAAAATATGCTTTTCTTACTCATCTATTTCTGCCATTGCTTCTTGCTTTATATTTCCTCAGTTCATCCTTTTGATCACTCCTTCCACTTCTCTCTTTGCACGTTTAGCAGAATTCAGGCTGGCTAGTTCTGTTTCATTCTCTAATTAAAACGTGGAGTTTCTGCCAGATGGAATGAGTCTGGAAGCAGAAAACCTAGCACAAAGTAGCAGCAGTGCAGCCAAAGATCTTGCAGTTGAAGTGGTAGACTAGAATTAGTGCTCTGTTCACAGGTAGAGGCAATGTTAATTTTGCAAAGACAGCAAAATAGCTCTCCTCCTGTCCCTGCTAAATCTTTCCGTCATGATTTTACAAAGCCCAGTGTCATCATATTTAATCATGGAACAGTTCAATCTTCAGCTGGGCAGCACATGGGCAGAATTTAAAATTATTTTTTTTAAAATACTTTGAAATATGCACAAGAGGAAAAAATTCTTATATAAATGCAAATGGGGATCTATAATTCTCTCTTTATGTTTCATGGTCTCATATTTTTTTTATTTCCCTTTATATATTTAAAAAAAAAAATACATTATTACTATTGACAAGAGTATTTTCTAATAATTAGCACTTAATTTTTATGTCCACAATGAAAGTTACTGCTGGCCAGGCTTCATTTGGCCAGGCTTCATTAGAGGTGGGATTGACTTGTATGGTCTCAGAGGTCTCATCCTCAGTACTGAAAAAGCAAAGAAGTGGTAAACAGTGTAGGGCACCTGGGGAGAGAGTGATGTCTATAAGACCATAACTTCTTTCAGCTCTTCTGTAAGAATATTTTTTAATGAAATGTTGAGCAAGAACTTGAAACTCACTTTCTATCTGTTTCTGCAGTGCATCTTTCACAACTCGTTGAGAAGAGACTTCTATGTACAAGTTGTACCAATGAGTTTAAAAGATAAAACTTTAGACATCTGTCAGGGTGGGCAGGAGCAGTTGTGACCTAGCTCAGCTCTGTTCTGAGTCTGTAGGGCAAGATCCCATTCTGCTCTCAAAGCTGCTCAGATATATGTACTAGCATAGGATTGTGTCAAAACCTTCAAGACGTGAACGTGCTTTCTAAGAAAGCTGACCTGTAGATCTTCACACCCTGAATGTGTAGGTACACCCTTACCGTGGCTGGATTGTCCAGCCCTCAGAATTGGTCCCCCAAGCCCTATGCAGAGGCTTCTGCGCTGTACGGTGGCCTGTGGTACCAGTCACTGTATCCACAAAAGATGAGATGGATCTGCCTCCAGAGATGACTTTGGTCTCGCTGCACTGTTCTCCAGAAATGGCCACAATTACCAGTGAAGACATTGGAAGCTGAAATAAAAGGTATAAAGATAAAACGTGAAAGTATTGGTTACATTTATCAGATGTAACCACTGACCTTTTGGAATTAAATGAATAAAAAGGCACAGTTGGTCAGGAAAATTTCTACTGAGTTCTGCCAAAGAATCTCAGAAAACATGTTTCAAAATTAGTACTGTTAAAACTAATAGCTACTTAAGAAAATCTTGGTAACTGGCTAATACTAGTCAAAATCTTCTATGACAGTTTTTAGAAAAATATGGTTGTTTTCTTTACAAAACAAAACTCCAGTTTCTGACCTCTTATTTTTCAAGGTTGCACTTTTTAAGCAGTGTTTTCACTGAACCATTTGAGTGCTTATAATTTTTCCATCAGCTTCTCCCACATCCTGTTGGAGGTTTTACTCCATTCTGCAGACAACAGAACTAGAGCAGAAAGGTCACTAGTTTGACCAGAGTCAAAAAGGAAGTTGCTGTCAGATATTAGGCTTGGAGATTTGTTCTTCTAATCCCATGTTGAGAAAATGGGGTTTTGGTGAAGTTTTAAAGTTTGACAACAATATATTTTCAGTCACCACTAATACGTGAAACTCCAGGGTTGGGAAAAAGTTTGAATGCATTTTTTAAAAATGGCATAACTAGAAATCTGGTATAGATTTCAGCTGAGTACACTGCAGTTAGATATAAGTTGAAGAAACCAATTGAAAGAATAATGTGGAAACTTGTAGGAAAATATGAATGGATAGTTTTTTATTTTCTGAAAAGTTATATATATATATGGATATAAAATTTGTCTTACATGTAAAGGAAATTGATGCAGGTACATATTGTACTCTGTCCAGTGAATAGTTAACAACATTAGTATTGATCCTACAAAGGCCCAAACACTGTTCTTAGTCCTACTTTTCCCATTCAACAGTTGCTCTTGGATTTAGCACTTTTCAAAGATGAACACAAACTCTTAAAATATTTTCCCTTTGCCCTTTTATCAGTAAACTGCAAGACAGCAGCTTATTGATAGAATCCGTTTTCAGTTTAGTAGGAAATGTAATATACTTCTGCTCTGGAAGAAAATTGGGAAGTAGTTACTGTAGAATTAAATCCTATTGTTTCTGTGAAAATAAACACAATATAAGAAGTGTTTGGGGACTTGTGGTAGGATGCATAATCCAACAGTGCTAATTCTTCTTTATAGAACTAACTAATTAGGAGTTAATGAACAAAATCCTGGACTGCTTGCAATTCCACACAGATTCTTTGCAAGTGTTATAGACAGTTTCTTTTGCTTCTTGTGAATCTTTTTATCTTTTTGCTTTGCTTTTTAGCTGCAACAAAAATGGGATCTTACATTAACATGAATTGCGTATATCTGGACAATAAGCAATTAAATTCAGTACCTACTTAATTCAGTTCCTGGTCTGATTGTCTCTTCTGTGCAGTCAAGACTGTTTCTGCTAGTGTCTATGTGGATTCATAAATATTTCTAAAGAAGAAGAAAAATGTTTAACTATATATGAGTTGAAATAAGGAAGGGACAAAAGTACTTTCATCTAAGGTCAGATCATTTGTGCCTCATGAGAATCTGTGTCTGCTTTCTGCTGTGTTTTGAGTTTTTTAATTGTGCTGAAAAATTACCAGACAAGGGGCCCATGTGTGAGCCATGGGCTTTACATTCCAACCATTATTTTTTTTTTTTCCGGTTGTTCTATTGACTTCTTGTCAGCTGGGATTTCTCAGTACTGAACACGAACTCTCTAAGATTCCTGGGCAGAGACTATATTGGTGACAAAGCAGTAAACCATGGCATACTGCTGTGCCCAGTTTTCACTCTGCCAGGATTTCTGGCTTAAGCCAAAGACTCAGACTCTCCCAACCAATTATAAGGTATAGACACAGTTTTAGATTATAAGTTGTTCAATACACTTATGCAACAAGTAAAAATTAGCCATTGAACCTATAAATCTGCTTTAATATACATAGTAATGAATTCAGGATTATTGAAAAAAAATACTTGCAAGATTCATAAGTATTTGATTGCTTTGAAGCACAGATGTCAGTGGCTTTAAAAATAAAGCATAGTACTGGAATAAGAGAATTTAATATTGCTAAAATTATGCTAAAATGCCATTGGAACTTCAGGCAAAGCAGATCTAACTTAGGCTAGTCAATCTATTTCATTTCAAAGGAGCAGAGCAATAAAACCCGTGAAGTGGGCATTACCTGAAGGTAATTGACTGCATCTATGAGTTAAATGTTCCAAGGAAAAGAGAAGACTGCTTCTAGCTGGCAAGGTCAATTATCCCCTCACTGTGACCTTTTTGGGTGGTACTGACATTATGAAAACATCCAAAAACATTAAATAAAACTTTTGAGAGCAGAATAATGTTTATTTTTAAATAAAATTCCTATTGACTATTTTTAAAAACACAGAGATTAAAGAAATTTCCATTGGAGTAATGCACAGAAATAGTACTAATTCTATGGATATACACACTTCACTTCCAAGTAGTACTTACGTATCTGTTATCAGTTGTGTTTGGGTGGAATCTTATGGGATTTTTGCATTTTGTTTGTTTAAAAAACATTGACTGTAAAATGCCATTGTGTGATATATGGAGTAGTTAAAGGTTGGTGTACAGTTTTTGTACCTGAGCATCTCTGTAAGCCCTATTTCTATCATGGTTGGAATTTTGATGAAGTAGAAACAAACTAAATGTATGTGGGCCAAATCAGGCAGTGCTGAACGAAATAGGGGTATGGTAAACGGTCAGTCCACTGGTCCAGAAGCCAGTAGGCAGTGTTCTTTTTCTGTTTTGCTTCAGGTGTCTAAGCTCAGCTGGTGAGTGCCACACACAACAAAAGCCTCACATGCTTTCTGTGCCTGAGGAGCATGAAGTAGATGGGTGCTCTCAGGTCCTCTCTCTGGATCTTCCCCTAGGATCTTCCCCCAGGAACATCCTCAAACTCTTCCCATAGCTGTTTTTGCTTGATGCCCCTCTTATGGGATTCCCAATGCTGAAGCATAGACCATGGTGCATCTTTTACTCTGAGAAATTTTTTTTTCCTCCCTTTGGTAATACTCTATATAGGTTCTACCTTTTCCCTTGCCTTAGTTTCCTGTTCATTTATTTCATAAACTTCTTCAGTTGGGAATAAAATCCTTATTATAACATTTGAGTCCATTTTCCTGCAGATTTTCTCTCCAGAGTAAGAATCACCGTGTCCTGATAATAACATATTGTTCATCTGTGTCCAATTTGAAATTAATATTCTGCTTTCTTTAAAATTGATAGCCCATTCACTTTTTACTGCAATGTTGTTCGTTCCTTCCAATATGTTACTAATGCTGTTTATACTCTCCTAATGTTTGCATTTCCTTGTGAAATCGTGGGATCCGCTCTATTGTCTTACTTTTATTTTGAAGTAGTGTACATATTTTCTTGGTTTGTGAGCCTGCTGCACAATTTAAAGTTCTGTGCAACTTTCTGACTTGTTTTGATTACAGTGTTAACCTTTGTGAGGCCTTCTGCTCCTCTCTCATTTTTGAGGGTTTTGTCATGTTTGTAGTGCTGTAGGTTGCTCTGTACATTGTAAGCTTCATTTCTAGTTGACTAGACTGGGAAATTTATTATTTATTTGAAGAGTAATTCTGGATCTAGTTCTTTAACATTTTGTCCCACACTCATTTTTTAATGATCCCTTCTAGATTAACTTTAAAAATTATAAGTTTATCTTTTCAGTCTTTATAAGGAGACTTCTTCTACCTTGGCTTATTCTTCATACTATCAATTTTAAAGTGTGCTTAAGCTATTTCAGAACTAGTTGTTTGAAACAGTGATGTTAACATCCTCCTTTGGCTCTTCCTGAAGGAAGTGAGGTAGAGAGATGCAGGAAAAAAAGCAACCACTTTGCAAATGCAAAATTGTCCCTTCTTCCTCCCCCCCACAATGCACAAACAGGTGAATGACGTAGGAAACCTCTTGCATTTAAACATGTGAGAAATCTCATCAATGTAAATTGTGCTTTGGAAGAACAGACAACACAATCAAAAGCTATTAAATTCTTTTTACTTCCCAAAACAACCCTCAAAACAGATCTTAAAAAATGTATAAGTACATTTCTCAGCAATGTCTCAAATTTAGGCTCCATGTAAAAACACGGTGGAAAAAACAAGCATTTGCTGTCATTTTCTCAAAGCTCACTGGAAGCTACTGTTCAATTCAAATTCTAAGTCTGGAATTCGTGTGGAAAATAGATGTAAAATACAAACCCTGGTGTTTACTAAACAACCAAAAGCCTCACAAAACCTTCCCACCCCTGATCTTTTTCATAAAAAAGCTCAGCTTTTCCACAGCCTAATATAAAGCTCTATGACAGCCAAAGTATTCACTCTGGTTTATTCTTTGTTATAGAAAAAACTTTAATTTGGCCTCTAGGAGATTTGAACTTGCAGTGGAGAGCTGTCACATTCACTCTGATTCTATGTGCCAATCTGCTAACTCTCACAGCCATTCGGTGCTTTATATTGTTTATAAATAACCTTAAAATGATTTCTGCTGCACTGCATCAGGTTTTTGAAGCATATAGCATAATAGGACAATCAAACATCATGGAGATCCAAGTTTTATCAATAGTACTTTGAATTCAATAACCAGCTCTAGTTCAGAGATCTTGTGCTTCTCTTATTTAAATCTTTGCCCTTGTTGAGATGATGAAACCAATGCAGTCAAAGGAAATGAGGGTGGGATTGGAGCTGGGGAGTGTGTGACAAAAGAGGAAGCTTTAGGTACAGTAAAGCTACACAAGGTGGTATTCTGTAGATAGTATGCAAAAAAAAGAAGGGAAGACTGAACTCTGACCTCTTTCTGTTCATTGTCATTCTCTGAATGTTTTCAATGATTCCTTTTGTTTCTGTCCTTTTCTTCCTAATATTCTAAGTGAAGCATCAACTTGGAAGATTTTGAGTTTTCCTGTCAAGATTTGTATATTACAGTGCACCTGAAGATAAACTTAATAAATTGTGCCATCTGAATAACACTGAGTATTATAACTATAAATGCTATTCTCATATATTTAATATTTTTTATGTATTGCATGCATTTTTCATTTGAACAGTTTCCTCAACATAAAATAGTGCTTAATAACCTGAGACCTATGCAAACATAGGCAATATGCATTTTAAATTCTTCCTGACTGTACCAGTCCTACCTTCTGTTCTTCCCCTACCATATACTAGATGAAGTTTAAAGGAGATGGACTTGTGATGTAAAAGATCTTTTTCTGAAGATTTAAACTGGTTTGTTCAGTAGTATTATTTATGTTCTCATTTGATCTCAGTTGCTCCCTCTAGAGATCAAAGAAACATAGTTCCTTTTTATCAATTTATTTCATCCAGTATGCCTTACTGTCACCTAGCTGTCACCTAATGTCACCCAGCTTCATTGGGATTTTAAAGTTTAAAACCTTAAAGAAGCTTGGTAAATTTAACTATATTTTAATTCAGCCTATTTTTCCAACTCAACTTTCCTTCCATTAGCCATAAAAATATAGGAAGTGTTAACATCTATTATAAACTGGTTCCCTGAAAGAAGAGACCTCTCTGTACTATCACAGAACAAGTGGCCTCTTATGTAGATTAGTTCAAACCATATTCTGTACATAAATGTCTGGTTGCAAATGAGTACAGTAAAATAGATTTTGGAATATTGATGAAAATAATCATATGGTAAAAACCCTTAGGGATTCTATTAGTCATGACTTTAAGATGAAAAATATTAATGCCATTGGAAATACAGCTCAAGATGAAGTTAACATTCACTGCATGTTTTTGTAACACCAAAATACGTTTTGAGAACAGAAGACACAATGTAGGTCTTACAAAGATATTAAAGAGAGACCCTTCAAATGGCCAGCAATCTAAACTCAATATGTGACTTCAACTCTGCAAATTGGAAGCTGGAAAAATTTGGGGTTGAATATCTTGGAGGCAATAGAAGTTCAAAGCTAGAAGAACAACATATTAACTGCTGCAAACTGTGAAAATTACAGATGTCAAGCATCTGTAAAAAAACATTCACACTACTGTAGAGCAAGGATTGCAGGAGTGATTGATATGTCAAGTCAGCTCCTCTTTCAGTTGGGAATGAATTTATCATTCGGCAGATACACTGACAATAGCTACGCTTGTGTAATGAGATTTCTGACAGAATTTACATGGTTTGTTCTGTGTGCATGTGATGTTTAAAATTAATAATCTAAAATTCATTCAATTCTGATGACTGTTCCACTCAAGCTGCAGATTTTTTACTCCCGTTACTGATCAATGATCTTCAATGATAGTCAGTGAATTACTTTGTCAGATAATCATATTTTGCACTGTATACTGAATTATTCAAACTACAAAGGTCTCACATAATACTGTCTGCTTATCGCCATCAGTTTAAAGAAACAACAGTGAACAGGAAACAATAAAATGAAACCCAATTCATGAAGTAAACACAATATATCCTATCACTTGTTGAAAACCTTAGGTCACATTGGTGAGATAATGTGTGAAAACTTAATATGTTGCATTACTTCCAGTGTCTTATGCTTTGCTGAGATAGAGACTAAGTTTATCAGGAGTTATCAACCTTCTTAAAACTCTCAAGGTTCTGCTAAACACAGACCAAAGACAAACAACATTGGTTTTGTGTTTTGGCATTGAGAGTTAACAAAAGTACTGCATCTGACTTAGTGTATGAAACTTGAGTGCCATTTAAACTGTCTAACTATCAAGCATGCATTTTTAAACACCAAGTAGATGTTAAATAATAAAACCTCTTTTATTTTCATTGTATATACTACCCAATGTATAATTAATAGCTTTAAGAGATGTTCTCTAGTGAGTTTGCTTAATGGGAGGGTGTATTCTGTAAAGAGAGCTTCATCTGAAACATGTTCAGCTGTGATGAGTTTACTGGCACTTCAGATTTTGCTGTCTGTAGAGACAGTGCCTCCTTAAAAATACATAATGCATAAAATTTAAATTGTGTTTAAAAGTGAACAAAATCACGAACAAACACAGCTGTGTTTGCATGTGTATTATTTCTCACTATCCCTCCCTGTAGGTTTACATTTGTCTTCACTCCCATAAGAAAATAGGATGAAGAGAAATTATTTTATTTGCTTGTTTAAAACACATTAACAGTCCTACTACTTCCTGTGAGTAAATTAAGACTTTCTGTCTTCATTAACCCCAACCAAAGACATGTGACCTAGCCCCAAAAAAGTTTAAAATAAGTGGAATTGCCTTAAGGGCAGATAGTAGGTCTAGTGATGGTGAAAGCATTGCATTGGAATGTCTCTAAAATTGGTTGGATAGTTCCTAAATGTTTATGTTAGAGCCAGTATATTCATTGCTAATTATGTTCTGAGTCTACATAGGGATGTTCAGGGTGTATTTCATAGAGACATTAACAGATAATTGCTACTCTGAGGAGAGAACTCTCTTAATATAACCGTTACCTGATAAGTGAGAGTTAAAACAAGGAGCAGTAGACTAGACCGGTGATGTAGTTCTTAGGAAGTTATGTATGGATGTTGATGACTCAGTTCACTTTCTGTTCCCAATGTGGCTACTTACTCTCCCATTCAGTTCTCATAGTGAAATATTTATTCAACCATTTCCTTATACCAGTGAATGTTATATGAAATAATGTGAAGAAAATGTCATGTGAAAAGGCTGGAGATATTTATTCATCAGAAGGATGTAGAGCAGTTAGGAGTTATTTGCAGGCACAACTGAGGCTTAAAAGACCTCATTGATGTGACTGAAATTAGCTGCTCTGAGGAGAGTGGGACAGAATCGTGTATGAGGAGCTTTTCCAGCTTGATATATTTGGGTACCAGCTCAAATTCAAATCTGGCTTGGGTCACAAGTTAAAATGAGTTTGCACATTTGTCCCCAGGGGGACATTTTTCTGTACGCCAATGCCACCTTGCAGTTTGGCACAGTAGCGGTGTGAAAAAGCTTTCTCGGTGGCTGCCTGCCCTGTATGCCATTCTCTTGCCATGAAATCAGTTCTGAGAAAATCAGTCTCATTCATCATGAGGATGAAATATTAAAAAAAAAAAAAAAAAAAAAAAAAAAAAAAAAAGAAGAAAAGAGAAGTGTTGCCAAAGAGGAACTGTAGCTTTTTGTACAGAGTCATTTAATGATTTAAATACATAGGTGATGGGTGTTTTTATTTTCACTAAGCTCAGAGCTTGGAACACCACTCAAGAAGAAACAGTAAAAAAGAAGTGTTTTATCTATTCCTTGTATCTTATTTTACTTTTGTACATCAAATCTCCTTCAAAATGTCATGTAAAATTAAGAAGTAGCAATCAGATTCCTCCTGAGTAGACTTTTATTTCAGATATAATCCAAAGCCAACTGGTTGTGTTGATTTCTTTGCACACCTAGTACAGCTATTTGAAAGGCATCATTTGAATTGTCCCTTTAACTATCTCTACAGCACTTTGTAGACTCTGATCAAATATTATTTAGGTTGTTATCTTTGCCAACCAGATGAATTTCAGAAGCAAAGTAGCATGACAGAAAATAACAGTAGCTGGTGCTATTTATTATGTACAGGTAGCTGCTGTGGCTGGCGTATGTCTCATTTCCAGTGTTCAGGACAGGGACAGATTCTTACACTTTTTCCAAAAGAGGTGTCTGCATCTGGTCACAGTGCAGTTGCCTCAGACCAGAAAACTGCTTTCCTTCACCGAACCAAGTGGGGTGGATCCTAGATATCTAGCCCTGAGAGATTCAAGCATGTTGCCATGTCTGCCACATGCTCATAAAATCTACATGACTCAGTACCTCACTCCCCATCCTTCATTACTTTTCTGCTACTAGCTCCAGATTCCCTCTCAGAGCTGCTCATTTCTTCCTTGCCTGTGAAGCAGCCATTACCTCCCTGCTCAGGAGGGCCAGAAAGTAGCAAAGGTAGCCAGGAGTGAAGACACAGTGCCAAGGACATCGCCTGAGCATTGGTCAGCCAAGGAAGAGACAAGGCAATTACAAGTGCAGTAAAGCAGAACACCTGTAGTGAAGTTCCTACATAACAAATTTTCATCATCCCGAATCCTCCTACAGCCTAAGCCTGTGCATTTGTCTCCTAGATTGCAAGTGTAGCAGCCTTTTTTTTCCAGATTATCCAGCTTTTCATCATCACCTACAATTTCAAACAACCCTGTTTTTCTTCAGTGTCTCCATGCCGTTGCATTGCACAAAATATAGCATATCTTGTATCCCCGAATCCAGCTGTTTTACTATTAATGAGGGTTTTGGTTTTTTGGTTTTGTTTGGTTTGGGTTTTTTTCACTTATCTTGAGTGAATGAAAATAGGAAAATGGAGGCAGGGGATGTGGTTCACACCACTTTCCAAAAGATGAAGTTCACCAACACTTTTTAATTTGTCCTTATTACTACTGGGGAATCACTGCATGGGAATACTTTCTAAACCTACTGTTATTTATTTTCTAAATGTTACTTGCCATGCAGGTAATCCTTATGTATCAAAGGAGACTAGGATTTTTAATTTTTTTTTTTTTTTTTCACTCTTATTTCTTTTAGAGTACGGAGGTGCTGTGAAATGGATATGTTAAACAAACAGGCTTTCATCTGACTAACTTTTCTCTCACAAACAGGTGACAGAGGTTTCAGAAGATAGGGAATAAGGGATTAATACATGAAGATATAGCTATATGGGGAACAGAGGAGGAAAAAAACAACAACAACAAAAAAACAATAAATGAATTATTTAAATCTTTCTAAAATTAAAAGAAGTAGCAAGGTATGATTCTTCAAAGGGAAAAAGACCCATTGATTAGTCTTGAGAGAGTTTAAAATGTAAACATTTTGTGATGTAGCCTTTCTGATACTTACTTGAAAACTGTTTTAGTTAAAGCTCCATTCAAAAGAACTTTTTTTCATTGGATTCATTGATGTCTGAGGCAGGAGGGGTGCATTATTTTGTAAGCCTTGAATTAATCAGTGTGGAACAATTTCTTAGGAGTGTCTCATTGCTTCCATTATTTAATGTAACACCAGTTAAGCATAGCAGAGATGCTTCATGCTGTGAGAGAGATACAGCAGGCTGTTCAGAAGACTTTCAAACATATAGCTGGAAATACGCACTGGAGTTCTAGTCTACGGCAAGGGGACTTCTTAAAATCAGAGGTATAGAGGAAGGAGCTGATGACTATGCCTTTGTGAACTGTCTGGAGGAGTTTTTAGTAGGTGTCTGAGTGATGGAGGGAGCTATGTGAATGAGGAGAGGTTTGTCACTTTGGAAGCAAGCTGAAGAGATGAACGTGAGAAGGTTGTTGAGCACTTTGTAGAAGGCTTAGCCTGTGGACCCCATAAAAGGAGTCTTGGCTTTGATACTGTCTCTACCTTTCCTTCCTGGAATGAAAGATTGAAAAACATAAAACAGTACGGACTGTCAGTATTAAAAGAATCGAGCAGCCTGGTCTCACATCTGCAAACACACCAAAAGTAAAGCTTGTGCCCCCCCTGTCCCAGCACACCCTGCTCAACAGGACTTCGAACGGTGAGAGGAAGCCCACTCCACTGGGATGCTGCTGTAACAGCCAAGCCTGGCCTGCAAGAGTCCTACAGCTGGCCTGCTGTTATAAACTCTTGTCTCGGTCACACAACACCTCTTTGAATAGGTTGCCACAGGTCATGAGCAGTTTTGCATAAATTAAGGGAAGAACACAGATCAGTGCTTGTCAGTAATTACATGTTTATACTAAACTTGCAAAGTAAAGTGATGCTCAGAAAATTCATCCTAATGTTTCGTCATATAGTAAAATCACATTTAGGGAAATATTTGGAATTTTGCTTTTAGTTTGAAGCTTGCAGTCAAATTGCTAAAAGCTAACTGATGTCAGCTAGAGCCAAGTAATTTTTTGAATCAGAATGCAAGGTGAGATTGTTGAAATGTTATTCCTAACATGTCACATTAAAGACTTTGTGTTTTGCAGCGTTCCAATAAATTACTGTTGCTAATAATGAAGAACAGCTATTGAGATAGTAGAAATAAAAGAAATATTAAAAGAAATTTTCCTTCTGTTTTTGTTCCCCTTGGGCTAGCAAGTGGGTTTGCCACAGCAAGTAAATAGGTAAGATTAATACTCTTAAAGATGTAAAAAGTTTATTGATCGCTTCTAAAAAGTCAAATAATTAGGAAACAAATTAGAGTAATGACTGAATTTAAAATCCTTACATTAGTAAGAGTACCCGTTGCTACTCGTGTTGCAGACTTGGTCTATGAATGTTGCTTCATCTCTCTGGCCTATTTACAACTCTCAAAAATAGGGAATAATGATAATTTAGAAACTGCTGAGAGAACTAAGGCTGACAGGTGCAGCAGAGCTGCTGAGGGGATTTTCAGCCTAATCTGTGTGTTCCTTCCTAAGATATCACTACCCCAAGAGATATTGCTTCCTCCTCCTCTCTCTGTCTCTATTCTCCTATTATCATGTGCATGTCGGGACTGTAAATTCAGTTTTTCTAAAAAAAAGTAAGAAAACTCCACATTCAAAACAGGAACCTAGTTGAATCTATTGCATAGTAGTTGTGTCTGAGAAAGGCTGATGGGATGTCCCTGAAACCCTGGACAAACGTAAACTATAATAGCAGCCATGACAAAACTGCAGGTAACTTGTGGGACGTGTTTGGTGAAACTGTGACATTTGGAACCTATGTCAAACTATGACATCTCACCAGCTAAGGAACATGCTTGAGGTCCAGATCCTGTGTGCTGTTGTAGTTCCCATGCTGCTTTCTGTTTATCTTTTCTGTTTGCTTTTGATCACCATTACCTGCAACTCTGATCTTTCCCAAAAACTTCTTCTTCAAGATCACACTAGCAATAGTATGTCATTCCACGATGCAACATGATTGTAGAATTAACGTTTCTTGTGCTTTGACCTGTGTATAGGTAGAAAGTGGTTGCAAATTACCCTGTGTAGCTACTGATTTGTTCCAGAATCAGTGATCTGCCTGAATAAAACTGTTAAATTGCTAACATTAAAACAGTGGTTGTCAGAATCTCTACTGGGAGAAAGCTGACTCCTCTTATTTCTCAAGTCTGTAGTGAAAACGTTTGGGAAAAAAAAAGTATTATTACATTTATATTCAGTCTTCCTCAGGGTACAATTTCTTTTTTTTCTTCTCAGAATCAATTGCTGAAACCCCTACATCACCACTGCTGTTAATAAAACTTAGTCATCATTTTAGTGGGCATTGAATAAACTTAATTTTCATTCTGTTCATTTATAAAGTAATTAATTCTTAGTCCTGCTATTTGCAGTTAAAGATGTAACGTTGGTCACATCTCAGACAGTTTACATATATCCTTTTGTCCAAGAGAAGTTCCCCAAAGTTTGATGTGGGAGCTTTTACAGACTTTAGAGGATGCTTATCCCAAAGCTTTCCTGGACATTTCAGAGTCAAAGGGGAAAATCCTTGGAAGCTCTTTATGTCTTTCTTCTTCTGCCTTGATATGAAGAGGACAGGCTTATTGCAAAGTGAGCCACTGGATAAGAAATAAAATAATAAACCCCGTTCCCTGCTTTCACTGTTGTGCCAGCTTAGCTCTCCACCTTCCTGCTGGAACCTGCCTGGGAAGCAGTGAGAGGTCTGACCTGCTCCCATGGGTATCCAAGTCCTACTTGTGGTTAGGCTGCAGCAGCCCAAACAAGACAGGCAGAAGCACCGGGCACACATCCTTATCCTCTCAGAGCCAGAGGAAGAGGCGACACTTACAACAGGAACATCCCTCATCTTTGCAGATTAGATGCTATCCCAGTCCTCAGATGTTCAGAACATCCAGTAAAGTAATTCAGTAGCGTAACGCCTCTCTGTCTTCAGTCTTCAGATCATGACACAAAGTCAATGAGAGGATTGATTGCAAAGCTAGTGCTGTTAAAAGTTACTTCTGTATTTTTGTTGGGTGTTTTGTTTTGTTTTGTTTTCTGAAGAAGAGAGAGAGGTTCCCATGAGCATTTTTATTGGCTTAATGAACTGCTGGAATGTTTCAACCAACAGGACATTAAATTACTTTTTCTTCATGATGATAGGAAAAAATAATTCTTAATAGCATGTTGTTGCTATAACTGCCTGCATCTTGATCTTACACCACAGATATTTTTCAAAAAATGGCATCAGCTATGTATGAGAAAAAGAGAAAGCCAAGGTGGCTTAATAAAACAATTTTTCTGTACTTATGAAGTTTCAGCTTTCTTGTCTATTTTTAATAGACATTATTGCATTAGATCAGTCAAAGACATCACAGGAAGGCACAAAGAACTGACAGAATTTTCATGTACCCATATTAGACTGCGATACAGGTTTTATACCTTCATCTCTGTAACAAGCAAAGAGAAAAATCAAAGCTTTATAACCTTTCTGACAATACGGAGAAAAAAGAAATAAAAAAAAGGTTATTTATTAAACATATGACCACTAAATATTAATGTATGTTGCCTAGATGACAGGAAATGTCAATAAAATTTAACTAGAGTTGATATTTGCTTCAACTATACAGTTCCAATAGGATTAATATTCTTGTTTCTTTAATTAGTAGGAAAGTTACTATGAACAAAAAGAAAATAATTATAGTTCTCAGTTGTGGACTTACTCAGGAAATGCATGTCAGCCCCTATTCTTTCACTACAGTTCTTTGACTAACATCTATCCTGTTATTTTTTAAAGTAATTAATTATGGAAAAAGAAATGAGTGCTTGGTATGTTACAGACCCGACTTACCTCTCCTGTTTGAATAAAAATGTCTCATTTGGAAGCAGTGGAGTTGGGCTTTCTTCTTCTCATTACATACACTATATAAAGAAATAAAATTATACATGTTTCTTTTGATGTCTGCTGAGATCATACCTTCCCTAAAATAGAGAGAGAGGCTTAGCCTTACTCTATTTTGTACCACACAGTAGGGAGTATCAGGCAATAATATATGCTGTGAGAACTAAAGCCCAGATCTTATCTTGATGAACCTATATTTATCAGAGACTCTTGAAAATTTATTTTTGCCTGTTCAAATAGAAAATAATTTGCCTTAGAATTAACGTATTTATTATATGTGTGGCTGTACTCATTTCATTGGGTTGGAATACTCCTTTGAGTGAGTGCAGCCCAGTGTGGAAGAGGAAGTGAACCCTGCTCAGAGCAGGCTATGGGGACTCGATCCCCCCTTGGGGAAAAGCAGTGAATTTTATTTTTAGTAGTCATGGACTACATTCATGAACTTAAGCTTTAATTGCTTCCTACTTTTCTGGGGCTTATTTTTTTTAAGAGAACTATCCCAAACCACTTCCACTGTGCTAGTAATGGCAATGCTCTCTGCAGTGTGCTGCTGATGGATCATGGAGATCTGGTATTTGCACAGACTGGGCATTAGGTGTCCCTGAGATATTTTTTTAAAAACCCCACACATAATGAGATTTGTTACTTCACCCAGAAGCTTGAAAACTGAGAAAGAATACACTGTTTTGCAGAAGTATTTGTTATCACTTGTTTCAGCCTGGTTTTAGTGGGTTTAGGAATGTGCTTGAGGCAACTGTGCTTATTAGACCCACAATTACTACACACACTAAAATGAAAGTATCATCATGACTGAAAATTTGACAATGCAAAACCATTTGGACAATTTCAGTTGCTGTAACTGTGTTCTTCTGGCAACTAATTTGTTTCCCTCAGTATTTTCACCAATTTGAAGGTTTTCCTTCTTATTTGATATTAATATAAACTTGAGTTTCCTACCAGTTCTTCAATGAAAACAATTTAACCCGATCTCAATGAAAGAATTACTATTTATGGTAGTATATAAGATTGTTTTTCCCTTTCTATGTTTTTGTTCTCTGTTTTCTAATAGCTATTACCTGAAGCAAATCTCAGTTTTAAAGATATTTCAGAGTGCTGTGATTCAAAAAAACAGTTTAAAGATCTACTTCAGCAAAACTTAAAGTTCTCTCTGCAAGTAATATTTATGTGTTATATGAAATCCAGAGGTCAATATCTCTGCAGTTTTATCTATCTTTCAGCCCACACTTTTAAACTTACAGACCAAGGTATGAGGGGTTAGCACACTCCTGCAGAAGTTGGAAAAGTCAAGCACTGAGGATCTGTGACTAGTATGAGTTTTAGAACAACTGAGATTTTCACTCTCATTCCATCCATCCTTACTTGTGACTGCATTTTTTAAGCATTAACAACTCTGAAACAAACAGTGGCTAGATGAATCCACACAAACAGAAAAAATGCCTGGTAGACATTGTGGGTGACAGTCATCAATCCTAAATGTAGACATTTAAATATTGTTGCTAACAGCTAAACTAGTAACACTCTGATCCTTCTGCAATCATCTAAAAACCTAGCATGTGATTCACTTGACCTGTGTTAGATGTTACCTTTAAGATGACATGACTGTTGCCTTGCCCTCCTCTGACTATATCTACCAGCTGTCTCTTGAGGGTAATTGTGGGTGGTTAGCTCAGGTGTAGACATTTATACTATATCAGATTAACCCCACCCTGTACCATCATTAGTTTTTTGAAATCCCACTGAAAGGGATGCCTTTTTGGTGTTTTTATTTTAGTTTATCGATAAGTAGGCTTAAAAAGCATGCTTGGTTTACTGCATTTGTGTACGATTCATAAGAATGTGAAGATTTTTTTTTAAAGGAGTAAATAATGAATTTCTACAAGGAATAACATTTCCCTAAGGATCTAAAGGACTAAAACCCTAAGGTAGGTGAGGGTTCCTTAGACATCTTGAAGTGTTCATACTGTATCGATATGTACTACAGAAAACTCAACAAAGTAAATTAATATACTAAAAGGTCATGATTTGAAATGGAAAGCCTACAATTCTGTAACTTCAAGTCAATGCATAGAGCATTTGTGTATATCTGATTCACAAGTACAGGTTTTATTAAGACAGAGAACTACCTAATAAATAATCTCTTAGCAGTGTGAGATTGATACTAAACCAGAAAACTTGGTAACTGCTCTGTGAATCTGCTTTGGTACCATTAAGGGATCTATTTAACAGGTGTGCTTTCATAAATAAAATGAAAAATAAAGTAATTGAAATTGAATTCTCTTTGACATCATAGATATGATAGACACTATGTTAGGTGATTGTCCATTCAAAATAGCATTACAAACAATCTAAATATTCAGTGATAACTTTTTTACTAACTTTGAAATTTTATGCTGTGCTGACAATAATTGTCAAATCAGTCACTAATCCTACACGTTACTCCTCCAACATACCTTCTTGTCTCAATGAAAGGTAGACAGGGAATTAATCTGTAACTCGAAGTTCATGCTTTCTTTCATTTCTTCACTGCTCCCACCCACCCTTAAAATAAACCCCCTGAAATAAATTCTAAGATCCATGCATCACCACTTTTATGATCTACCTTTTAAATATGCCTGAAAAGAAAGCTGCACATCTGTACCATGGTAAGATGCAAGTGTAAGATGTATGGTTTTCTTCAAACTTTGTAAGATTGTTTCTAACACAAGGAAATTGTGATAATTAGAAGTGTAAAGATAATAGTGAAAAAAAACATTCCTCCTGATGACTGGCTTAGATGTTAAACCAAAAGGTTTGTAAATCCAGTTTATCAACACTTTAATGAAAAGTATAAAATCTGAAAAAAAGAATAAAAGGTCTGAACCTCAGGTGGTATAAATCGTCAGTATGGCATAAGTTTTGTGATGTTTCATACAGTGGTCCAGCTCTGTTGTGTTCAGTGTATGAATGGGAATGAACTAAATGATAAACATTCATTTTGGATGCATCTCTAAAGCTGCATTAAGCCCTTTATTTCCTTCATCTACTGGTGTGTGGTTCACTAACCACATCAAAAGCCACAGTGCTGTGGAAATCTGTTGGCTCATGGTGCCAGTGCAGAAGGGACTATGTCATTTGTCCTCAGCAATCATGTGTTTCTCTGAAGATAGAGCACTTGCTGCTCACAACATCATCCAATATAAATACAAATGAAGATTCTACAGCAAAATAACACCTGTTGCAGCTTCTGATAAGATGATCAGCAGTAGATGATCAACTACTTAAAATGCAGTCCAATAAATTAATATCTGGTACACCTGTGACTAAAAGAATCTTCCTCAAGTTCTAGATCCGTAGTTAGCAATGCTGAGGTTTGTATTTGTCTAGCACTTATCTTCTACTTTTGTAATTTTCTTCTGCAATAATTTGCAGCTGACTATTCTTTTTCAATCTTTATTTTACTATTTTTTACTTATAAATAATTTATCTGTATTTTGCATTGGTATAGAAAATATAAGTTTGTAAATTTTTTTCTTGCATTATGGGATAGCATAATATCTCTGATTCTTTTTACTCATGGAGGCTTCTGTTCACATCAGATTTTAATAATCCTTTTGAAGCCCTTGAACTTCCATGTTTTATAAGTCTGGTCAATTTTTTATTTCATGCCATCATGCTTAATCTTTTTACTGTTATAAATTGTTCCACTTTGGTAATGGGCATGTCATTCTTCATCACACCAATATGCATTAGCTCTTATCTCCTCTGCTCATGATTGACTTAGAGTTTCTTCTTTTTATCTTATAAGCAATATGCCTTTTCTACTTTTTATTGTATATAAAACCATTTGGCTATTTTTATCTTTAATCTAATCACTGGATGGGATAGCTGGCACATAATGATAGCTCAGTTTTTCATTTAATGATGCTGCATTTTAGTGAACTGAAGAACTAAAAATAATGGTTGTTGTTCTCCATAGAAATGTACCCACATGAAAAAAGAGATAGTGGGCTGAAACCTAAATAGAACAATGTTTGGTACTTGGAAATATATCCAGAAATGCAAAATAATTTTTCTAGAAAAACGTTTCATGCTAGAAAAGAAAGTTGCTCGTACTGAAACAATTGATATCTTTCTGTTGTCTGACAGAGGGCTTGCAGTCAATTGGGCCTTGGTGAAACATTTGGGTGCAGAATGTCAATTATGTGGCTTTCCTCTGTTATGAAACAATTTTTACAAAAATAAGAAATTTTTCTACCAGATTTTATGTCTTTAGTTCCTTCACTTACTGTGAACTGAGCTCTCACAGTACTACAGGATCTGGCCTATATTTGCTTAGATAAATTTTGGCACAACCCTCATATATGATTTGTCTCTGTATTCAACGATGCAAGTTCATCTCATTTTTGAAAGAAAAAAAGGAGGGTACCTTGCAAGTACTTTAGCTAAAGATGATATATCTTTTGTTGTCCAGGTATATTTCCTAATGTGTTGAATGGAGTTTCTGATATTTGATGTCAATTATTTGATTTAAAAATCTACTATCCATATGAAAATTAGTATCACAGAATCATAGATTACCACATTGGAAGGGACCTTAAGGATCATCTGGTCCAAACTTTCTTGACAAAAGCACGGTCTAGAGATGAAGGCCCAGCACCCTGTCCAGCTGAATCTTAAATGTGTCCAACATTGAGGAATCCACCACTTCCCCGGGGAGATTGCTGCAGTGGCTCATTGTTCTCATTGTGAAAATTTTCCTCTTGTATCCAATTGGAATCTCCCCAGGACTAACTTGCGCCCATTACCCCTCATCTTTTCCACGTGACTCCTTGTAAAAAGAGAGTCTCCATCTTCTTTGTAATCACCCATTAAATACTGGAACATAGTGATAAGGTCTCCCCTGAGATTTCTCTTCCCAAGGCTGAAAAAACCCAGTTCTCTCAGGCTTTCCTCATACACCAGGCTTCCCAGTCATCTGATCACCTTTGTGGCCCTCTCCAGCCTGTCCATGCCTTTTTTGTATAGCAGGAATCAAAACTGAACACAGTATTCCAGGTGTGGCCTGACAAGCACTGAGTAGAGTGGGGTAATGACTCCTTTATCTCTGCTGGTGGTGCCCTTGTTGTTGTAACCCAGCATCCTGTTGGCTTGCTTTGCTGCTGCAACACATTGCTCACTCATATTGAGCTTGTTGTCCACCGGGACCCCCAGGTCCCTTTCCACGGTGCTGCTCCCCAGCCAGGTACGCTCCAGTCTGTGATGCACTCCTGGATTATGTTTTCCCAGGTGCAAGACCTTACACCTGTCCTTGTTGATCTACATAAGTTTTTTGTTAGCCCACTCTTCCAGCCTATCCAGGTCTTCTTGGAGGGTGTCTCTCCCTTCTGAAGTGTCCACCTCCCCACTTGGTTTGGTATCATCAACAAACTTCATCAGGATACACCCGTTCCCGTCATCTAGATCACTTATGAAGATCTTAAACAGCATTTGACCCAATATCGAGCCCTGGGGGACCTCACTTGTGACAGGTTGCCAGTTTGAAAAAGAGCTATTTCCCACCACCTTCTGGGTGCTGCCTGTCAGCCAGTTCCCCGCCCCTTGCACAGACCACTTGCCTATACAATAATGCACCAGTTTCTCTAGGAGGAGGCTGTGGGGAACTGTATTGAAAGCCTTGGAGAAATCCTGGTAGATAAAGTACATTTCTCGCCCCATGCTAATCGAGCAGGTTACTTTGTCATAGAAAGCAATCAGGCTTGCCAAGCACTATTTCCCTTAGTGAACCCGCTCTGGCTTTTCCCTATCACATGCTTCATTTGACTGTGATAGTTCCCAGGAGAAATTGTTCCATAACTTTCCCAGGGACTGAAGACTGATGGGCCTATAGTACCCTGGATCCTCTTTTAAGCCCTTTTTTGCAGTTGGAGGTGACATTAGCCTTCTTCCAGTCTTCTGGGACATCCTCTAGTTTCCATGTCTTCTCAAAGATTATGGAGAGCATCCTCACAATGATGTCAGCCAGCTCTATTAACACCCTAGGGTGGATAATGTCAGGGCCTATCTATTTGTAGGGTTCTAGCTCCTGTAATAGTTCGCATACCCACTCTTCCTTCACTGACAGTAGGTCTGTGTCTGCATTGACCTGTTTTTCTATTCCCAAGGCGTGGGGCCCAACAGTGGCTGAGTGATAAAAACATAAGTGAATAAATTGTTGAGAACCTCTGCCTTTTCAGCATTGTTGGTGACTAGTTCACCTTTCCTGTTTAACAGCAGGCTAATATTGTACTTCTGTTTCTGCTTGCTGTTTACATACCTGAAGAATCCTTTCTTGTAGTTTTTGAAATCTCTGGCCAATTTCAATTCAAGCTGAGCTTTTGCTTTTCTAACTGCATCTCTGCACACGCTGCCAGTGCCCTTGTAGTTCTCAGTGGGTATTTGTCCACTTTCCCACCTCTGGTATGTTTCTCTTTTGGTTTTGAGCAGACTCAGAAGCTCACATTTAATCCAAGGGTGTCTCTTGCTCCACCTACTTCCCTCTACCTTTAAATGGGATCAACTGTTTTTGTGCTTCTAGGAGAGCATTCTTGAAAAACTCCCAACACTTGCTAGTTCCTTTATCCTCCATGGAAATTTTCCACAAAACCCCTCTCAGCTGAGCTCTGAGCGAGCTGAATTTTGCTATTCTAAAATCTAAAACCTTTGCCTTATTACTAACCTTCAGCATGCTCGTTCTCTGTCTTGGTCCCTTTAATACTGCACAGCCTTTTAACTGTTTCCTGAAACTCGGCCACCTGATGCAACAGATCATCAACTTGTGTACATCTGTTGTAGGTACTTACCTTTTCTCCAGAAGAAGAGTCTGGGCATTCATTGCAACCTACCGTCTGTACTGAAGTCTCCTTCCTTACCAGCTCAATCTGGTGGAAGTGTCAGACATCTCAGGAGCTTTGTAGAAACACCAGTTTTAATTCTGAGGTGAGTGCCCACCATTAAGACAGAGACCTCCTGAGTTGGTAGGGTGACTGCACCCTTCCTGCGCACCCTTCCACACGGACTCCTGCGCAAACTGTCACACCAGGCCCTGGCTGACATGCCATGCTCTGTTTGCCACTCTGTTTGCAGCACTCCTGGCTGATAGTGCTCCCTGGGCTGCTTTTTATTGATTGGAATGTATTTTCTGACTTTGAAGCCAGTTATTACAGCAAGGTCTGAATTTGGTGTTGATGCTGCTGCTCAAAGCAGTAGGTTGCCTTTGATGACCAGCCTATCATCAAGTAAACCAGTAGATGTGGGATTTTCTTGATTTTAGCAAAGTTTTTGATACTGTCTTTCACAATAATCTTATGGACAAAATGTCCAGCATACAGCTAGACAAATCCGTAATATATTGGGTGAACAATTGGCTGGCAGGTTGGGCTTAAATAGTTTAAGTAAATGGGGTAACATTGGTCTGGTGACTAGTCACCAGTGGAGTTCCCTATGGCCCAATATTAGGGCCAGTACTCTTTAAAGTTTTTATAAATGATCTTACATTAAGTAAGTTTGCCCATGATACTAAACTAGGAGGAACTGTGGACTGCCTCGAGGCTAGGGAGGGCTTACAGAGACATCTGGATAGACTAGAGAGCTGAGCAATCACCAACCATATGAAATTTAACAAGAGCAAGTGCTGGATTCTGCACTTGAGACAGGGTAATCCCGGTTATGCATAAATATTGGGGGATGAGAGGCTGGAGAGCAGCCTTGTGGAAAGAGATCTAGGGTTTTGGGTTGATGTCAAGTTCAAGATGAATCAACAGTGTGCCCTGGCAGCAAAACCAGCCAACCGTGTCCTGGGGTGTAGCAAGCATTTTGCTGAGAATTTAATAGGACTCCATCTTTACTTAAAGGGAGGAGGGGAGTGGTTTGCCTCAAAAAAAACAGAAGAGAAGCTGCTCCTGGAGTTACTTGAATTTTTTAAGGACATTTTTAAAATGCCATCTAGAATACAGTAGTGGAAAAGGGCAGTGAAACAAAAGTTAAGGTGGAAATGGAAGGACCACACACTGATATTTTGTTCAACATTTTAGTTTAAGTCCATTAGTGTAAGAATTCAAAAGGATCTTTTTAAAGTTCTTTATTTTTTTATTTTTTTCCAAATCAGTTCAATCATCTTCAGATGCATGGATCTTATTTTCCTCTCTCTTACCTAGTGGGTAGATATTCCATTTATACCTTTAACTTACACACTCAGCTTTAACTTACAATAATCAATGTATCGCCAAGCTGAAGCATGAGTACTTAAAAATCAGCATGAATAGCCTGAGTGCCATGAGGTTTAAAATAAAAAGATGTACTTAATAAACTGGTATCATTGTGTTTGCCTTCGGTGTTTTGATCCTTTTCAGCTTATTTAGTTTTGTCACCTTTAACGAAGGTACAGAAATATATTTGTGTATTTATATTTTTTTACTTTTAAAATGGAATTCATTGCAATTCATACTTGATTCCCTAAGAGACTAACCCTAAGTGTTGCTAGAAGTCTGACAAAATTTTGCAGTTGATAAAGGAATAAATCTTAGTGGTTTTTTGTTTGTTTGATTGATTTTTATTCCAAGAAACTGTAAGAAAAAAAATATTTCAGGAGTTATCCCATGGGCCATTGATATTCTGTTATGTCTGACAAAGGTGTAGGAAAATGGTTTCTGAAACCTTGTGAAAATAGATATTAGGAAATAGATGATGGAGTAAATACTTGATCTACAATAAGGTGTATAAGCTTGTGATAATGGTTCTGTTGCTTTTATGTAAAATTAGATTTCTGTAATACCATTGTAACATCAGAATAATCCTAAATGCTGAGTTATGAAGTGTGTTGTGACAGAGACCTCTAGGAATTTCCTACAGTGCTGTGCACAGCAGCAGTTAGAATGTTACTTCTGAGAATCAAGTTTTCTATCATGACTTTCACATATTCCACCTATTTAAGTATGAAGTTTGGAATTACAATGTGATTTGCATAAAGGCATGCTTTTCTAGTTAGGAACAGATAAGGAACTCATTAGGAAAAACTCCTATTTTATCTTTTGTGTAACTATGTAACTATAGTATCGCAAAAATACTCCTTTGCTTCATGGCAAAGAGTGCTGTTGATTCTTAAGTGTGTTCAGCCATTTTTCATAAACTTGTCTTGATCTGTGATGAGAATCAAAAGGGAAAAGAACATATTCAACAAAAATAAAATATGGCCAACTTGGCGGAATGCAGGTATTGAGTCTCTGTTCCCTTTCTTTCCAAGCGAAAATGATTGATGTGGCATGGCATGGACTCAGCACAGCTGCTGTAGCTTGGCCTACATTGGTTCCCTCTAAAGACAGCAAAAGTTCACTCTGGCCACAGTCTGCACAGCTCTCTGAAGTGAGTGTTCATGAAAGCATTCAGAAATCAAAAAGAGAATAAGTTAGTTAGCTGGTATGGAATTCATTTAGCATTAAGGATGCAAGAGAAAAGATAGTCAAAGAAACTGATGAGAAATGTGTAAGTCAAGTTGATGTAGAAATATCTATGCATTTTATTTTAATCTCTCTCCCCTTCTTTATTTTGTGTTTTCCCTGATGGCCGTATGGAACAAGAACAAAAATTGCACCCAAGTATACTCTTTATCATAAGGAATTGTAACAGGTACCCATGAATGAGACAGATCTGAGCAAGTATAAAGTGGCTCTTCACTCCTATGATCTTCCAGTTTCCAGCAACCTTCAGGTCTTTGAAAGTTATTTGAAACTGTTTTCCAGTACGTTTCTACATAGATTATTAAAGTTTCTGTGAACTGACATGAATTGTAGATGTTGACCAACAGCACGTTTGACTCTCTTGACTTCATTCTTGCCTCTTGCAGATAGTATCTACTATCCTCATTTTCTACAGTCCTGAATGTCTTTGATGTTCTTCACTTACAGTTGTCCCTAGCAGCAGAGCTGGAAAAAGCCTCAGGCCCCATACTGGACTGAAAAAAACAGAAGAAGGATAAAGTACAGGCAGTTTATAAATAAGCAGGAGAAAGATGAACTTACTGGAAAAAAAAGGTCAGACAGAAGAAGGGATAAAAATTCCTGTGTCCTGTGTTATATGGGCTATCTTGTACAATCATTTTAAAAGAAAATAAGTTGGATTAGTGATTTAACTGCAGTTTAAGAAAGGATGGAGATTTATGAATACTGGATATGATAAGCAATTTTGTTACCTCCTGGGTCAAATGATAGGATTATTTTAATAAGACAAGCAGAAGTTTAGTACCAAAATCATAGTTATTTGTCATTCTATATTAGCATATTAAAACCAGTAATCCATCTCTCATCTTCTCCCTTCTACTCAAACTCCTATTGCATTCTCTTCCCTGCCTCTTTCCTCTTTTTTATAATCTTAGTTCACAAAAAGGACTGAGGAAATGTTTGTCTTCTCAGCTGACTTTTTTTTGGGGTGGCAGAGGCATTTGACCAACACAGAAGGCTTTCTGCTGTCAAACATCTTCTAATTAGGTAGCTTACTCTGGACTGTAACCTTCCTTAAATTGCATTAAACAGACTTTAAAAATAGCTAATAGCTAAATAGCCTTCCCAAATCTGGACTAGTTTTTGCAACTCTTTCTGATTGTTTTGCAATATGTCAATGTCTTTTTTAAAACATCAGCAGAAATGGAATGTGGTATCACCAGGGAAATGTTCATTAGTACTTCAGATAGTGATCTAAACTTCTTCTTCTTTCTATTCTTCCCAAATTACTGTATAAATATGCAGAGAATAGCATAAGTATGTAGTGTGGATGCAGGTGCTACTATAGAATAATAGTGAAAATAAAAGCCTTCATGAATAATAAAAGCCTTCCTGAAAAGTAGGTGAAAAAGTCTTTAGTTTTAGGTCTTGATGCAGTTACAAGGACACTACTCCTTTCTAGACAAAGTGACCATTCTGTACTTTAAAAAAGGGAAGTAATTTTTATGATTTGGAACCTTCAAAAAAACTTCTATCCTTGCTTGTCTTAGTAGAAGATGTCACTGAAATTCTATCAGCATGTCAGATATCCAGATCAGCTGTATCTCTGCCAAGGCACCTTACTGATTTGACTTATTGCTATAAAACAGCATTTATTGTGATGAATGTATAACACAAGATTTTTTTTGCACAGAAGATGTTCAAAGAACTAGGACTCTTTCAGAACTCACTAGTATATAAAGTCCTAAAATTTAGATTATATGTATTTTTTTTAGTGTTTCTTAGTGTCTGCAAGAGATGTGGCGTCAGTTCAGGTTTATTATCTTTAAGTGTACATGTGATGGACAGATAGTGCTGAGCAAGCCTGGAGCAGCAATGGTGTGTGAATAGGAGGAATAAGAGGTGGTCACTACCACTGAGATGTCCAGTTGGTTCAGAAAGTCTGCTGATAGCTCCAGACTCTAATGGCTGAGAAAAATGAGGGAGTGTCCTGGGTTTGAGTGAGTGGTGGAGTTTTTTGGTAGCAAGGGAGGGGGCTATAGGGGCGGCCCCCTGTGAGAAGCTTCTCGAAGCTCACCCAGCTCCAAGTCAGCTCCACATCTGCACCAAAACTGAGCCAATCGGTTGTGCCTCTGCGATAACGTATTTAAGACGGGACGTGATAAGGAGGAGTCAGATTTGTGAGGAGGAATTGCTGCAGCTGTGTGAACACCAAGGTCAGTGAAGGAACGGAGGAAGAAAGGAGGGGGGAGGTGTGCCAGAGCAGAGACCCCCCTGTATCCTGTGGTGAGATGTCAGGGCGGCCCCCCCCACCACCCATGAAGATCTACAGTGGAGTAGACATTGATTTATGGCCTGTGTTTCGCCTGGATGATCAAGGTTCTGTGCCCAAAGAAGGCCGGGGTCTTGTGGGAAAAGGTAGCCCCGCTGTTGTAGTTCAACGCTGGGAGGATTGCAGCATGCGGGGGTGTCCCACGCTGGAGCAGCTTGGGAAGGGCTGCAGCCTGTGGGAGGGAATCCAGTTGGAGAAAGTTAGTGTATCATGCCAGAGCAGTGTAAGGAAATGCTGCAGCCCATGGGAGGAACTCATGTCAGAGAAAGTTTGTGGAGGACTGTCTCCTGTGAGAGGGGGACCACGATGGAGCAGGGGGAAGAAGTTCCAGAAGCTCCCCTCACTGAAGATGGAAGAAGCGGCAGCACTGACTGCACCCCCCCCCATTCCCTGCCCCTGCGCCGCTGGTGGGAGGAAGTAAAGATATTGGGAGCAGAACTGAGCCCTGGAAGAAGGGAGGGTGGAGGGAAGGTGTTCTCAAGATGTGGCAATGTTTCTCACTGTCCTACTCTGTTACCTATTGTTAGTGTCTGTAATAAATGTATGTTCTTTTTTTTCTTCCCCTAACAAGTCTGCCTTTTGCTCATGACCATAATGGGTGATCTGCCCCTCCTGGTCCTATCTTGAACACCAAGCTTGGCTTATCTGTCCCTTCTCATTGCCGGAAGGGAAGGGGGAGTGAGCATCTGCGTGGTGTTTGGCTGCTGACCAGGCTCAAACCACGACAGGGAGGAGACTGAAGCATCCAGTTAAAATGTATGGAAGAATTTTATTTTCTATATTCTATTGTGTATCATTTATGAGCTCTTGTATTAGTTAGGAAGGAATAATTTTAGTAGCAAAATCAGTGAACAGTGAGTTTTATGTAATGAAATTTCTTATTATCTTATCTTTACCTTAGATTGTCAGAAAAATTCTTAGACCTCTTTGTAGACAATTACAGTATAGTGGAATACAAAATAATATACAAAGTCAGAACTTAAATTTTTTTAATTGAAATGGTTTGGACAACTAGACTGCAAAATATAAATAATAAATTGCACTATCAAAACTAATTTTTTGGGTAATAGACAGCTGATAGTGGGGAACCTTGGAACCCCTTTTTTCTCTGGGTTTTTAAAAATCCCAGTATATTTTAAGCAGGAATATCAGACATATAATTTGCTGTCCAGTAGAAACATAGTTAGTATCACCTTTATTTGAATAGCTAGTATCACCTTTATAAATCAAAGATTATTTGAACACCTGTGGAGACAGATAAGCACTTCTCACTAATACACCAATAAACCAAATGTGCTGACAACCACATTTTCACATCTCATAGTAGCTGACCTTTCTACTAGAAGGTCATGAAAATGTTTAATCTTTTTATTTCCTCTTAGGAGTTACTTTACTCCAGGAGGTAAGAGGAAAATTATTCTGACATCTCTACATATTCATATTTTATGTTATTTTTCATAGTGCTTTGTTATAGACATTGTTACTTGTATTGCCTTCAGCAGAAAGTCTCCAGATGTCTGTGAAAGTCCAGAGACACAAATGAAAAATATACATCCATAGCAATTCTATGCACGTGGCACTTTTTCATCCCAACTATGTTGCAGACTATGTATGTAGAAATTAATTCACCTGCACTGGTATATGACACGCTCTAGGGTTGTAAGCATCAGCTGTTTAGTAAGGGAGCATGAAGTGATTAACATTATGTCTAATTGACATAGGAAGGGAAATTCAGCTGGACAGAATGTAATTTGAAGCTGTTTTAATTTTGTTTCAGTTAAGTTAAAAAATGCCCTGTCTGTAGAAGCAAGATCATAGCAGATAAAATAGGGCTGATAGATTGCTTACATTACTGAAGATGTTTCTACGGTTATCTTTAATCAGATTTTATCAGAAAAAGTCATATTGAATTCATGAAGCTACCCTATTTATATTAGCTTGCCTGTGCAATCTGCTCCTGATAATTTTAAAAATCAGTAAGGTAAACTTTCTTCCTTAACATTTATAAATGCTCTGGGTTTTTTTCTAACTCTAAATTAGCTTCCCTCCCTTCCCATCCTCCCTCTGGAATCTTTTACATAATCAGAGCACTGATTTTCTTGGATACCACTGAATTTTAGGTTCCATTAGTTATTTGACTTCTTGTTTATACTTCACTTTTTCATAAGCTTCAGTAACTCTTTCAGCTGAGATTAAAAGTTCTAGTAATGGGTAGTAACGGGTTTGAGAGAGATGACTAGTTACTAATGACTGGACTCTTTTTTTACTTATTATCTCTTGGAATAACAGTTAATGGCAAAAATATATAATTTATTGAAAAATCACTATTTTGGCTTACCACACGAGAAAGAATGTGTTAAGCTGATCATGTTGAATACAAACTCTTGATTGAATACTGATTTCTATATCACTTTATAGTTTTATCCAGTTATTGGATATCTGAGAGGCTTTAATCACAAACAGGTCATATGGCATTCTCCTTGTTTCTGTTATAAATGTCTTCGTCATACTTTCCATATGAGATTCCTGGGATAAATATTTTAAAAATGAAACTGGCTCTTGATGGCTATTCTCACAATCTTTAATCAATGTTTCAGTACCAATTCTGGGGGATCAAACAAGTGGTTCTAAAATGAGTAGGGGCTGTGCATATCAGAAAAAGGCTTTGGAGAGTCAGTGTAGACAGTGAGGTAATAGTCTGGTACATTCATGGTAATCTCTGACACTTAGTAGACAGCTACAGTTCTTAATATTGGCTGCTGTTATTTCTGGACATTCTGAGCTATGAGCTATAGTCATGACTACAGCTGAAGATCATGAGTGTCTGAAACACAATTGTATGTATCTAAAATGGTGAGGACAGCTTTCTATTCAGAGGCAGATGACCATAGCTATAATGAGAATGAAAAATAGTAAAAACTTAGAATGAATCCCAAGTTTAAAGTTCTACTTTGTGTGATATTGGGGGAAAAAAAAAAAAAAAAACCAAAACAAAAACCAAAACCCAAACACCCTTCCCCCCATTATTTTTGTTTCTGCCTCTCTGTCTTGATATTTCATTTTCAGTCAGTTGTTGAACATCAAGTCTTGAAGTGGGGATGGACTGCAATATGCGGTCCCTCATATTTAATATAACAAGACACCTGGATGATTTTCACATGCATTTCTGTCGGCTTAGTACTTTCCTTAAAGAAGATCTTGGAAATTAAAGGCAAGAGTCAAGCTTTGGATTCAGTTTGCAAAAAAACATTCTTTTTTTTTTTTTTTTTTTACCTCTAAAACAACTTTAACCAGTTGGCTACCACTGGCAGTAATGGTGAATTCTGATTTTGTGTTCCACAATGGATAAGGAAGAGATGATCTGTGAGTGCAGTGCTATAACCTATGTTCATCTGAGTCTGACAGAGTGTGCTTCAGGAAAATGGGTGTCCAGATAAGGTAGCAGACTTTCTATAAACTTCTCAGTTTGGTATTATTCTGAAAATGCATTTAGTTAGTAAGAACTAATAGCATCAATAGTATGAAATCTTCTTTAGAGTTGCTTGTTAGTGCATGGGTGTTTAATAATAGATTTTTTCCTTTGAAGCATGGATGTTTTCTTTGATAAAGGTCCTAACTGGTCAGAAGCAGAGGCAGAAGTCTTGCAAGCACTCAGGCTGCCTGCAAACTCACTTTTCCCAGTATGCAGAAGCTCCCATCTAATTTGAAGATTTATAGTTCCTTCCTTTCCATGGAAACAAAATTATGGGTAAGGGACTAGTGTTTGTTAATCTTACCTTGATAAAGAGTTGGTATATAGCTAGAGCAAACTGCAGAGAACCTGAAAACATGCTTGTCTGATAATGCAGATGGAGCTTCAGTAATACAGATGGAGCCTGATATGTTCTCACAATGGATATCATGGAGGATAAACTAAATTATTCTTGGTGTTTACTACCTATGATATCTCCTGAAGCACTTTGTGGAGATGAAGCAAAAGTTCTCGAAGGAAAATGATGACTTCTTAGAGAACTAAGAGATTGAAACAATCTGAATCTACAAAGAACAGTATCTCTTTGAGCCTTTAAGGGTATCAACCTATATATAAAAAACAGCTTCAAGGCAGTATTTTTCTATTATTGATTTTTTTTTCCAGGACTTTTCATAACTGTCATTTTTTGTTCACATGGTTGTCAGGAAAATAATACTTTCGTGCCATATTCCAAATAGCCAGAGAACTATTGTTAGGTTTTACAAATTCTTTGACTTTCTGATTACTTGGAGTGATTCTGTATTTTAATTTGGTATTGATATGATCCAAGTAACTTCAAGGGTTTCTATCTTGCTCTTTAGAATGAGGGACAATGCTGGTTCTGCAAATGAACTAGAGAATGGTTTGACGATTGATTTTCTTTTTATTTATGTGTGGATCAGGGGATAGCTAGCTGAGTGTATCTCTGGAGAATTAAGGTGGCACCACATGTTCTTCCCTTGGAGCACAGATTTTAGTTTTGAGAGACTACAATATTTCATGTATGTATTAGAGTATTGGATCAATACTTAAAGACATATAATACACAAAATGTCAGATTAACTAATGTTGTGATTTCATATTGCTGTACATTTATTGAAAGTTGTGAAGAATTTATGTTGGTTTATATTCCAGAAATTCAATTTTATTGTCAATTTGTTTGTTGTTTTTTGGTTTGTTGTGATTTTTGGTTCTTTCGAAGAGTTACTGCAAACGGTAATTGCTTTCTACCACCATATACATATGTTCAGATTTTTCCTCTCTAATTCTGGGAAAAGGTATCTATTTTACATTTTCAGGCTTAACAGAATTATATAATCTTGTTTTTTTAAGTATATTTTTGTCATCAGGGAACATAATGATCTGCCACGAGATGGAGCATTCACTCTGGATTTCACATATCCTCATATACCCTTCAGTATCTGGAGAAATGGCTTATGTTTCTGAAATGCTAAAGTGAAAGTGACAAGATGCAGTTTGAATTACTTATTTCTATGCCCAACTAGTTAGGCAACATTGGAGACTAGGAACTGGAGTTAGCCAGATGTGTGATATTGCTTTATATTGGAATGATTTGCTTACTTGTTCTATTCAACTTGTGGTTAGTTTTAAGCAAAATGGGTAGTTGAAAAAGACTTTATTAATTTCTTATAGATTATAGTTCAGAGCAAAACATTTCCTTAGTAACAGCAATTATAGAGTTGACGCTCTAGCACAGTTGATGTTGTTAGCTTTGGTGACTCCATAGGCTCCACTGGAAAAGTTAGCAGAAAGACTGACTCCTCAAACTGGCTGTTCTCAGCAAACCCCTGCCAGATTCCCCACTTTCCTAGGTCTGTATATTGTACTGTTACTGGGGAGGATGCCATAGCTCTTGATCCCTTCCTCATTTGCAAAATAAATGTGCTGGCTTTGCAAAGCATTTTCTTGGAGTCTGACATTATCTGGCTATCTCACTTGAGGTGTGTGCCAGTCAATTGAGCTGCATCCTGCAGCACTGGTCTGGCTCCCCACTATTGTTAGTAGAAAAGAAAAAACAAAGCAATGAGGATTCACTAAGACAGACTTCATCTGTCTCAAGATATACTTCAACTAGGAATTGGAGCGGACATGGAGAAGACACTGTGGCAACATGCAGAGTTGTCTGGGGCTCCACAGGTTACAGCTGAAGCTCCCTTCACCTGTAGATCCTTGGCTCTTTGAAGCTTTCCTCTTCTGTTTTGCTGCTCCCAGCCTTTGAGGGCAAAAGGGTAGGTCAGAAGCCACACAACAGAAACCAACACAAATTTACAATTTTTTTCTTCAGTCAGTCATTTCTATATGAGAAGAAAGTGCACAAGCCACAAATAATACATGGTATGATTGACATTGCTTTGCAATTGTTTAGCTAGTAATTCCATCTATTTCAATGTGTGTCCTGACATAAATTATCTGAGCTTTTCTAAATGGACTACAAGGTATATACTGCAAAAAGTTCAACACCTCCCTTCCTCACCAGAAATCATGTGCTATAGTTTTGCAGTGCAATTGTTAGAGGCTCTGCCATTTCCTGTGTATTAGTCTTGATGGGAATTGGGCTCTTACATGTTGCGTTCCCCTCCACCACCACTGATTGAATATTAAGAGTCTTACTAGGAATCACTGATGCTGACGGGTCTTTTTCTGCCACAAATAGTAGAAACTCTTCCTAGGTGAAGTTCAGCTGTGTAGGTTTGTTCTGGTGAAATTCCTTCTCCAAGGGCAAATGCAAAGCTACATTTTAAAACTGTCATTTTTCTAAGAGTGCATTGACTGCAGTGGATTAAGTCACGGTAAAGGGAATTGCAGAGAAAAAAAATCTCCCTGGTTTGGCATTCTAGTGGCCCCATTTGGATCAGCTCTTTGTTATGCAAGTGTAGTTTTTGTCCACTTGTGTTATTTTACATGGACTTACAACTTTTCTTTGCATTACAGATACATGGTGGGTTTTGGTGTTTTTTTGTTTGTTTATTTTAGTATGTATTTGCCTTTGCTGCCACTCTTTTTGTTGTTGTTGGCAAACTGTACTCAAGGCTGTATTAGTATGGATTCCTTAATGATTTGCATATTACAGGACCTTTCATGATTTTTGACATGCAAGATGTAGAAATTCTGTCCATTGTTCACACAATTTTGTTGGATGTGTTCTCCATAATGGTTAATAAACATTTCAGGTTTGTGATCCAAATATCTGAGATGTATCACAGGTTATAATACCTGAAAAGTTATAAAATTCAGTTATGATTTCTATGTAGCCTGTCTATAAGAAATAAACAGTTTGACGTTATAATGTAAAGATAGAAGCAGCAGCTGTGGTTGTTTTATTTTCTTATTTGTTTCAGCAATAGAGATCCCAATCTTGTACAGTAATAGAAGAGCTGTTAGTTTAACACTGTATGACTCAGAGATTTCCACTCCATGTAATTTCAATTTTTAAAGTGCTGAGACTTAGTGCAATAATTAAAAGGATATAATTTGTAATTATGAAGTTGATAAAACTAGCATAATAACACTAGCTTCATAAAACTTCTCTGTTCCTTTCATACTTTTTTTTTTTTTTTTATTGTGTCATCACATCTTACTGTTTTCCACGCTCCAGTGTTTCTAGAATCTAAAGACAAGTCAGATAATTGGCCTCTGTAGCATAGGCATGTTCTTTTTCCATCACTCTTTCTCCTCTTTGCATAATAGCTTGCTGCAGAAGTTAGCAGTTTCCTTTGGCTGGGGTTGTGCTCCACATAATTTTTACCTTTATTTTTCATCTCAATAGTCACAACCTGAGTTTTGATAGACGTTGCACACATCAGTGGTAGCTGCAACCCCTCTACTAGACTATGCACATCTTCTGATCTAGATGAAGACAACCCCAGCACTTGTCTAGCAAATAAAACATTTAAGACATTAGACAAAAAATTATTTTGAATATTTTTAACTGGAATTGTGATGACTGCAGATAAATGACTTAAGCACTAATTTAGCTACTGGCTCTGGAAATGTCCTAAAATTTAAAACCCTGATTTAGAAGAAAGCATATTTTCTGAAAAGAACAAGATAAAAGTGTATTTAAAGTGAGGAATGTATTTTCTTCTTTCATAAAATTTTCATGTCTGTTGGTTGGACTAAAAGATGTAGTTTTATGTGAGAGCTGAATGTGGAATTTCTGTTTTCCTCTAAGATGGTGTGTTCTGAGAACTGAAAACTTTGATGACATTCAGTGTATTTTATAAAAATAAAATTGCTTAAATGAATACATTAATGGTGTGTAAAATGTAGAAACGGACTCTTTTTTTTTTTTTTTTTTTTTAAATGAAACTCGATCCATTATTATACAGTAATGATAATGGGTTCTTTTAACTATCATATGAATTTTTAGTATATATTTAGTGGTCTTCTTTTAAGTGTATAATTGAACAGTAATTAATAAGCAGTACAGACTGGTGAACTCCAAAAGCTTTAAACTTTTGATGAAGAGATAAAGAGTTTGATTCAGTTCTGAAGCTTCTGCAGTATCCCTAACTGTGTTCAACTAACAAAAGCATATTTAGTGAAAAGAAGCTTGACTATATGACTTGCAAGAGGAACAAAAGTATTTGGAAATGTGATCTTCCCATCTAGAGCTAGTGAGAATTATGTGCCCTGCAACACCTGCTCTGCTTGCAGCCCACAAGAGAAAGAATGATCATAAAATGCACATGTAGGGTTGTACTGTGAACTGACACGTCGTGCACATGATGTGCCAGCAATCTTCTTCTGTAGCTTCTGTGGAAAAATCCATATAACTGCCAGGTTATAAAACAAAGTAATTGGACTGATCATGTAAGTTGTAAGGAGCATGTAGTTAGAAATATGTATAGTTGTTTCTGTCTGTAAATACAGCTACAAAAAATCAGGCAAAACATTCAGCTACAGTCAATTGGTTTGTTTCAGCTACAGTCAATTGGTTTGTTTCAGCTGAAATTTTGAGGACAATACCATTTAGCACCAGATGTAGTTGGATCCCACTAAGTCTAGACACTGTAGTAATTTCTGCAGTGGAAAGGGATTTTCAAGCAAAGGCTTAGAAACAATGCACTAAGTAAGTCAAGTGGAAATTTTTATTATAACTCTGCATGCTTCCGAATGCTGATATATTCTTATTTATAGGATTACTATTCCCAAATCTTTTTGTGCCAGGGTGATACAAGGCTACTTGATTGGTTGCTTAGAGGCTAAGCTTGGGAACTGTAAATAAAGGCTTGTTAAAACCAGAACAAATTTATTTTAGAGCCTATGAAAAACAGCTCAGGAAATTGCTCATTCTCATTTCAGTGTCTCTGTTCTGTACATTGCTTTTTTTTCTTTAACCTATCTCAAACAAAGGTTTTATTTAGATAAGCAACATACACCTGTCAAAAAGCAATCAAAAACATTCAATCAATTCTTCCATGCATATGGAAAAAAATAAAAAAAGTCTATACTTCACAATCTATGCTGCTCTGCTGATAAATTTGCTGGAAGTTCTATAGCTTACTTTGCTTTTTTTTTTTCTGCCTGTAGAGCCATGCTGACATCTTTTTTTCATACATTGTATCTCTGACAGCCATGACAGTTCAAACTTCAGAATTTTTCAGCCTTCAAGGACAAGCATTAAACTTTGAAAAACTGGTTTCATGTGTCCATGTGTTATTTACTGTGATACACTGATGAGTACTTAGTGCTATTTGCTATAAACACATTTAAAATGTGTTTTGTAAAAAACAATCCACCATACAAAATAAAAACCCAGACAAAAGTTTCTTCAAACAAACATCTTCAAAACAAGTTGATTATTTGTATTCTGCAAAGAAGATGGTTGGTGTGTTCACAGAACTGGAAGTCCGATTGGAAGCACTCTACTGGAGAAACACCAGCCTGAAGGTAAACATGCTTCCATGCTTGTTTAACTTAGCATGGCTGCATGCTACAAAAATGAAAGTGTCACCATCTCCTACAACAGCTTTACTTTCATTTTTGTTCACTTGTCATGCAAACAGAAAGCAGTTTGTGGAAATGCTACTATCAGTAGAGCTGAGCAGATGTAGTTTGATTTGTACAGCTTTTAGTAGTGGGACTGATGTAGAAAAACCAGCACAGAGAAATTTGTGCTATTCATAACTAGAACATTTTTCTTTTTGGTTAAAAGCTCCTCAAATAGAAAACAGAGTAGTGGAAGTACAAGCAAGATGGGATCCCCCAAATACACTTGTGTTCCTTCTCAAAGCAACAGTCAAAGATAGCTATTAAGACGTTTTTGAAATTGGATATTTCAGTAACTATTGAAAAATTGAAGTTTCATTGAACAACAAGATAACCTAGTAAAGGACATTAAAATTGTCTAAATGTGCAGCTTGATATGATAGAAGGATAATTGGACTCACTAGTACTTGAATAAAGAACCACGATAGACCTCATTCAAAAAGATCATAATTAACTACTATACAAACCTCAGTGTATTCATTTTTTGTTATGATATGCTGATCAAAGTACAGATGCCTACTACAGAAATCTAGTCCATTAATGAACCTGTGCTCATAGAGGAAGTAGAGAAATCTTTCAAAGTGTTAATGAAAAAAGATTCGATACAATCTTAGTATGGTGTAACAGGCATAAGCATAGCAAAAATACTCCTTGGAATCTGAACTCTTCCTATGGAAGAAACTTTAACTTGTGCTTTCCATAGTATTAATATAAGATGTTCTGAAACCTCCACAGTAAACTATGTAGAGAAGGTGTCAAATGCAGCCCGAACAGCTTCCTTGAATTTTCCATGTTTCATTCTCAATTTGTTTGGCTTTCAGTTTGAGGTGGCTACTTTGCTCCTGGACAAAATATGAATTAATCTCGCTCCCTAATTATTCCTGCTAAATGTTTTTCCCTCTGGGGAAAATTATACCCCTACCAATATGACACCTCAAAGTTGACTAGATGACCTAATACTCCAACTTTCCCTTGCCTTTTTTCTTATCTTTTCCACACATTTTTTTTTTTTTTTTTTTGCCTTCCTTGGCTTTTCTATACCTTTTCTTTTAGCTCAGAATACTTTGCTTTCTTGTTTTCTTTTCTTATTTTTTTTTAATTGTTATAATTTTGCCTTTTTCTTTCTCTTCTGCTGTCTTTGTCCTGTCTGTTCTTGCAAGATGCAGTCATAATTTTTCTCTTTTATGGACCTTCTTAGGTCCACTGGCTCTCTTAGGTTAAGTGGCATCAGACTCATAGCTAAATTCTGACTTCCATCTGAAATTGCCACTTTGTCATTTCACAATGCAGAGCACATACTTCCATCACTCAATGGAGGATGATGACTCTCATCATGAATAGGGTGGTTCAGTCATTAATGTTTGAAAGACATGCAGACTTCTCTTCTGGACTGTTAAATAACATTACTGAGCTTGCAGTTTCAGTTGTACTGTATCATTTTGTTCAGTATTGCTAGCTAATTTACTTTCTCACTTTGGTCTGGGTAACTATTTTGACAAATAGACTCCCCTGTCTGATTTTGAATGTTTTTATTGATGTGAAAAGTGATGGAGTCAATGAACTGCAGATACCTGCATTCAGTGGCTCTTCAGCAGCTCTTTATCTGGCTTATTCCCTGTTTTGTGTATAAGATCAATGCTGTAGAAGGGAAAAAAATCTCAGCTGGTGCACCTGGCCCCAAAATAATATCTGGTCTCAACAACACTTCCACTTTAATATCAATACGTGTCATCCAAAGAAACAGATCCAGTAGGACTATAAAAATGTCTGTTGAGATGAGGGGAGTCCAACAACTGAGTACAAACTAGGAAACAGTAAGCTTCATTTCATACAAGTTGCTACAGATAACACAGACCACTACATGGCAAAAGGATGAACGAATGCTGAGTGATTACGCTTTGCAAGGAAAAAGGATCTGGGACTTCTCATTAAAAAATTAATCATAAAGTCTGACTTCCCTCCTTAACATTACTTTGTGTGCATTTTTGTGTGTGTAAATAAAATCAGTGTGAATGTATGTTTGTGTCTGGATATAAATCTAGTTATATCAGATTCTACTATTTTAGGCATGTCCTCAAGGGACAAGGAGTAGGTGATAAAATTTCTGATTTGATTGGCATATCTTTTTTGATCAGCTTTCCCACCAGCACAAAAGGAATGATTTCCATGGTTAAAAGCACAGAAAGGCACTATAGTAATACATAGATTTTCTATTTATTATTTATAACTCTGCATTTACCAGTAACCTTTCTCAGAGAGTGTTTTTTGCAACATACTATAACTGATGGTAACACACACTCTATATTACCCTACACTGGCCTCTTTCTAATTCAGGTCATGTTTTGCTTAACTGCATTTTTTCTCATTGATATTCTAAACTTTTAAGACTGGTAGTGGCAGGAATAAGTCACTCCACTAATACCAGTATGTCAGAATTTATAAGAGTTTTGTTCAAACTACTCATAAATGCCAATAGTGACATAGAGTATCCTTGAATCTAGAAGTGCTTAGCAGGAGCTAATGTCTTTACCGAAATCCCCAAATCACCTGTAAAGTCTCCTTAGCAATTCTATTTAAACTATTATTTACAAAGAAGCCTATGATGTCCTCACTGTCTTAATGACCTCAAAAAGCCAAAGTCAATATACACATGCATGAAACACCATCTTAATTGAAACTCATTAATGTGAACAACTCAAACATAATGTGAGCCTTCAATCCACCCAGTTGTTCCACCAGCTGTCACTTCAATGACTTTTAGTAAATGTGCTTTAAAGTTTTGATTTTTCTTTTTTTTTTTTATCAATATATTAATTTTATTGAATAAATGTACTCATATCCCTGCAGATAAAGCAGATAAAGTATTTCCATTAATTAACTAATTACATTGACCCAAAATGAAGTTCTACTCTACCAGAATCTCCCTGAGTATCAAGATTTTAAATAAAGGGGACATCCATCCAAATATCTCTTTGATGCTAGTTTAGCAAAACAAAATTCTGTTAGGAATTTGATTCAAGACATGTCTTTCTCTCAGTCTAGTTTATTCATGTCTAATAGTCATGATAAGGTAGATACAAATATTTAACCCCAAAGCTCCCTTGCATATATTATAAAAATACATATAGATGAGGTCTTTCATACATGCATTGGAAGAGCAATGAAACCACCTTATGAATAAAATTGGTAAGAAGTTGTATTTTGCTTCAGTTATTCTTTCAAGGTACTAAGAACCCCTGACTCCCCTAAAAGAAAGCCTGAAAGTACTGAGCCTGGTACGGACTGCTATCCTGGAGACAAGTCACCTGGCACATGACATTCTGGCTTTCATAGTTTTTGATGCTCTAACTACACAGCAATAGCTTGAAGTCTTTCTAATAATCCTACTGTATATACAATTTTTAATGGGCTGCAGTGGTATAAGCTTTTTTACCTTCTGGATTACTGCAGAAACTTTGCAGTGGAGTTGCTTAAAACAGAATTTGGGAATAGTTACTGAGATGCAGAGGAGGAAATAGAACATTGTTTGAGGGAAATTAAGTTAATGTAGTCACATCTTAATCCAGTGGGCTTTTTTTATTGCATATGTTTTAAAGTTTTATATTGGCCTTCCTTTTTGTACTGACCTACAATAGTCCCTCTTTTTTTGCATATGGGACTGGTTCCATTTTCAGTGTTACCTTGTTTGATATTAATTAAATGTATCAGAAAGTTTCTTATCTCTGAAAGGAATTCTTTTTCAGTAAGAAAAAAATATATTTCTGAGAACAGGAAAGAAAAAGGAAATTAGATGATAGAAAGTGGCAAGAAAATAAAAATCACTATGAAAATGATGACTAGAAATTGCCTGGCTCTTTATCAGTTAGGAATCAGTAGTTTTCTCAAAGCCTACCGAACTGTGCCAATTATGCAACCACAAATTTAGCGGATCAGCAGGTCAAAATTAAATAGCTGTTTAATGAAGACATAAATTATTTGGTAGCATCAGGTTCCAAAGACAGATCTTATTTCAAAAGGAAGAGGAGTTTGTTTATTTGAAACTGTTGTATTGCAAAGAAAACCAATATTTCTCTATGTGTGATAACCCACGTTCTTTTTTATTATTTCAATTATTTATTCAGTTTTCTTTCCCCTTTCTGTTTTTTTTTTTTTTTTTGTGTGTGTTTTTTTTTTTTTTTTTTTATTATTATTAAATCATTGTGTAAATTATGTTTTCTCCCTGAAGAAATGCCAGTTAGCTCATTGTTATGGAAACATAAAAAAGAATGTGTTTGTCTTAACTAATGCAATAATTTAAAAATCAGTTTAATTAAAGCAAGGCAAATTATGATTTCATATTAATTTATGGAATAAACATGCAAGTTAGCCTGACGTGTCAACTCAACCATGATAACTGCTCATTCATGCACTCTTCACACATGAAAAGTCACAGGTTAAGTCTACTTAAGTCACAGTTAAACAAGATTAAATTAAGAGACACTGTTTCCTTTTGCTATAGGTTTGGAGTGGACAGAGTGCCACAGCATAGTTTTTAGATAGTGACCTGTTAAGCAAGTCACTAATTTGAGGGCGACATGCTGCACATGCTTCAAGCTTCAGAAGAGAGGACTGGACTCCCATGAGATTAATGGAGGCTCTTTAACTGGAGCCTCAATAGTGCAATTGAAAAACACTATTTGATTATCAAAACAGGAATTGAAAACCACCAAGGAAGATGCTAGGTCTTCCATTAATAATTATTTTCTTTGTTTACATACAAATGTATCCTAAGTGCTCTCAGTGTCCATTTAAGGACTGTGGTTTAATACAGATTTTGGATACTTTTTCATATATAATGATATATTGGAAAAAATATAATACTTGAAGCTTTTCTTTTTTTTAGCAGCTACATGATAGTGTTGCAGGAAAGGAGCATCACCTGATGCCATGAAATGAAGAGTGGTTTTCCTCTCAGAAGTCCCCGAGTGGTAAATGCTTTTTGCTAGTTGAGATAACAATAAACTTCAAGTCATGAAAGTGAGGCTAGTTAATACAGGATGAGGCTAGTTAATACAGGAAGTGAACCATCATCCATTTAAACAGAGGCAGGAATTTCCTAGGTAAAGCACAATATGTTGCAAATATAAAAAAGCTTCCAGTTCTTTATGAATGAGTGACCATAGCTGATCATAACTTTAAAATGTTGTATTGGATTTTTGTGGCAAGGTTTTGGTATCAGGGGGGCTGCAGGGGTGGCTTCTGCGGGAAGACACAGAAGCTTCTCCCATGTCAGACAAAGCCAGTTCCAGCTGGCTCCAAGACAGACCTACCCCTGGCCAAAGCTGAGCCCACCGGCGACATTGGTAGCACCTCTGTGATAACATATTTAAGAAAGGGTAAAAAATGCTGCATGACAGAAGCTGGAGTAGAGAAGTAGAAAAATGAGAGAAACACCCCTGCAGACACCAAGATCAGTAAAGAAAGAGGGGGAGGAGGTGTTCCAGGTGCTGGAGCAGAGTCTCCCCTGCAGCCCATGGTGAAGGCCATGGTAATGCAGGTAGTCCCCCTGAAGCCTATGAAGGACCACAACAGAGTAGACATGCACACTGCAGACTGTGAAGGACTCCATGCTGGAGCAAGCGGATGTGCCCTGAAGGAAGCTGTGACCCCATGGTGGGCCCACACTAGAGCAGACTTCTGGCAGAAACTGTTGCCTTGTGGAGAGGAGCCCATGCAGGATCAGTTTTTCTGACAGGACCTGTGACTGTTTGTGGGACACCCACACTGTAGAAGTCCACTCCTGAAGGATGGTACCCTATGGAAAGGACCCATGCTGGATCAGTTTTTGAAAAACTGTAGCCCATGGGAAGTACCCATGTTGGAGAAGTTCATGAAAGACTGTATTCCATGGAAGGGATCCCATGCTCGAGGAGGAGAAGACTGTGAGGAGAAAGGAGTGGCAGAGACCACAACTCCTGTTCTTCATCCCCCTGCATTGCTTGGGGGGAAGAGATAGAAGAGTTGGGAGAGAAGTTGAGCCTGGGAAGAAGGGAGGGGTGGGAGGTAAGATGTTTTTAGTTTTCTCTTGATTTCTCATTATACTACCCTGATTAACTGACAATGAATTAAATTAATTTCCCTAGGTCAAGTCTGTTTTGCCTGTGACAGTAATTGGTAAGCCATCTCCCTGTCTTTATATTGACCCACGAGATTTTTGTTGTATTTTTCTCCTCCTGTCCTGTTGAGAAAGAGGAGTGATAAAGTGGCTTGATGGGCACCTGGTGGCTAACCAAGGTCAATCACTACAAATGTAATTGTAAGTCTGCTATACACAATGAAATGCAAATCCAGTTGTAACAGGTTAAATGTTTACAACAACCTTTATTAAAAAGGGTCTCTAGTGGATTTTAAGTGAATTTGTTGTGGCAACCTCAAAAATTGCTAAGGTTCTAATATTGGGTTAATGCTGAGCTGTAAGAACTGTAACTAGAAGTTCGCACATGAGTAAGGAAGGTATTCAGAATGGCCATGCCCAAGGTGATGGTTCAGATGTGTTTTTTTGCCTCACTGTGTACTCTAAAGACACAGTCATGCCCTAAGAAGGTATGTCTAAAACCAGTTAATTTACCTCATTCTCATTTTCATTGACTGACTCAGTTTTTCTATTACGTTTAATCAAATCAACAAGAATTATGTAATTTATCTTGTAATTAATATAGCCTTTTTGATATTGATGAGATTTCTATTTGGACAATTCAATTACTGTTCCCTAAAAGAAACCTGCAATAACTGCATAAAATAATTTTTCCCCCCATAGATGGATTTTTGCATAATTTTCTTTTAACTGTATTCATGTTTTTCTCTGACAGGATACAGGAAGGTATCTGCAACAGTGGTCTAACTGATGTGGTATGACCTGTATTGCATTGGCTGTCTCCTTAAAACAATAGAAAAATATTTCCATCAGCCCCTCCTCTGGGCTGATGCTACTAGACTGTAACTAAGATCTGGGAAATGTAACATTTATAACTTCTGTTATGCAAAATTTTAGACTAAATAATTCTAATGGTCCGTTTTGTACATAAAACCTATGAAACAATAAATATTCTTGCCTGCACCTGGCCAAGTAACCTTGTAGTATAACCTCATACATTCTTTTCAGCAGCCTTGACAGTCTTTTTATCTTTTAAATTATGTTTTTGCATGTGTCATTCAACTCCTGCTTCATACATACTCATTATAATCTTTATTTATGTGCTTGAATGCATATATAGAAGGGTGTGTATCTGTGTTTATTGGTAAAAAAAGTAATATATTGTAAAAACTGACAAGTGTACAGACTTTGTTCCAGAGGAAACTGGTGCCTAAGGAAATACTTGAACGTGAGGGAGACTCACCTGTGAACCAAAAACAACAGCCATATGGAGGGCTGGATTAGATGGGCTACTTCATCTCATTCAAGTGCCATTTCATAGTTCCTCTTCCACACAGTAAAGGTTTTCCTTAGACAGTAAGCCCTGAGTATTTGGCCTCAGACATTGTTTTGTGGATTTTCAGGAATCCATCTCTGGTCACGGGGAAACAGTGAATGTACGTGTTTGGGCCTGTAGAACTAGACTTTGAAATGTCACTTAAATTGCAGGGTGTTGTAACTTGGAGAAAAGTAATCAAATTTACTTCCAACAAGAATGTGTCAGTAATATTACTGTAGTTGAATAGATATTAATAATCAGTAGTTTCCAGCTTTTTCTTCAAAAAGAGGAGTTTGTAATTGTAGTAGTTGTCTATGAACTTAGCCTTTGTGTTTACCGTTGGTCAAAACAAAATATTACCCTCTCTTACCTATTTTGTGTTCCTTCTGTTGTAATTTCCAGCTTCTGTATGAAAACTGATGTCCCTGCATAGTTGTACAAACTAGTGCAGATAATTCCTTAAGCTTAAATTTCCTTGTGGATGCTGGCCATGTTTGCACTGCCTGGGGTCCCCAAACACAAGGATCACTATTGGTTAGTGCCTCTGGCGCCCTGACTGCCTCATGTATCCACTTTTTGCCCAAGACAATATAACTCTTATTAATAATTTAGAACAAAATAAATACCTCAGTAAAGTACTTCCCAGAGGTAGGAGATGGATCCCACAACTACTGATGCAGTGCTGCATTTAGTGTTCCATACTAAAAATTTTGGACTATATAGTAGCTTATTTCATCACTATTGGGACTGAGGATGGAGGAGTTCTCATTTCGATTCAGCCTCCAGATCTGTAACAGGTCTCATTTATGTCATTAGCAATTTGAAACCTTCAGTTATTCCTAGCCACAACTCATTATTGTCTAATATAATGATGCAGTTACTGAGTACCACTATATTTAGTTTCATAGATCTCATACAAAATGGGGCAGAAACATTAATCAAAGCTCCAGAGTATTCAGCAGGTAAGCTTCCACTCAAAGAAAAGTAGTCTATCCTTTTACATCATTGTAAGTGGCTCATAATTTATGTCAAGGGAGAAGTAATAGGAGCACCAGGCAGCAATTTCCTTCCAGTGGTCCATGCAAAGGGAAGACACATATTTGTTTAGCAGTCTAGTGACAGGGGCTGGTACCTCACTTACCATCTTTACAAAAGGCAAAAAAACAGAAAGGGATTGTGGAGAGCCATAAAACATGAGACAGTGTTTTCAGATATATAATGTGATTTTATGCTTTGTAATTACTGGACTCAATTTTTTTTTTTTTTTTTTTTTTTTTTTTTTTATCCCAGAGCTTGTAACATGGTCTGGATAATTAAATTTATCCTGTAATTTCATCAAAGAATGAAGGAAATTCACTTTTTTAAGAAAACACATTTTAAATCCTCTCTCTTTTTTTTTTTCTTCTTTTGTCACAGTTTAGCTTTACTGCTGGAGATGTATGCTGAGGTAACATTTTAAACTCTTTAATTTAACTGTAAAGGACAGTTTTTCAAGCGTAAAGGTACAATATTTTTTCCACATCTGCCTTCTACATAACTCTTGCACATAATTCTTGCATTGTTTATAGACTGTTCTTTCAAATCTGTTGCTCTAGCTATTTTGATTTAATTCTGTAGTCCCACAACTTGCTGGTAGTTTTCAGTAGTAATAATTTCTTCAGCATCATTGTTCATTAGGGGAGTCCGGGAAGGGCTTTGCAAACTATTGCTTTCTTTTAAACTGTTACTTGTCAAAGAAATGTAACTAAAAAAAGAAATTACATTTTTGAATAGATAGAGATCTGTGTTAGGTAAATAAAGCAGATTAAAACAATATTTATTCTTCTTCCAACAATAGGAATAGATTTTTAAAAATTTTGTGAAAGTTAAAAATTTACATTTTTCTGAAACAAATCAGAACTCCAGAAATCTTGTGTTCTGAATCTGAAACAAATTCTCCCTTCTTCTATTAAAAATATTCTTCTATTCTCCTATTAAAAATAGCGTTAAGTCCCTGCTTAGACGGTGATGGGAAGGAATATATATTTTTTCCCTTGCTCATTTTGACCAGACATTTCTTTCTATTGATAGAAGTGCCATTTCCAATTAAAAATTGGGGTCCTGAGTGATCAAATTTTTACAATGAAAAATGTTCTCATCATAAATTGCTCTTCAGACATTATTCTTGTTTGTCACTTGGATTGAGGGATAGATTCTCTACCCTTTTCTACTCTCAGCCTTGGTGACAGGAAGTGAAAAGTCCAGCTGTAATACACTTGCTTGTACCATCCCCAAGAGCAGCAGAGTTTCTGTGACAACAGGCACTTACATTGGTAAAAGATCTGAGCCTGGAGGTTAGGAGCAGAGGTGACATGGTCAGAGGGATGCAAACCTCAGTCTTCTCCAACATATGCCTGCTCCAATGAGTGGGTAATTAGACATGTAGAGTAATTTTCCTGACTTCATCCCTGGTTTCCCCTTTGCCATTTTTCAACATGACACAATTATAATGAAATAGAAACTTCAGCCTTTGGGGTATAATAACATTGGTTCAGTTTTTTGGACCCGAGAGAGAGGGTCACTTCTCTACTTTACGCACAGCAAAACTTTCTGAAGGAGATGTGTGTATGGGTTTGCTCTAGCATGGTAGCAGTAATGCAGGAGCAACAGTATCTGAGTTCTGCATTTCTTTTGGATTACTTAGTCTTTGTCAATAGATCAGCATTTTGTTGTCTGACCTTTTTGTTTCTCTTTTGTTTAGCCTCATTAACCTTTGAGAAATTAGGTGGATGGGACAGCAGGCAATCAAAACAGAGAAAACCCGAGAAGGTCACTGTAATGTGCTGTGCAGCTGGACACATAATAAAAGGGTATGTGTTTCCATTCCTTGCTGTCACGCTCTTTAATATTTCTTAAGGGAGGAAGCACAATGCAGTAGTTAAGTCTGTGCTGGTCCCTCAGGAGCACTGCCTGTCTCCTGAGCACATAGAGCCTTCCCTGTGAACTGACTGTATCACTTGACATCCAAGTGCTCATCAGCTCTCTTCCCCATATCTTTATACCAGTGGGAAGGTATTTTGGGCACACAAGCCAGAAAGGAACTATAGTTGCTCTGAGAGACCCTCCACTCTGGACAATGTTGGGAGCCGGAGATGTGTTGTATTGCATATAGCATTGGAAACCTATCTAGTCACTGATATTTTCTTACAGATTGAGGAATTACCAATTCATAGTTTTCAGAACATCCTAAAGTGTCCTTATGGGGATCAGGACCCTTTGAAAACTGATCAAGTCTCCTTGTCTCCGGTGGTTTGAGGAGATTCCAGTTGGTAGGTTTTTATCATATGGACCATTCTGGGGGGTTCAATTTAGTTTCATTCGGGTCAGATTACCTCCTTAACTCCGATTTCAGTGTGGGAAATCTGCCAAAGCATAGAGACATTAGGAGTAACTTTGATGGAATGTTTTAAAAAAACTATGTAAGGAAGAATGAATTTGTGATCAATGGCAAGTAAAAGGAAAATCACGAGCAAAATAATGAGAAAAATATGTGACCCAAGCAAAATTAACCATTTCTGCTCCAGTAAATATACAGTGACATAACTGCCTGCTAACAGAGCAAAGAAAATAGGTTTTTTGGTTTTTTTGTTTTTTTTTTTTTTTCATTGCTTCGTTTTCTAGTTGCTGTTTATGTGTATAAGGCAAGTCTGAGAGAATGTTAAACCCTAGGAAGTAACAAAACAGATTCATCTAAATGAAGGAGGACAAGTGAGAGAGGACCCAGAGAAGCTTGCTCTATCTACATTTAGACTTTGTTAAATGGAGATTTGAGTAGTAAAGATAATACTTGTGTGTCACTTGCTTTATAGTTTCTTCTATTTGGATTTATCATTTAGTGATGGTATTCTGTGACTTCACTCAAAACACTTTTGTGCTCCCTGTGTGACCTTCCTGAACTTGAATAATTTTCAGATTTGAATCCCTCACAGTTTAAATCATGTCTGATCAGGAACTTCTGCAGATCCATCCAAAAGCAGCAGGGCTAGGGCCATCTCTGTGACTGGACCATGCTACAGAGAAGATGGAGCCCAGCCTCTTTAGCTCTCTTGGTAAGCTTATGTCATGAACATTTAATGACACTCTGGTTTGCCTACTTGCACAGAGAACATACTATCCTGAAACATAAGCATATGGAAATATGAAACAATTTCAAGAAAGGCAAAGGCCATATTTTTTGAGCTCGAGCAGATCAGTTAAAATACCTGGTTTGTGGGAGTCCATCGTATCCTGTGACTTGCAGCACTTTTTTCCATGTGCCACAAAGGAACATGTATTCTACATGCAAAGTGTGTTTCACGCAGCTCTGTGAAGCTGTTCAACTTTTCCTGCCTTTTTGAGCTCTTCCCACTGTGAAGATAAAAGTGTCTCCCTGGACTGTGGAACAGCCCATGCTGCAGAAGAGTGCAAAAGGCAAAGATTATGCCACCTTCTGTAAGACAAAGAGAGATGTGACTTTCATTTACTTACTGATGGAGATGAAGAGGTACTCTGATCTTCAAAGCTGAAAAATATAAGAGAAAATGAAGGAGAAAAGATGTATAGTGATGTTATTTAGCACTGTTCTATGACACCTCAGATTTCTCAAAAGATCCCTTCAGACTCAATGGTACAAAAGAGACCAGAGGCAAGATGGACACATGGAACATTAAATCAGGCAGTTTAAAAAAAAAAATCAAAAATAGTTTTGGCATTCTGTTGGAGGAAAAAATCGCCCAAACTTGTAAAATAACTATATAATATATACCAGTAGTTTTACTTCAATATCTGCATCTTCCTTACCCATATTCAAGGTGTATTTCCACTACAGAAAGTGGCCTTTCTCCATTTCTCTGTTCATCACAGATTTACAGCTCAATATTTGTCTTCTGGGGTCAAACAAGGTATGCACCCTCCTCAGACACGATACTCTGTCATGTTTGTCCTTTAGTCTTGTCTCTTTACCTCTCTCTGTATCTCCTTTACTCACATAGACATGTGAGATACCTGGTGAAATAAAGAATACAGGGCATTTGAATGTCCGACTGTTTCATATGTGCTACTACTCCTTTCCCTGAAGTGTTCCTGAGTTAAATCTGTGCATCTTCTGTACATCATGCTTAGACTGTCTCATTTGAAGACATCTCTTCAAAAAACAACTTCAGCAAAGAACTACTTGGTGTTCTTTTCTTTCTTTTTTTTTTTTTTTCTTTTATGAAAATAATTGAAACAACAACATAAAAATAGGCTATTTCAAAGTTTAGAAAGTGAGGTGAGTATATTCTCATTGTCATCATTTGAATAATTTTCTTTATAAGGAAAGCATTACAAAGATGGCGCTGCTAGATTTGAAAGCTAGTACTGGGGGATAGAGATATTCGGTGGCTGATACTTTCCTACCTTGTTCAGACAGTAAACCAGGCAGCAATAATAAAAGCATCATATTGAGATGTTGTTTTCCTTTTTAGAAGCTAAGGGCAAGATACATATTCAACCAGCTGAAATGATGCCTGTCATTGCAAAGGTCTGTTCATCCCAACTAGCTGGAGGCCTCTAATTAAAGGGAGACATTTTTCTCTGACTCCTAAAAAATCACTGAGGATAATATAATGGGATCTTAACTGTCCTCTGAAGGAGCCTACCTGTACTGTACCTTCACATTGACTACCTTCCTTGCTAGAATCATAGAATGGTTTGGGTTGGAAGTGACCTTAAAGATCATCCAGTCCAACCCCCTCCCCCATCCACAGCTTCTCTGGGCAACCTGATCCAGTGCTTCACATTCCTCACTGTGAAAAACTTCTTCCTTCTATCTAGTATAAATCTATCCACGTTCAGTTTGAAACTGTTACCCTTCATCCTATTACTACACTCCTTCATAAAGAGTCCCTCCCCATCTTTCCTGTAGGCCCCCTTTAAGTATTGGAGGGCTGATATAAGGTCTCCCTGAAGCCTTCTCTTCTCTAGGCTGAGCAACCCCAACTCTCTCAGCCTGTCCTCATAGGAGAGTGCTCCAACACCTTTGTGGATCATCTTTGTGGCCTTCCTCTGGACCTGCTCCAACAGGTCCATATCCTTCTTATACTGAGAGCCCCAGAGCTGGACAGAGCTGTGCAGGGGGGGTCTCACTAGAGCAGAGTAGAGGAATAGAATCACCTACCTCGACTTGCTGGCTGCACTTCTCTTGATGCAGCTCAGTATACAGCTGGCTTTCTGGTCTGTGAGTGCACATTGCTGACTCATATTCAGTTTTCCATCCACCAATACACCCAAATCCTTTTCTGCAGGGCTAATTCTAATCCACTCATCACCCAGCCTGTATTTGTGCTTGGAATTGCCCCAACCCATGTGCAAGACCTTGCACTTGGTCTTGTTGAACTTCATGAGGTTTGCATGGGCCTGCCTCTCAAGCCTGTCAAGGTCCCTCTGGATGGCATCCCTTCCCTCCAGTGTATCAACCACACCACACAGCTTGGTGTCATCAGCAAACTTGCTGTTTAACATCTTTGTTAAGATCTCCTACAGTGGGAGGTTCTTCATTCTCCCAGCCTTTGACTTCTGTGATTTGGGCAGTGTGTCTGAAGCCTTCACTGGGGAAGACTGAGGCAAACAATTCATTGAATACCCCAGCCTTCTCCATATCTCAGGTAACCAGGTCTCCCAGTTCCTTCTGGAGAGGGCCCATATTTTCCCTAGTCTTCCTTTTCTCACCAACATGCCTATAGAAGCTTTTCTTCTTGGCCTTGATGTGCCTGGCCTGATTTAATTCTATCAGGGCTTTGGTTTTCCTAACCTGATCCCTGGCTGCTTGGATAATTTCCCTGTATTCTTTTCAGGCTACCTGTCCTTGCTTCCACCCTCTGTAGGCTTCCTTTTTGTGTTTGATCTTGTCTAGGAGCTCCTTGTTCATCCATGCAGGCCTCCTGGCATTCTTACCTGACTTCCTTTTTGTTGGGATGCATCACTCCTGAGCTTGAAGGAGGAAAGCCTTGAATATTGACCAGTTTTCTTCCCTCTGGGGCTTTATCCCATGCTACTCTGTGAAGCAGATCCCTGAAAAGCCCTAAATCTGCTCTCCTGAAGACCAGGGTAGTGAGCTGGCTGTGTGGTCTCCTCACTACCCTAAGGATCTCAAGCTCTACCAGTTCATGGTCACTGCAGCCAAGGCTTCCCTTGAGTTTCACACTCCCCACCAGCCTCTCCTTGTTGGTGTGAACGAGGTCCAGCTTAGCGCATCTCCTCACTGGATCCTCTATGACTTGGAGAAGGAAGTTATCATCAACACATGACAGGAACCTCCTGGATCGCTTGTGCCCTGATGTGTTGTTCCTCCAACAGATATTACAGTCGCTGAAGTCCTCCTTGAGTACCTCTCAAAAATGGATTGCTTTTTTGCTATATTTTATTCAGCTGCTACTAATACAGTTTTAAAGAATATAGTTTAGCAGCACAGTATATAATCTTGAGATTTTATTTTCCAATTTTTCAGAACTTTTTCTGATATTAGAATTCTGTCTTTTCACTTTCTGTATTTTTCTACGATGTCTTCTACTAACACTTTTGTCAGAGACAGATTCTTCAGTAAAGAAAGTTTCAGTCATGGAAACTTTTCTATCTTTACAGTGACTACAGGTATACATGATTTGAAAACCTCTGTTCTTTAAGAACTTCTTTTATACTTTAATTTTCTGGCCTCACAGACTGTTCATCTCTGATTTCAGAATACTTATTATGCATTTATTATTAGCCCTGATATCATTAGCTCTTATATGTTCAGTTAGGTGCTTCAGTTCATAGACTACTTTGTGTTTAAAAGTATGTCAGCTGTGCATCATATTTATTCATACTTGGAAAAAATACTCTTTATCCAAAACTATGTTTTAGGGATATGAAAAAGTTGTACCATTTTTTTTCCATCTCTATCTAGAGTGTTCAGAAGTTATAGATAATGACTTTGACCCCATCAGGACCTTTTCAGGTAATAGATAACCAGAATGATGTGTATGCCTGGAGAAGACTGCATGGGGTCAAGAAGTTCAATTTCCAAAAGGTCTTTAGGGGATAAAGCTAAAGATTTTTAAGGACATCGCTAGACAGTGGTGCAGTGATATTGAATTTCAATGAATACAGGTGCATCTGTTGAATGGTCCCTGTCCTAGCTTATAGCTATGAATTATGGTCGAAGTAATGTTTACTTTATCTTCTTTTGGTCATTAGGACTTCTTTGTACACACTATTATTTTTAGTAGCTGGTGAATGTCACTCCATCAGAGTTCTCATTCTTTTAAAAATACCTTTTCTTTTTATATGCATATATATTTGTTGGTGGATATGTTTATTTGCATTATTGGATGCATTTATAGTTATATATTTATAGGCATTCTTAATTGGAACCATTATGATATGCATATACCAAAATAGAAACCTCAATCAATATTTCATTAAGAAATCGAATTCTGAGATTTTTTCAAATGTATTTTCCCTTCAATACAGTGACTAAGGAAGGATCAAGAAAACATGAAATAATGAAAGACAGCACATTTTTAGTCAGCACTGGACCAAACTAGAAAAAGCAACTATGCCCATGAATGGAGTGCAAAATGACTTGGATGGAGAACTTTTGACACTTATAAATGAATTTCTGTGAGTACTAAATAAAGATACAGTCTACTAGAAGTATATTTACAGACAAGATATATTAATAACATCAGTATTTCTTTGGATAGTGTTTGCCAGAAATTCATTTGTTCATAAATATCAGTGTATTTTTTTTCATCAATCCAAAGATGGGGATGTTAATTCCTGTGGGATAATATCTGATTTAAAGGAACATATTTTGTTTAATTTATTTAGCTTCATGTGGAATATAGTTAATATACCATGTGAATTCAGACTGTTTGTATTACTGCCCATAACATAAATCTGTCACTGCAAAAGGGTTTTGGTCTCCAAGAAGGAGAAGTTTTTGTTCTCCAAATAGCTCCATAAGCTACCCTAAATCAAAGGCTGTGGAAAAAAGACTGTTTGGAAAATTATGTAGTCATTAAGCTGCTGAATAACACCATGTATGCTTTAGAACTTCTATCTTTCTATCTCATGATAAATGCAGAGTCACTGCCAACTACTGCCAATCCTTGCCACGGAAGAGCTTATGGATCAATATCCAGACATAGCTTCACCTTTTCATGAGACTGCAAGAGCTTTGAAGGTGAGTAAACCAGGCATTTTTTCTCAGTGAAGTAGGCCAGTTTCACATTATGCTATATTGTTGATACAGAATTTTGACCAAAATAATGTTTTACATTAAAATCTAAAACCCAATTATTTTATTCCTAAGAATGAGAAAGAGTCTTGAAATAAGAAACTGTTCAGAGGATGACTATGTTATCCTCCTGCTTTAGTATATAGGGAACAAGTTCTGGGAAATGAGTTCTATGAAATGTGGCCCTTAAATGTACAGACCTTTACAGATTAGAACCAATACACTGAATCCTAAAGGAAAGACCAGAGGTAATTGCCCAGATAAAGAACAAATAAAATATGTTCATGGCAATGTATCACACTAAGCAGAGTGTATTATGAAGATTTTCTTCCACATTACTTTACAATGGTAACTCTACGGACTCAATATTGATCCCTCTGTATATCAGATTTAAGATCAGCGCGATTCAAATCTGGGTTAATTTGGATAAGTATATGGCCAACAGTCTTGTCTATAAACCAGCAAATGATGTTAGAATCAAATAATCCAATAAAAACAGGAGGGTTCCAACTGAGCAGAAGTGAAATGGTGTATACAAAACACCTGGTATGTGTGGAATTCTGGAGTTATGGAAAGTATCCAAATTAGCAGAGATAATTTGCAGCTTTATTATTGACTGAAAATGACTGATAGTTGTATATTTTTGGAGGATATAGAGAAAGTATTTTCTGCTTGGCTGGCAAGATGTTCTCAGGATGAAATTTAATCTGTAATAAATCAGTTTTTTACTTGCTCCTCTTCAGTCAAGGTTATGTTTGTCTTTACACAGAAACTGCTGTTTAAATTCATTATGAATGCTTACAAAAATCTAGACTGAACTTGGCCAATGGTTAGTCCTTTGTATAAAAAATAGTCTTCTAATAAGGTCAGCTTTGGTCACAGTGATTTGTTAGAAGCAACAGACTTTGTTCCAATTCATCAAAATTTCATTATATTCTAGTTCCTAAAAGTGCCAAGAAAAAATAACGTTGTAATCTAAGACGTCAAGGAAATAACGTATCCAAAGAGTTTATGTGCTTCTTAACACCGTAGTGAGGTGGTGATGTGTTGTGCTGCAACTTCCTTTTTCTTACATCTAACAAGACATTAAATCAAACATTTGCAATGGGAATAATCCAGTTAAGAACATAATCCTATTATCTTTATTAGAAGTGTTGAAAGCTGTCTTATAGTTGAGAGCTTCTTTAACTTGGGTCTGTGTGGCATCTACCTCTTTCATGGCTGTTCAGAGTTGGTGGATAAAGAAGGAGGGAGTCTTGAAAAGAGTTCATAATGTCATCTATTGCAAGGTCTGTGCAACATAAGAGGTCAATGTACACTCCACAACACATATCCCCCTGAACATTCTCAAGGCCCTTCTGGATTTTGGATGTGCTTTCTGCTGAGATTAGTCAGGAGGCTTTTAGGTTTGCAGTTCTATCTTCCTTGTGTGTCTAAATTCTGCTTATGTCCCTCTTGGCATGTCAGTCCTCTTTTAGGTCTGTCCCTCGGGTACTATAATGATGATCACTAGGAGGGAAAAAAATGCCTCAGAAGGGACAAGCTGTATTCAAGTGTGCAAACTAGCGTGTGCAGGAAAACTGAAATTTCTCTGTGTCCTATACCCTGAATTTTTTGAGTGTATTTATTATACCCGAGTCCTGTTTTTCTACTTCAAAGGAGTCTCTAAAGTCATCATTAATGTTCCTGTGGTATAACCTTCTCATTCTGATGAAATTCCATCTCAGATAACTGTGTCCTGCCTTCCCAATTTCCCTGTGCCATTTCAGCTGGATATGAGATTCTTTTCTTACTATCTGTTCTTGGCTGTCGTGAGCAATTGCTGTCTAGAGGCAATGCTGCAGTGGGTGAGCGATCTACTTATATAGTATTGCCTTCATTTATTTCCCAAGGAATGTTGACGCTTAATTTAATGTTTTTAAAGCCCTGTAGGAGCAATTGTAGTAAGCATTGGACAAAGCACTGTTTTGTTTTTTTTTTTTTTTTTTGCCATTTCAGTGGTTTTGATACTTTGATAAAAGGTGTATAAAATAGTATAACTTTTTTAAATGTAAGAAAATGACTACTAAGTATGGTAATTTGATGAGAATTGTAACTCAGATGTAAATCCATCTTATTTCTTCTGTATCCTGGTGTTAGAAGAGTTGCCTTGCTCCATGAGGCAGAAATAGGAGATGTTCAAGAGAATGTACATGATAACAGGAAGAAGGAGGATATGAGGGTTGTACATAAAGCAAGATAACTAAAATAAGTGCAATTTCCTTTCTTTTTCTGAGACATGGGTATGAGAGTTGTATGACAGAATGACAATTTTGCTGTTATTATGCCCTCTTGATCAAACTGATTAATTTGTTCAACCAAAATAAAGATATTTTCTTTGGATGAAGTATAGAATTTGCTTTAGTGGAGTGCTAATCAAATATTACAGCAAGAGAACTATTTATTTCTTTTTGAATTGTGAATTTCCCTGTGCTCCAGCAAAGGAGACTAAAAGTCTTTGGACATATCCCACATGGAATAATATAACTTCTTTATTCAGATCAACTCCATTATTATTTTTTTTACATATAAGAAGGGGAATTTGGCTCCTAGTGTTGAACTAGTATATGTAATTCTTTGCTACAGTTCTCCTATGGAGAATGATCTTTGTTATAATTTCATCTTTGAAGTAGAGGGAGAAATCTGTTGAACTCATATGTCAACATATAACCCTTTCTATTCATATTATGCTAGTTTCTGCAGCTACTGAAATAACCTTGGCAGTTACAGGGCAATGGGGAGTTTAATTAGTACTTTGTATACTGTTGCATACAACTGGAAAAAAACTGTCAGTGTCAGCAAGGACAACCCCTATCACAGACCCCAGATATAGGATGCTATGCAGATCCATCCCATTAGCAGAAGTAAAATTGTGTGCGGAAGTGACCAGTAAGGGAGAAACGCTGCCAAATGACTGAAAATTTATGGCTGGAATAGATTACTAGATCATAGTAGACCATCCAGTCGAACCTCCTTTTTACCATATGGTGTTGCATTTTCATGCCATCATACGTTTTGAGCCAGTGTCTACCTGGTTTAGAAATTTTTAGCCTGTAGTTCCAGAATCCTTCTCTGAGGTGACAAGTCCCATGTGACCATATGCTTAAGTATACGTCATGTATAGGACTGCAAACTCCAATCTGAGAGTAGAACATATTTTGTTTTCGTTTTGCCTTAATCCAGTACTGAAATGCCAAAAGCTGCCTTCCAAGGAAAGCTAAATGAAAACAGATCATGGCATTTGCAGATATTGAACATGGAACAACCTGACAGTGAGGTATCTGTTAAGAATTATCTCCTGGAAAATTCAACACTTCTGATTAGAAGACATCAGAAACTGAATTGCAGACTCTTTTACTGTCTTGGGGAAATGTCATCCAGTGGTTAATCACCCTGATTATAAAAAATCTTTATTCCTTGTTTCACTCATGTTCAGCTGCAGTCTTCAGCTTCTTTCATGAAACTAAGTGGTCCCTTCATATCTGGTGCTTTCTCTCAACTGAGGTGCTAAGTACTTGAATATTTTAGTGGAGCTTTATTTTTATTATTTTTAAATTTCTGCAGTTTTAAAACATTTATTCTAAAATACCAGATATAGATGAAATGTATCTAATTAAAAAGTATTTCTTTTTGTAAAACTAAAACTTTCCACAAATATATTTCCGTATCAAATGTATCAGACAGTAGAGAAAACCAATATGATAGCTGATATACTTCTAACTTAGAGCCTCAGATAATGTCTGTCAAATACACAACAGCTGAGAAGTTGTTTTGTCATGTTTTTATTTTGGTTTTCTGTTTTGTGGACAGGTTTGTGCAGAAATTTCTTCTTATGAAGTTGTTTACCTTTTTTATTTTTTTATTTATTTTCATCTTAATTCAGTTTCAAAAATAGTGATATTTTAGTTGAGAAGACTTTTTACTTCTCAGGTAGTCTCTTTTCAGAATATTTCAGCTTTGTTCTTATTAAACAGAAGTATAATAATCTCTGTTCCTTTAGTGCTAGCCCTTGTTTTTGCAAGTAACAATTGTATTAAGTCCTTCTTGCCTCATGGTTGTTACTTGGGAGCTGACTATTGCAATTCCTAGACAAGTTCCCAAGTGAGGCTTACATTCCATGTTTCTTGCTCTAAATGCTTACATTTAGCTGTATTAAATCAAAGGTTTTATAAAGACATCTTTAACCAAAAAATATGTATTATTTTGTATGTTCACTAAGGGCAAATCATGCCTGACAAGCTTTGTGGCCTTCTACAACGTTACAGCATTGGTGGATAAGGGAACACCAATTGATGTCATTTACCTGGATTTATGCAAAGCATTTCACACGGTCCCACATGACATTCTTGTCTCTAAATTGGACAGACATGGATTTGATGGATGGACCACTTGGTGCATAAGGAATTGGCTGGATGGTCTCACTCAAAGAGTTGCAGTCAGTGGCTCAATGTCCCAGTGGAGAGCAGTGACAAGTGGCTTTCCTCAGGGGTCAGTATTGGGACCAGCGCTGTTTAACATCTTTGTTGGTGACATGGACAGTGGAATTGAGTGCACCGTCAGCAAGTTTGCTGATGACACCAAGCTGTGTGGTGTGGTTGATACACTGGAGGGAAGGGATGCCATTCAGAGGTAGCTGGACAGGCTTGAGAGGTGGGCCCATGCAAAACTCATGAAGTTCAACAAGACCAAGTGCAAGGTCTTGCACATGGGTTGGGGCAAGACCCTGCACATGGGGTTTTGAGAAACCTTGTGTAGTAGAAGATGTCCCTGCCCATGGCAGGGGGCTTGGACTGGATGACCTTTAAGGTCCCTTCCAACCCAAACTATTTTATGATTCTATGGTTATCTTGTAAGCAACACCTTTATATTCCTGTCTGATCATCAGTAGTTGAATACTATTAAATCTAGATGTTTTTAGAAAAATCTCATTTGTTGATGAGTCTCACAGACATTCCTTTCAAGTTTAGCTAATAGGCCAATTTGTAATCTTCTCATTATGTACTTGCAGTGCTAAATCAAATGCCTTTATTATTCTCAGAGTCTTACACTTATATAGTAAGTACTCTTAAACAAATTTGCCATTTCATCAAATAATTGAGTCAATTTTCCTTGACAAGATCAATTTCCTGTAAAACAATTAAAAATTAAATTATTTGATTCCTGTAACAGGTTTTCCAAGAGTTTGTCTCCATTAATATCAGTAGTTATCCTTGTCATCCTCTTTGACTTTTATGACTTTAGCCCAGTGTTAATTCTCTAGCAATATTTTAGCATTTCCTTGGAGTCTTAGATTTATTTGAAGGATTATACAGACCAGAGGTTGTCCACGGGTTTGAAAGTAAGTATCACTACTAAATGTTGATTAACAGCCTGTTTAGCTATTGCTAGTTCTGAAGTCTTCCGCATTTGTTGATTTGTACATTATCCTCCTTCTTCCCAAATGCAAAATAGATATATTTATTAAACACTTCAGTTTGTTCAGTACTTGTTGTTGTTATTATCATTATAATCTCCATCTGATAATGAATACAAGATGTTAGATTTATTTCTTCCCAACATGCCTAAAATGTGTTTTGTTGTTGTTTTTGTTGTTGCTGTTTTTTGCTCTGCCAGCAATTGGTTTTCTCCAATGTACTTATTATCCTTTGTCAATTTTATACGCCTCATAACTTCAAATTTACTTTAATTTCCATTTTCTATTTGCCTCAGTTTTTTATTTTTAATTGCTTTCTTATTTCTAATTGCTCCATTAATTTTTCCACTGCAAGTAGGATGGGCTTTCAGATAAAAATGCATAGTTTATACATGCCATGAAAAAATTAGGACATTTTAGAGATTCAGAGGAAAACTAGCATGATTCAGATAAATTCAGGTGTGTCATCTGTACAAAACTACTTTGAATAGCTTGAAACAGAGTGAAGCTGTGCTTGTCAAGATTGGAAGAACTGGAAGGCCTGAAAAGGATACTTTTGTGTATGAATCATGAGGAAAGCCTATGTCTTAAAGACATGTTTCAGGAAAAAATGGGAAGTGTGCAGATTATCTGGATTTGAGGACAGATGTTAGAATCACACCTAGATTATTGGGCCTGAACAAGTAGTAGATATAAAACGAAAGTTTTCCAGAGTAATATAAGCTGAAGAGGTGATTCCTGAGGTAAATAAACTCTGTTTAGATGGGGAGACAAAAAGTGTCAGAGGGCCTGGCAGGGATTTCGGTTTGAGTATAAGGAGGCAAATCTGATGACAGAAATGGATCTGCAAGTCCTAGCAAACAGGTGATTGCTGAAGCTGTGCTTGCAATGGATCTCATAAGTGAAACAGAAAGCTGAGAGAAGATGGGGTGAGAATATGGATTTGTGGGTTCAAGTAAACAACTACCATTGGCTTGCTTTCACTGATTTACCAAGAGAAGGTTGGCCAGGTCCATTCTCCACCTGGTTTTAGAAATTGTAACTGGGTGGGTGAATGGACATGTGATATTGTTATTTCATATCTTATTAACTGAAGAAGTATAGGATAAGTTTCTGAGACTCACTATTTCATGAAGAAATAGCATCAGAAACAGCTGGTGAACTGTTACAAGGAGAGAATTTGGGAAATGTTACAATTAGAATTTTATTTTATTTTATTTCAAAAATTATGCATTTGAATACATTTCTGGCTTGATTTCAGTTTATAATGATTTTTCTCAAACTATAGAACTCATGATCCAATCTGTGCAGGACTGGGAGGGATGCAGTCAGATTCTTTTCTGCCGTTGTATGTTGGATTCCCAGGGGAGAGGTCTGTAAACACTGTCTTTCCTCTACCAGAAAATGGTCTGTGCCCTTGAGAGAAGGGAGGAATATCTGGTGAAAGTGGTCAGCATGTTTAATAATTTGTGTAGCTAGTGGTACAAAATGCCTCACTTGATTAATCTTATCTTAGTCACTTTTACCTGCTCAGATCCTCCATTTGCTGTGAGATACAGATAAATTTTAATAACTGGAGCTGTAGTAAAGTGATTTCTGTTCACTACATCCTGCCTGGCAAAGAAGTTAGAATTTATCATGTGAATATGCAAGGGAATGATTTTAAACTCTATTTCCACAAGAGTTTTTGAATACAAGAGTACTATAAGAGCTCTGAGATTGTATCCACTAATCTAATCAAAACTGTTGAAACAAGTTCATTCTCTAATGTGACTCTGTGATTATTATTTTCACTAACGTACCAGTATAATTTGGTTTGTTCCATTTGGTGTCAAATAAACAACAGAAATAAGTTATTACTTGTGTTGTACAGATTAAAACAATCCAGTTTAGTAATGTTGCTACCATGTGTTTTAACATTACTGCACTAGTTCCCACCAGACCTGTTGAAGCAATGATGAGGATCTGAAGCTCACAGTGGTGGGGGTAGAAATGCCTATTGTTCCATTGTTTTGGCATGTGTCCACTTTCAGTGAAGTAACCATCACTACTAAAGTTACACCTCAGTCCTGAACATGGTGCTATCAGCGAGACTTCATACAGATATAAAAACACAAAGTTAATGATCCATTAGCAGAATTGTATCTATGGTTTATATAAAAAAGATGTTTTTTCTTCAGAAATAGGATACTTTATGACAAATGCCTTGCAAACAATTTTCAGTTTAATGTTTAGTCTTTGATAAACACTCCCATAATATTTTCTGATATTTATTTTTAAAAAAGGATGAAACACCTAAACATGTGTTAAGTAATTTACATCAAAACCTGACAATGGAATATATATCTCAGTAATAGTTTGTTTCTTATTCTTTATATCAGCAATATTTTGTTATAACTTGGTTCAATTTCTCATTGCAGGGTGCAGCATATTTCAAACTAGATCCTTCCTGAATTGTGTTAAAAACTATTATTTGCTAATCATGATAACAACATAGTGCCATCACCTTGGTGTTAAAAATAGAAGACAAGGACTGTTAATTCAGACAACATGTGTATTATTGCTCTTACTGTCATGTAATTTGAACTACTGAAAAAGAAGATATGCCGCTCTAAAGTGTAATCATAACAGTGTGTCATGGTTTGAGCCTGGTTGGCAGCCAACCACCACGCAGCCACTCTCTCTCTCCCTTCTCTTCCAGCAATAAGAAGGGACAGAGAGCCAGGCTTGAGGTTTGAGATAGGACCGGGATGGGGTAAAAATCCCCCTTTATGGGCACGAGCAAAAGGCAGACCCCTTAGGGGAAGGAAAAAAGAACATACATTTATTACAGACACTAACAACAGGTAACAGAGTAGGACAGTGAGAAGCATTGCCACATCTTGAGAACACCTTCCCTCCACCCCTCCCTTCTTCCAGGGCTCAGCTCTGCTCCCGATATCTCTACCTCCTCCCACCAGCGGCGCAGGGGCAGGGAATGGGGGGGTGCAGTCAGCGCTGCCGCTTCTTCCATCTTTGGTGGGGGACAGCTTCTGGAACTTTCCCCTCCTGCTCCATCGTGGTCCCTCTCTCACAGGAGACAGTCCTCCACAAACTTTCTCTGACATGAGTTCCTCCCACAGGCTGCAGCATTCCCCACACTGCTCCATTGTGGGTCACCAAATTTCTCCAACTGGATTCCCTCCTACGGCTGCAGCCCTTCCCAAGCTGCTCCGGCGTGGGACACCCCCGCATGCTGCAATCCTCCCAGCGCTGAATTACAGCAGAAGGGCTACCTTTTCCCACAAGACCCCGGCCTTCTTCGGGCACAGAACCTTGATCATCCAGGCAAAACACAGTCCATAAATCAACATCTGTTCCACCGTAGATCTTCATGGGTGGCAGGGGGGGCCGCCCTGACGTCTCACCACAGGATACAGGGGGGTCTCTTCTCCGGCACACCTCCCCCCTCCTTTCTTCCTCCGTTCCATCACTGGCCTTGGTGTTCACGCAGCTGCAGAAACTCCTCCTCACAAGTCCCACTGCCCGTCACCACGTCCCTTCTTAAATACGTTATTGCAGAGGCGCAGTTGATTGGCTCAGTTTTCCAAACAGAGGTGGAGCTGACTTGGAGCTGGGGGAGCTTCGAGAAGCTTCTCACAGGGGGCCGCCCCGATAGCCCCCTCCCCTGCCACCAAAAAAACCCCACCACTCACTCAACCCAGGACACAGTGCAATTCAGTCAGGCAATTCTTTCCTTAAGTTGACTCCATCCATAATGCATTACTAAAGAAAAAGAATCTTTCTAAATTGGTACTAATTGTTGTACGCTTTGAGCCCTTTTGAAGTTATATAAGAGAATGTCGGGGTAAAATGTCTGTCTTCATTTATCATGATAAAGAAATTGTAGAACATTTCTTTAAATTTGCCTCATTTCAGGTGCATGTTGTATAATGATAGCCACTAATCTTCATGCAATCAAGTTGCTATTACGGTGACTACTTGATTTGAAGATATGAAGATATCTCATGATAATGATATTATATTATGAACGCAAATGACATTTGTTGTAGGTGAAGTGTTTGAAGGAATGAAAATAAGTTCATCATTACGTTTTTTATAAACAGGATTTTTTTTGTTCATGGGAAATATTCTACAGAAAATATATGTGTCTTGGTTAAGTGTGGGCTTGCAAGTGAGCTGAGGATATTTCGTTTTAGAATAATTCCATCTGCTGAAAATACATGTGCAATATTTTACTAGTATTTCATTGTGATTAGTGAGGGTAAAAATATTTTGACTTAGTGCTGCAAATGATTGTGGGAGCAGTTCTTGGTAGGCAAAAATTTACTATTTTTAATCTACTATTTTTACATACAAACAAGTCCTTGTTTTTAATGTTGTCTCATTACTTATGTGAATCAGCTAGTGTTTGAATTTTTTTAGCTTTGTTTAAAATTTGAATTTTTCATAAGTAACAATGTTAATGGATTCATTAACAGTTAATCAAAAGCATTTTTTTTTTTCTTTAGAAAAACACTTTCTAGCTACTCAAATTGCATCCATGTCTGATTCCAGAAAGGTCTCTGATGTTAGGACATTTCTGATTACATTGGTCTAAGTGATATCAAGAACTGGAAAAAGGGTACAGATCTCAGTTTTTATATTTCCCAGATATCATATAGTTTTGTTCATAATATGTAATAAATTCTAAGTTAAGGTTATGACTGTATAGTTACTTTTTGCATGCTTCCTGTATATGTTGTTACATGTATTACATGCATAATATGCAAACAAATAACTAAGTTCTGTATATTCACCAAGAATAATATATACATCCATCTACAAGTGTACACTTAAGTATATATGTATATACAAATACATGAAAACCATAAATATATATGTACATACTTACAGACAAACATATCTTTGGCTTACAGACAAACATAATCATTCCGAGTTACAGACAAACATATCTTTGGCTCATAGAACATGAGTAATCATTCCGAGTTTCAATATGAGCTCAGGGAAACATCTTGGCATTTTCACTGTATGACACAACAAATGCTAGCAAAAGCAAAGCAGGCAATTCAAAACCAATGAGTGTTTTAGCTATTGTTCACCCTATATTCAATTATGCTGTTTCATTTAATGCTCTCTAGTGTAACTGTCAATCATCCCTGTACAAATAACTTGTTATACCATAGAATGTGTTAAGATGATACATACATTGACATGTACCATATTTAGCCAAAAGGAATTCCTTCTGATTAAAACACTGTTCTGTTACTCCTTGGCATGCCATACACAATTTGGAACACACTTTTGAAAGAACGTATTGCTAGACGAAAGGAGAGCCATTAAATAATTATAATATATATTAATAAAGCATCTCTGTGTTTTGTGGTAATATAAAGTGTAATGCATCAGATTGAAGAGTCTTTAGATTTTGAAAAAATGACAGCAATGCTAACACTTAGAAGCTCCTAGGTTTTCAGTGATACTGTAATAAATCACCTCACTTCCACATTAAAAAGAATCCATTAGAACTACCACACCTGTATACTCAGTGTAGACACTGAAATCAAACCATTTATCTTCCTGCTTAGATAACAAATCCAATTAGGACCCATCAGACTGTGATGTCTCATTAAAAATTCTCAAATTTTACCTTGGATAATCACAAATGTGTATTTATTTAAGTTACCAGAAAGCAAAAAGGAGAGATCAAAAGACAGTCATTGGAAGTACACCTACACTGAAATTACAAGGTATATTGAATCAGATATAGTGAATAATAGTATATTGAATCAGATATAGTGAATAATAGTATATTGAATCAGATATAGTGAATCAGGCCACAAAAGTGGGAGGTTCATCATCTTTTGCCTTTTCTGCTTGGGTAACTGAATTAATTTATAACAGATCTTTGAAAATTAATCCTTAAATACACATTATTTTCTGAAATTTGAAATATATTATGGAATGTACAGAATGTAAGTATCAACAGTGGAAAATCAGCATGTATTTACTAGCTTTTGTGTATTTATAGATGTCAAGAATGTTAGACTAAGTTTTTGGACAACATTTTGTATGCTCAGTATATTATATTAATATTAACATTCTCTATATTTTTAATTGTAAGCATCACAATATGCAATATTGTTCTCTTCAGTTTTATCTTTCACTAACTTTATGATTTTTAACCAAGCAGTTTTCTTTTACCTTCACTCAGAAGTCTTGGAAAACTCTTCACTTTGAAAATTCTCCACTTGTATCTTGGAAAATGGAATGAAAAGTGGCCTCCTGGGATGCTGATGCTCACTCCCCTGCCATTTCAGACAACCATGCACCATAATACTTTTCTTTGTTCATCTCCAGTTTGTATTCCAGAACCACACTGCTCTGTAGGTTAGAGATCTTTATTAGTCATGGATAGTTTACGCCTGTTTATTTTTCTCTCAACACCCTTTTATTTCAAGCATGTCTTTTCAATGAGATGTGTTTAACCCCCTGCCTGCTGATGCACTCCTTGAAAGCAATTGTATCCCCACTTGCCTTGGTTTTCTACCTCAACTCGTTTTAGCCTCTTTTTGCAAGGTTATCTTTTCATGCCTCTTCTAGGACTAATGAAGGACTAATGCTCTGCAAATCATTTGCTGTGCACTGCCACTAGCGCTTTGGACAATGGAGTTACACTTCCTTAGCTCTGTTCACCATATCTCTGTTGTGGATACATGACATCATTAACTGAAAGCTGATGAGTCTTTCTCCTCCTCTGTCATCTCCACTAAATTTGTATTTTAGACATCAGTGAAACTCGTATAATGCTGTGCTTTGCACTGTCATTTTACCCTATACTAATGCATTCCTTTTCAGAGTCTCTAGTGCTTGTTATTTTCTGTAATGGGAAGTTAAAATACATTTTGCTAGGACACTTCCCTAGGTGTTAACACAGTGACTGCTAAATCAAGTCCTTCTTCCAAAGGATTTGTATTTTATGTATTTTATCTGTATTTTCCACTGTCCTTTTTGAAGTATGTGATATCTCTTGTTAAATTCTGCAGACAGCCCAATAACCTATTAGATGACACTCCCCTTGCCACTCCCAGTAAATCTGATGAAGATAGGTTAAAGATCATGACTGGAACTAGGGACTAATTAGCTGATCAGATTGCTTTGCACTGTTAACTCTAAGGTACTTCTGAGAGAGTAAAAATTCTTTGGACAAACAGGAGCCATTAATATTGATGAATCAAGCACTTAGCACTTTAGGGACCTCCAGAAATAGATCGTGAATGACCAGGGCTTAAAGTATTTCAGATTTGAAACTACATGCTAATATTCTGCTTAATTTTCACTATAGATATTTTGATATAGTCTATTTTAGACTTGAGCCTTAAATTCCATGCCTCAGTTCTCCATTCTTAAAAGCCTGAAGACCCTCCTTTACATAGCAGAGTTGTTATGGAAAGAAATCAATTCCTGGCTATGCAGTACTTGAAAATGATAGAAGACATGCAAACCCCTTTATAGCCAGAAGTGAACAGGAAATATTTTCCTCCTATTGACCCCGTTATTTCTGAACACTTTGTCAGGCATTTGCCCAGCAGTGTGTTTGGTTCTTCATTTCCCATTTACTCAGTCCTCTCCAGGGAAAGTCACGATAATTTTGATTTGCCTTTAATGGCTCATTGCTTCCTAATCAATACTCTTATCCAACATACTGGGTTTTTTTACCAGAAATTTATGCTTGACACAGCTACAAAGAAGTCAGAGAGGAGAAAAGGGCCTATTTAGGCCCCACTCCTAGTACAAGTGTGAGGCAAATGCCTTCAATACGTCTGAAAACACCTCATCACATTGATTCTCAGCAACTGTTGAGATTCCTTTCTTATGAGGAGTTAAGAAATTGCCTTGTAAAGCATCTTTACAAGCAGATGTTGCCTCTTGGTACTCAAACATCAGCACAGTCCCCTCTTCAATGGAAATATATGCAAGCATAAAATAAAGCCATTGTTTTAATGCTGTGCTAATACACAGCACTTCACAAAATTTACACAATACTAAGACCTGTTGCTATATACAATCCTTTACAAACTTCAGATGCAAGAACCTGCCACAACCATGTGGTGGTGTTTGGGATAGCTAGGGATATCAATTAATCTGGATATAATTTAGCATGTGGTATTAGTTTTATTAAATATGCAGATTTATTAATATTTCACTGCACCATTTAGTTGGATGTTTAAAAAAAGATTTTATGAATCTATTATTTAAATGAGATAAAGGATTATATGGTTCTTTATGCAGAAAATATATCTCATCTCTCTTACTTTATTATCTCATTTGGTTTTAGATGAAGGATGCATAATGAGGGAGCAAGATCTCATTTTCACCAAGGCTGCTCAAACTTAACGCATGGGCTTCAAGCTCCAGTGTTCTTCTAAGCAATAAGACTCTATATGTCATACTTTTTTGCTTGTGAAATGTGGAGTAGAGCATTGTGAAGTTTCTAATTCCGTGGTGCTCAACTGCCTGTGACATTATTAATTGAAAAGGCTACAGTATATTATGGCTTTCTGGGTTACAGTTTCTTCTTCTTTTTAATATGCATGGTTTTGTTCCTTCAGGGCTTTTGGAAGAAAGAAAACAAGAGTGTGGTCAAAGAATATCTAGCAATGATGCATCAGTGATATTCTCTTATGTACAAGATGTACATTTCAAATTATTTCTAAAAACCTAACTACAAGTTAGAATGGATTTCAGAGGTAAAACAGAGTCAGGAACCAAATCATTTTTTTAAATACTACTTGATTTAAATTGACTTATCTGTCTCTGGTGATCATCTTCCATTATTCATTGTCATCCTTGGGTTCTTCAGGCTTCTTGGAGCACCTATTTTTGTTAGTAAGCATGTGTGGCTTGCTTTGAAATGCCCAGAAAGTGTCTAATGATTCATAAACCAATGGTGGCTAGATTCATTTGAGCATCTAAGTCTAATGAAATGTGATTGAATTATCTAAGTCTAATGAAATTTAAGCCACCAGCTGGAATCTGGAACAGAGCCAAGATAAAGGCTGTGATTTTCTTTCTTTACTTGTTGGGTCAGGGCTGACATGGTCAAACCTCACATGCACAGCTAAGTGAAAATGAAAATAGCTTTGTTTACAATAACTTTTGGTGACATGTTTAAGAACTTTAAATTGACTAGGAATATGAACCCAAGATATTTAAAGATTATTCAGCCACAATTTGTGGAATTTTAATTGGAGTGTAAACTGACGAGTCACAGTGGGTCATAGACCTAGAAAAATAATTTCTGAAATGCAAGATCAATGGAACAGCACATATTTAATAGTTACAGGAAAGTCAGGCTTTCTGATTTATTCCTTCCCCCAACGTGGGGGGAAGAGAAACCAGTTAGTGTTTCTACAGACATTATTGAAGGTGCTGGATCCCTCAGGAAGGAGATAATATGCAGAACTCCAGTGGTGACCAGGGGCTAGTGTGAGATCAGAATTTCAGGAGGCTCAGTTCACAGGATTAATATGGGTATATCAAGAACGTATATTTTATTGCTTAACGGAGAAATTGGCAAATGTAGAAAGATAATGGAAATTTCTCCCTTCTCTCAAATAATTTCACATAATGAATTCAGTGTATATGCAAAATCATTGCTGGGTTTGGGCCAAGAAATCAGCAGTAATTATTTCTTAATTTTTCACTTTGTTGTAAGGTATTCTAAATATTGAAGTGACTGACCACATACAATTAAACATGAAATTCCTGGCTTAATTTATTTTGTTGTTTCCAGAGAGAACATTTCATTTCATGTCTGTAAGAAGGTGTGAGAACTATTCCCTCACTTAATCTCTTAATTTAGTATTTTGGCTTTTGCACTGCCATTTTTACATGTTTTAAGGTGAAGATACCAAGCGACATCAACCTGTCTTCACTAGAGCACTGCTCACTTTGTAAACAAATTTGAATTGCTAGTCTCCTATTCAGCTAATGAGTCCAAGTTCTCGAGTCAGATTTCCAGACAGAATTGTAGTCAAATACAATCATATGTAAGCAATAGTGCAAGGCTTTAAAATTGAATTTTCTAAAATTAGTAAAGAAATTACTAGTTCAGACTGCAAACAAACAGAACATAAATAATCTAAAGTCATGCTATCATGGCAGATCACATTTATTAGGCGATTCTGATCTGCAATAGCTCTCCAGATGGTTCCCATAGTTATATTTAATAGCTAACTGAAATGTCAGATAGAAACTTCAGAATGAGCTGATGATATCACTAAAGGCAATATCTGAGTTAGTGATGCAGACAACATTTGTCATTCCAATATGGACCTTTATTGCTATTGTTGTATTATTTTCAAATCTTGGATTTTAATGACATATAAAGAAACCTCAGTGAGCATTACTCAGACAATAATTGAAGACTGATTATTTTATGAATTTTTTTTTTGAAGGAAGGATTATTTTCTTAGTGAGTCTGGGATTGAAATATGAGTGATTTAACTCTCACAAAACTAATGTGATGCATAGTCAAAAATTATCTGATCCAATCTTTCTACAGGTCTCTGTAGAAGAGAGAAGTTAAGTGCCTCTGTGTATGCCTCTGCGACAGAACAAAACTAAGTCTGGAGGTATTAGCCCAACATTTTGGTATACACAGAGAATTTAAATAATCCTTGTAAAACAGAAATGTCAAAATGAGTAATCAGAGAAGAAGAGTTTGATCTCCATCTAACAGAGTTGTCACTAATACTGCTAATAACATTACAAAATTTCTTGTCAATACCTTAAAAACTGTCTTTGAAGCCACAGACCTGTAATGTTCTATAAAGTCTGTTATTTCATTACCAAAGAATCACCAACAATGACATCTAATTTATTTAAACAAAATATATGTTTAAAATCCTGTATTAAATGTTTACCTATTTATATTCAGCATGTTCTCAAGTACCTTTTCTGACTTTTCCACAGTCTGCTTTAAAATCAGTTAGTATAACTCTTCCAAAAAGACTTATATGTGTGGAAACCGATGTAATAAGTTTATGCCATAATAATTTTAAAATCTTGTTTGTGTTCAGTAAGAATATGTATCTATTTGAATAATCACTTCATATAAATTAATGAAGGTGGGAAATAAGTGTTTGGAATGAGTATTTCAGAGAGAGGACAGGAAAGATGCACAATTTGATGGCAAAGAAATATATAAATATCCTCATATCTAGATTGAAAATCACAGTCATACTTTATTGGACTCGAGAAATGAAAAACAAATTAATCTTCTTGCAAAAGACCCTGAGACAGATTTTTTTGCACATCCAAAGCTCTACATGTGGGGAAGAATTTGGACATTCTCAGAGGATTACATTCTGTCTATCTGTATAAAAGTCATATAAACAGAATTTATTCGGGCGATTGAGTTAAAAGTTGATTAGTTTTAGGTGAATGTTTTATTTTTACTGTTGATCTAAACAAGTCTGCTCCCGATGTAATCAGCATATGCACAAGATCAGCTTCCAATAGTGTTTAGTTTACCAGGATACAAACCTATGACCTTACAGCATGATACTATCCAGATTTTTCTCCTTAATCTTGTCTAGAGTCTACTTGTACATTCATTGGAAGAGTAGATAGAGGTACAAGAGGACTTTGAAAATGACTGAACAGAAATGACTGAAAATAATCAAAAACTGACAAAAGAGAAAATTGGAATAAAACAGATGCAGTATAAATGATCATGACTTTGTAGAAATAACTTTGTAATTAATCTGGTGTAAAAACATTTTTTAAGACCCTCTTTATTCTCTTATAATTGTGTGTTTATATTTTATTTTCTCATTCCTTTTTGCAGTTGGTCTAGCTGACATTATCAACACTGCTTAGAATTTCACACTATTCATTTAAGTAGTACCTTGACATCTACTTTCATAGGCTAAAGATAGAAGTAGGCATTCATATGTCTTAAAATTCAAACAGGTCAACCAGTCTGGATAAAATCTCAGATAGGTTCAGATCATTTCCCATTGCCATTTCTTGAGAAGATTTGACCAGAACACATGAAAATATCTGTCACAGAATGAAAAAAGATCTATCTTTTGAATGCATGGATATCAATTTTGTGTTCTTCAAACTTCAGCCATATAGCAAAACCACATTATTTTGTAACAATAACCTATAAAAGCTTCAATATTGAAATTCAGCCAATACAATTACTAATCCAATACCAAAATTTATGTTGATATACGGCAAGAATCTTCATATTTCAGTGGTTCTGGCTGTATACAAGAATGTCAAAAGTAAAGCATAATGTCATTGTTTCTCTGAAGTTTTTCCTTCATCTCCATTGGAATTTGTTATATTTTTATTATTTTAAAAATTCAAACTTAGTTGGGGTTTTTTAGATTGGTAAGTTTTTCATGTCCAGAGTTGACTACATGGGCATGTTTCTAGGACTAAAAAATAATTTTAAAGAGTTATGAGAACAAGTATAAAGTTCATATTAGAACTTTAACCTTACTCACTTTTACAACTGAATAATTTTAAAATCTCAGTTGATTCCCTCTTCCCTTCTAGAAACAGTTTTCTTAATGAAGAGGATGAAATCCTGCACTTCAGTGAACTCTATGGGAAATTTTTCTTCAACTTCAGTGGAGTCAGCATTATCCAATGCAAACAACCATAACAGAACATAATTTTAAAAATATGTCACGGAGGACATAACAAGGCAGAGCCCCTAGTTTCTGTAAACACAGTCCTTATATCTCATGAAGTAATTAAATAATGTAAGAAAATGTAAGCTTTTAAGATGGACCTTCAGACCAATACCCTCAATGTGAGCTCTTCAAATTCATCCAATTGCCCCTGTTTTGCATCACAAATAATTTATTTACTTTGGTATTTGACTATAAGGCATATATTCTTCATTTAGGCACAAAAATACAAATAATTTTATGTCAGAAGTCCTAAACACTTCCAATTCTGGCTAACTGTAATGAATATGAGGATGATCAGCATTCATGAAAAATGAATCTGCATTGACTTACATGCCTGTCCATTGATGTAGGTACAAAAGTTTTCTAAGACTTAAAATTCTTCTTTAAACCTTTGAGCCTAAAACATAAGGAATGTACAATATTTTTACCAGCTACTGTAATAACATTCTTAGATGTAGAAGTGTTTGAAAATTTTTTAGCAATAAAAAACATATTAGAGAAAGCTGCAAAAAGAAGGTGAATTCTCTGTACATCACTTCTGAAACCATCAGTGCCCTTTCTCTCAGTATTCAGTCATTACCATCCCTTATTTCCAGCACTCATGTCCACATAATTTTAAAATTTTCTGCATGAACATCCTAACTTCTTTTCCAGCATCAAGTTGTTTATCTATTTAATCCTTCATCAAATAGAAGAGTTCTTTCAATGAATGTAAGACCATTTCCTTTCTCAATGTCTCTTCTACCTTTCTCTAGTAAAAGAATAATTCAATACTATAATATTAGTATTCATGCACATCCTCATCATTTAGTGATGACAGTAAATCAAAGCTGAAAACACATCTGTTTACAGAGAAATTACCATATTTCATATACTGTATGCAAATTCTATGCAACTTTTGTTATTTCCTTGAAGGCAGAATGTTAATTCTTCTGACACAGCTAATCATTTCCATATCCAAGTTTGACTTGTTGATGAGATATATTTGTGGTTTTCAATACTTCATTTGGAGTCTTCTTCCTCTCCGTGAATGTGACATTCTGAATCCAAGCTGCTGGACATGGCATCATCTTTAAAGACACTATCATTTTAGGCATGGTAAGTTAACGCAAAGGGCAAAAAACATTATTGTAAGTAGAATGAATAAACCACTGTCAAAATTTAAACAGAAATCTCTCTATTGTTCATTTTATATTAGTTAAATTACTGGAAATGCTTTGTTTTTTGCCTTTTAATTAATTAGTTTTACCCGCCTGCAAGAAGAAAATGTTCTTTCATCAGACATTTAATTGCATTCCTACTATCTAGGATTGAACAGTAAAATATAGTGCCAGTAATATTTTCTTTGTTATTAAAACAAATTTTATTTTTTTCATAATTTCATTGAATAGTCTTCTACTGCATAAAAAATTATTCATATGTAATATATGATGATTTGAAATTGGTTCTGTGCCCTATAGCTTATGAACCTTTCACTAAGAGCATATGCACACACCAATTTATGACCTAAGAAATAAACTGGTTTACCTGGACACGTCTGTGACAGGAAGCTTTCCCTTTCACAGATTTTGTTATTGTGATGTTACCTAAAGTAATCATAACTGAGCACCCAACAAAGACACAATAATTAATGGATATGCACTTCTTACAATATTTATCTACCTGAATTATAGCAATAAGAATAACAATCAGTTCCCCAGAAGAACTTTAATAGTTTTAATGTCATATAATGTATGTGTGTGCTATGGAATAATGGCAAATGGTCCCATAATTGATTGTTACAGAGACAAAGGCAGCCAATACAGTTCTTACTGGCAAAGTGATGCAGTTCAAAAAAGAATTCCAACAAAACTCATAATAATTTCTAGCTTCTTGTTGTGTTAAACAGTATCAGCAGGACCATCTGCAGGGTAGCTCTGATGATTATAATTATGTTAATAGTTCAGCCAGTGCATAACCTGACATTAGGGGCTCATTCCTTCAGTGCTGCAAATTCTACTTAGTGGAATGGAATTAGAACAGAATTTTTGGTTTCTATAGAGAAGTAGAAAGATGTGTTCTTCTCTGCTATATTTCCTAAATAAATATCCAGTTACTTCTTGGTCAGTGGCAAGTTTGTCGCATTATGTAACAAAATAGTTAATTTACTAATTAAAGAATTTTCAAGAAAGTGATGAGCAGCAAAAAATTGTCATTCCTTCAGAATGGTGATGACATCAGATTTGTCTTGCTAAACTGCCTGCTTTTGATTAATTTTATTGTAAATCAGGCCAGGATTTGGACTCCTCTCTTCTATGCATGTTGTAGTTCCTGGAGGAGGAGTCATAGCTGAAGTATGTACAACTTTTAGGGAAGGTGGTCTTTAGAATTTGATGCATTTGAGAACACAGTATTGTTTTGATGTAGGTTTAATGCTTATGTTTTAGTATTTATCATTATGGAACGCATAAATTGTGCTTTGTCAGCATAATTTGATATTCATCAATTGCAAATTACCTTACCATTCTATTATTTAATTTATTTGAGGGGGAAAGTCAGCTTCTTTGTCCATAATTTTCTTGTTACTATTATAAAGCGTAAGACTGCAACCTTACATCAGAATAAAATTCCCCTTGGGCCAGTGTGCTCATGTACTCTGACACTGAAGGCACCAAGTGAATGTGAGCTGACTTTCCGTATACTCAATAGCAGTAAAATCACTAACTAAAAAGTGTGAAAGGTTTGAATAGCTAAGTGAATTTTTCAGTATGCTCAGAAAATTGTTTCATGTCTTTCAGAAGAAATGTGAGAAGAATGTTGAGCAGGGATTTAACCATTTTCAGGACTAAATGCCAGATCCATTCTTGTATTTTAGCTTTTCCTCAGTAATCTTTTTGCATGAGACAAATTCATCCATTGAAACAAAACACCGAGAAGCTAACAGCCATATTTTTCTTGCTGTGTTCATCCTGAGTTAAGCACATGTTGATTCTAGGACAAGAAAAGATATGACAATGCTGTAAAAATATCCATACAAATGACAGCCTGTCTATTTTGTGTCTCACACATATAAAAATTGTTTTCCCCATCCTTATATTTAATTAAAGAAAACAATATATGAAGTAAAAAGCTCTCTTAAATGCTGAAGAAAATAACATCATACATACAAAATATTTGAGAAAAGAGAGTTATAAAAAAATTGAGATATAATAAAGGACCTTTCTTTGACAGGAGAAGATGAATAGATAAAATGTCAGTTTGAATAATTAAAAGAAAAAATTAATTTCTGCAATTCAAAGTTTAGCACTGCATTAGTAAAAGTCTAAGGAGATTAATCAATATTTTATTTTATTTTATAATTCATTATATACCTGCCAAAATCCTAATAATAAATGTACTCAGAAAAACCTCAAGCATCTGAAATCACATGTATTAAACCAACAATCACCCAATTATCTCTATTATACCTGGAATGGACACAATGACATAAGCCATACTTGAGGTGATTAAGCTCTACCACCACCCCTGGCAGTCAAAGTAGGTGAGCAGAGCAATTTAAAGCCAGTTAGCTTTTATACTTGTATGAATTTTATGAATTGTAGGTGTTTAAACTTGTTCATGCTGTGAATGAAATAGATTTTCATTACAGTAAATGAAACAAAATATTATTTATTTCATGTAATCAGGTAGCTAAACCAAAACCCTTCTCCTACAGTACTTGTAACTGTCACTATCCAAAACTCAGACAAACTAAACCACATAGGCACCAAGAATGCAGCTGGCTGTCCCTCTCTTGGTGGATGAATGTGTCTGTATCTGAGAGAAAGAGGAAAAAAACTGAGGATATAGCAGTGAAAATCAAAGCCACAGCGAGAAAAAATGTTGGGAATATTTTCTGTACTTGACTCATGGTGTATTCAGAGAAACAAGATGTCTCAATTTATTTAGAAATATGAAGAATTGGATCAAAAATAATGGTTATTGTTGTCATTTGACTGGCATCATTTGAGCCCCACTGGGCAACCACTCAGACTTTATTTGATTTACCTCTATGAATTTTATTTAAAAGGCCTGGTACTAAGAAGAAGAACTAAATTAAAATAATAATAAAAAAAATAGACACATGAAGTTAGACTGCCTAATCCATAATTATTTTGTAATGTTTCAGGAAACACTGTTCTTTGACAACTTAATTTTTGACTTTTGATTTTTATCTATGTTCTAGGTTCATCCAATGTTCACTTGGGTAGAAAATATGAGGATGATAAAAAAAGGCTTTGCACAATCTTAAGTTACTCATTGAGGGGCTAGAGGAAAGGAAAATCTTAACCATCTTCATTGATGGTAATAAAAATCTCATTTACCTTAAGCATGTCAATCTGAAAACATTATCAATTTTGTGTAATGAAAAGCTTTAGAGAGACTGGAGGGAGCGTGTTCAGACACGCATTCCTACACTAGTTACACAGTTCTTTTTGCATTGTGGTAAGAAAACAGTAGTGACAGATACTCAAAGAAAAAGAAACAGTGTAACTTATAAAAATTTAGAAGTAAATATTGGAGTTGGGTGCCTGACAGAGAAAGATGAACAGAGGAAGAAAAATAGGACTTTTGCAAGCATTTGTTACCCCAGTTAAATACTGTACTAAGGAGGTAGGAGCTAATGATCAATCTTTTTCACACTATGGCAAAAGCAGGCTTAGTTTTTACAATCAGTAACAGAATGGTACACTGGCTTAGCAAAGCAGTTAAGACTAGGACTACACTGTAATGTTATACTTGTGAGTAGTCCTGGTGACTTCTGAAGGGCTTGATCCAAAGCTTTTTGAAATCATTGACAGGGTTTCATTTGCCTGCATGGGCTTTAAAGCCTGTCCTAAATATTGGCTGAGGAGGTAGAAGATGCTAGCTGCATTCTGCTACATGTATTCATTTGGGGGTTCTTGTTACTCTTAAAATACTCTTAATTTATAGAAAGTTAAAATTTAATATGATCTTAAAGTCAGATCCAACCAAGATTTAATTTCTTTTTCATTTTTATACTTTCACTTCGGTTCTCAGTAAAACAAAGCAAATTATTTAATATTTAAATCAAATGTCTTCTGTACCTGGAGATTAATGAGCCTTGGAAAAAATATTATTATAATGCTGGGTATATGATTTTGACAATTAAATATGTGGTTTTTCAGTACTTCTGGCAAGGAAATGGATTTAATATTCTTAAATGCTTAGAGAGGTTAAGAAATTAAATGCAAATGTGTTTCTCTATTAAGCTGGTACATTTCCATCTAAACTGAAGTGAAAAAGCCAGTACAGTGGGATCTCTTCAGATTCACACAATGCATAATATGAAAAACAGAATTCCCAGCACATTTGTTCTTTCTTTTCCAGCTCATTTACTTCTCATCTATAAGCCTATTTGGGGCTCCTATTACACAGTGAATGGTTTTCCAATTTATGCCACATTCATTCATATTCTACTTAATGTCAGTAATTAAAAGAACACTTATTTTGGTTTTAAAGTTTATTTTTTATTGTCATAATTAAGTTCATATCTTAATTCCACTTAATTTTATAGGAATTTTAGTTCTGTTGATGGGAGAGGACCTGGTTAGCCTTCTCAGCATTACACTGGGATGGTACTGGAAGATGTTGATTTTCTACAGAATCATGAGAGATTCTTTATCTGTATATATTTAATCCAAACCTTCTGTTTTGATCTGAAAGTCTATCCATGTGGTAGGACTTGTTCCACTAACAACCTTAACTTCAAATAAAGTTCACATTCAGGAACAAATCTGGGAACCTAAGTGTTCCCAGTGTTATACCATGTGAACATATACATACGTGCATACACACAGACACATTATTGCTAACTAACACCCACTCCATCCTCCATAAGTCTGATGTTTGCCAAATCTTGCCTCCTGTGAGTAACTTTTATGTACTTGCATATACTGTGTATTCCTGTTGATAGCCCTGTTTGTGCTCAAGGTGGCATAAGAGATGTAGCTATGAGTTATGTAGCTCTTTTTTAATGCTTTCCCTTGCATTCTCTTTTTGGGTTTTCTGCTACCAGACCTGAACAAAAACTTGGAGAAAGTATAGTCATTAACATACATACCAGCCTGTGAAAAGAAGATGGAAAACCTGGAGACTCGCTTTGTTTTGCAATGTATGAAAAAAGAATATTACATTTTCTCAGCCACTGTCTCTCATACAGATTTAAGAAAACAGTGGGAAATTATTGCTTTTCCTAGCAGAGGCAGCTGTGCAACAACTTGCTGTCCCTGCTTTTCTCTCTCAAAAACCCAATAGGATTTAAATTTAGGAAAGTCCAGCTCAACAACAATCTCTCTTATTTTTTTCAAAAGTGAACCAAATCAAAGATTAATTTAGTGTTCTAGTGTTATTTAGATAAAGGCCCATTTCTATTGGTTTGGAGATGTGTACACTTCTGTGTGGGTGACAGATTTCTTTTCAATTTGCTGCACAGTGCTTTCATTTTGTAAGTGCTTTTAGCTGTGAGTGACTGTGGGAGGCATGTAACAGTATTATTTAAAATTTAAGAAAGTAATTCTGCTAACAAATTAAATTAACTGTATATTGCAACATGGAGAATTCTGACTGTTCCTTTTAGTGGTGGATCTGCTAGTAGAGATGTGTTTCCTCCTGTCACCTAAATAACTAGTTTTAATTTACTTGTTTGGACATTTGTGTGGAACTCAAATGTAACAAAGCTTACACAATCTGTCTTGTCCATTCTGGCACAATTCTGATCAATTTTATTGTTTGTTTCATGAGATTTTGTTCTAAGACTCTCTTTCCAGTCTTAGCTTTATTTTCTGTCACTGTCTCATTTTTAAAATCCTTCTCCCTTTTTTAAATCCTTTCCACTCTTGTATCATTTGGTCTCTGTCATTAATATGGTCACCTGTCATCAGAAATACTCTGTAAAAAAAAAAAAAAAAAAGAAAAAGCCATGACTCGAATGAGTGTTACTAGTGCCTTTCCAAGAGTCTTACAGATATATCAAAACATTAATAAATCTAGTTTTCTATGATAGCAGTAACTTAAGGGAGGATAGAATTTAAGACAAAGCAGGTTGTTCTGATCATCTAGTCTGACTGTCCAGAGTAATTTAATCCAGCAGTTGTGCACCTGTAGTAAATACCATTATGTTCATTTTGCATATAGGGCTACTAAGGATTTCAGTTCCTTAGAAGTCACAAATTAGGCATTAGAAAGAAGCAGTTCAGATTGCAGCCTCCTTCTCTTGATCCAGAAAGAATGTTTTCTCTCAAAAAAAATCCATGTCTATTTAACCCTGGGAAACAAGTTCCACCAAATAAGACTAAATATAAAATTAAGGTCTAAACTGGGACCCAGCTTGATGTTGCCAGCAACCTTTGACTTTGTTTTATTCTTAAAAAATCCAGAGAAAATTAATTTCTACAGCTGTTGATTACACTGTCAGAACATAATTTATCACCAGAGAGCAAGAAGAAATTTTCCACTTAAATTCCCATTTTCAAAACCTCCTCAGAGTCCATAGGCTGGAATAGAAGGTATCATATTGTATTCGATGCAAACCACCATAGTTTTTAATTTTCTTCATGATACATAGGTTTTTGATCCCTGTTTTCTATCTTGCTGGGACTTAAAATTTCAAAATAAAGTCCTATTCATTGAACATCTAATGTTTGTCTCACTTTGGCTTGTGTTCCATAGTGATGTTTTGTTCCTATCACTTCTCAGGGGTGTTATCCTTTTGAATGTCCATGGCTCTTCTCTATGTTCTGCGCTGCTTACTCCTTTTACCTGTGGTTTCTGGTTCAGATGATCCCCTGCAGCAGTTGTGGAAAGAGTGGAGGTAAAGATAAAAACGTACAAAATCAGACACTTTGGTGTAGTGTCTGTTGACCAAAGTCCAAAACAACTAACAATTAGTCAGGAGAAGAGCAAGAAAACAAGCTGCTGCTTATTTTGGTGTGAATCCGCCAGAAATAACCAAACACATACAAAACCACGTTTTTGCATAAATAACAAATCTCTGTGAGTTTTTAGTTTCAAATTTTTTTTTGTATGTATAGTTCAATGCAGTCTCACCATGTCTGCAGCATAGGCATCTGAGCCTATGAGTGAAATAACATTTAATATACAATTACTATCTTCAGAATTTCAAAGGCTTCATTAATGTTCACAAGCATTTTTTGTAAGTCTATAACTTCCACTAAAATTATTTAGGAGGGAGATGTGTTCTAATGTAAAAATGTTTATGTCTTTTGTAAAGGTGAATGCCTGACCAAATGAAACCTCTGTTAACCTGTCTCATGTGCGTTTCTCTATGGAGGTTACAGAGATTATTTAGAGAAACTGGTTCACAGCTCAGGTGTGGCAGTGGCTGAGCCTCAGCTCAGGGCCAGCCGGTGAGGAGCTTGTGTCCACGGGGGAGCTCAGAACTGCCCTTCGTTCCTTCCACCATCCTGGCAGCGCAAGAAGAATTAGTGAGCAGTTTGACAGATTGGTTATCCCTTCTGCCCGAGTGCTCAAGGGCTGATGTGGTCAGAAAAAGGCTGAGATTTTCCAGGCTGATATGGAGCCAACAAGTCCCAGAGCACAAGTGACTCTGGTGGCCTCCTGTCCTAGTACTGGTCTCAGTCGCTTGGAGGGTGCCTGTGTAATCAGCTGTATGCCAGCTGCAGCTGGAGCCCTGGGGCTCCGTCTATCCTGCCAGCAGTTTTCTCAGCTAGGAAAGCATTGCCCACCCTGCAGGCACAAACATGATTCCAAGATGCTGGGAAATCTCTCTGTGCTTCTTTGTCCAGATGTGCCTGCACTTACATCCACCCGCCTGGACACCTCCAGGCAAACACTAATCATTGCCACAGTGTCTGAGTTTTCACTGGAAAGCCTTTGCCACTATGATGTCATAATGGCAAAAAGAAATTTGAGAAAAATAAGGTGTTTCTTCACTTCTTGTCAGAACTGATTTTTTTCAGTATAAAAATGTTGAGAGCACACATTTCACACTGTGTTGTAGGGAAGGAGATGTCAGATCACAGGACCTTCTGATATAGTCTTAGAAGACACCTGAGACACCTGGCAACTGTTGTCTGCCTCCAAACAGACTTTCTAGACTTTGGTAGGTATTAACGCTGACAGTGTAGTTATCCTGCCAGTGATTGATATGCTAGAGGGTTGCATGCAAGGGACAACCTAAAAGAGATGTCTAACCTCTCTCAATACTTCCTGCATCTGTATCCAGCCAGCTGCAGGACCTGGCTTTAACCAGACATTTGTTCTTATTTCCGGTCAACCATTCTGCATTAGGTTTTGAGTTGACCTTGTTGATTTTGACTTATTTATTTAAAACTTCTTTGAGTTTCCAGTAGAAAAGAAACCCCTAATTTTGCCTGAGTCATTGGTTGATGTTATTACATACTTTTCAGCCAGCCACACTGCAGATCTGCATCGGTAGGCTTGTACCACAAACTTTTATGCTACCTACTTTCTCAATACATATCTTCTCCCATTGCTGTGAACATTTAATTTGTGCCACCAGAGACTGAAATTCATTAGTTTCTGTCAGTTGCTGTTTGCTTCTCTCCCATTAAATGGGTCAGCTATGACAAAGCTGTCCATGGTTTATGCCTCAGAAATTACTACAATCAAAACTGGTACGTTGCTGGCAACAGCATCAGCAGAAGAACAAAGGAACTGAAGAGTGATAAAGTCGTCAGTAAATTGGCAAAAATCTAAAGGAGCTCTGACATTTTAAATCTCTTGAGAATCTGCTTCAGGAACATTACTAACTTCTTGTTCCCACTTGTGAAGTGGCAATCAATAAGGTAAATGTTCACCATGGTACTTGGGTATATTCTTTTTCTTTGGAAAAATGATGATACTTTTTCTAACTCCTTTTCTTAATTGAAAACTTCCAATATTAAAACTTAATTTTAAAGAAAGCTTGTGTAGGTACCTATTTACAAGCCAGCCTGAATTTACTAGTCATTTCATCTCAAATGTTGTTGTTTTTTCTATGACCTTGTCATTAGATTTTTTTTTTTTAATTTAATTACCATTAGTAATAGTTGTTTAATCTTAGTAGAATGTTGAAGATGGACTCTAATGTGTGGTATATATATATTTACCATGTATATAAAAAATAATTAACTGCTTGTTATAAAATAATTTCTATGTGCTTGTGAAACATTACACTGGGCTTCTAACTCATCAAAGAATATTTGCATAAGTCAGTATCAGGTAAAATTACAGTTGTAGAGGAGGTATAAGCCCAGTGACTTCACCTGGGAACCAATGAGAAGGAAAAAAGCTCTTGTAAGAAAACATGCTAAATTAGACCCAAATGTACCCTAGACCAAAGATGAAGACTCTCTGAATCATGCTCCTTGAAGGGCATACTTGCCCTCCTGGTGAAGACTTCAGGCTGATGATGACTCACCTCAATACTCCCCCATTATTCTTGAGGGAGATTGAAACTATTGATGTTAGGACCCAGAGGACCATTGCAGAGATGAACATGACAGGAAGAAAAGGGTTAGATAGATGGAAGGTCATGTATAATAACTGGATTAATGAGGATTTTCTTAGAAAATTTGGAGTATTAAAAAAGAAATTAGATTGTTTAAAATTCCTAGCTCCACATTTATGTGTTTCCTTATTAGTCTTCCAAGTTGTTGAGTGTAACCATTTGATATATTTCAGATTTAAGTTACTTGATACTGAAATACAGCCACAGGAGTGGGTGGAACAATTCTGACTCTCATTAGTGTGGTAGACCTCTAAACATTACTAGTTTGGCAAAATTTTTGGCCTAACTTAGAACTTCTCAAGACTCAATTTTTTTCCTGAATGTTTTGATACCATTTGGCTAAATTCTTCAATAGAGTTGTTTAATGGAGCTCCTGCTTACATTATTGAAAAAAAAATACATGAAGGAATTTGTTTGCTCAGATGTGTTGTCTTTTAGATGTGGTAAGTACCTAATTAATAGCAGCTGTCTAGAATTTTAATCAGTAAGGAAAAACAAAAGAAGTTTGTTACCATACTTGAAGTAAACTGTTGTTGTATACATTCATTTCAAACTTAGTAATTAAACAGAAACATCCAGTAAGTCTGATAAGGACTGAAAGCTATTTCTGCTGATATGTAATAAATAACTGAAAAACAGCAACCATGTTAAACTTTGGAAACAAACACTGGATGATGTAAAACCTCAATCATACCCCTGTCAGCTGCAGTATGACAATGTGCAGTACATCTCATAGAGGAGTGGATGAGATGAGAAAACATTTATTTTTATCTTAGTTTTTGGTACACTGCAACTGTATTCAAAGCAACTCTGGAACTAGTTTTGCTTGCTTCAGGAGGACTATTCCCATGGTGGTACACCCTTGCCATGGCAGATTCTCAGTCATCTGTACTCTAAGACTTCAAGCTTTTGCAAGAAAATAAAATCCATCAATATTCTAGGCAACTTGTAGGTAAAATCATGGTGTTTTTTTTCTGGGAGAGCAGCTGAAAGCTCTTTGGTGTAATGCAGGTGTAGTGCATCACTACCCAATGAATGAGCTAGAAAAAGCAGCAGGCTGGATGAGGATTGTAGTGGAAGGGTAAGAAATCAGGAAGATTTGGAGGCTGCATGCTAGATTAAGGTATTTGGGAGTTTTAGACTGTGTATGGGTTTGGTTTTTTTCTTCTTTTCCCTGTGATTTGGGGGAATAATGTATTCTCTTCTGCTGTTTGGGGCTTGTCTAGTCTGCTAACTCCCCACCTTTTCTTAGAAGTAGTCAGGAGTTCTGGAGGTGCTTTGTGTGATTGGGAGATGGGAATAGTGTCATGGGGTGTTTCTGATTTGTTCTCTACCTGATATGGCTCTAGAAATGTCATTTGGAGTAGCTTCAAGATTCCTCTGGTCTCTACATACAGCTGCTGCTCTATGAGAGTTTTTGCAGTAGTAGAGAAATTACTGTGTCTTAGTGGCAGCCAAATTAGGAAGAGCATAGGAAGGATTTTTGTTTATTTTGATTTTTCATTTCTATGCTTATCCCATTGAGGATCTGTAAGCGGAATTGTTCAAAGTATAAAACAATGTTGTCAAGAGGTTAGAACCTGTAAGGGAGATTCTAACATGATGATGATCTATGAGAAAGTACTACATTTCACATTAAATCACTAATGTATCTAGACTAAGATTCATCCTAATTTAACTTGGATTTTAGGATTAAATGAATCACCAGTTCTAATCAAGTGGGGTTTTTTTGTTTTTATTTTTAAAATATGTTTTTTCTTGTTGTGGTGGTAGGATACAAATTTTTTAGTTATTTTATAAGTGTTGTATTTCCTCCAGTTCCTTAAAGTGTGAAATTACTTTAAGTATTGCATAGCTCCAAGTGAAAAGTGGTTACTCTAAATACAATTTCTAGTGTTGTCTGGGTTAATTTAAGAGGTGTAACTAAGCATTTAAGCTTAGGATAAAGCTGCTTTATTGAGATGGCACACAGTGACCCTGTGGTTTATTTTAATTATTTTTTTCTCCAAATGAAGCATGCACTCTGAATTTTATGTAATTTCATTGTGTAAGTGTTAAGCTTCTATCTTTAATCTCCCAAGAGCTTTAATTCCTAACTCTTCCCAAACCAGACATGTGCCTTTATTGCATAAAGTTCAACTTCATATTAATTGCACTGAAAGTATGTTTTGAAGGAGCTATCTTCTGTTAAGATTGCCACCTTTTAATTTCATTTCTGAAAATCAGAGCTGGAAACTATTCCTCTGTTAATTTTAGTGAAATGTTATTTCTTCAGATACTCCCCTTATACTGAAGGTTGACTTACGGTTGGTGGAAAAAAAATAATTGGGACTATTAGTTTCTATTTAGTCTTATTTATCAGGAAGTATCAGAGCAATTCAGAAATTTGCAGACAACTTATCTGTTTACAGATGAGGAAATTGAGATAAATGAGAGTTTTGATCAAGAAAGATTTGTAGTAATGTACTTCCTGTATCTTTTTTGTGGGGTTAACTTCTAGAAATGTGTGGATCAAGCATGACTACTGAGAAGCTCTCAGGAGCAGTGTTGTGCCAGTGGAGCCTAAAAGCCAAAATCAATAATATGGGAAAACCTGGTGGATATTTATTTATTTTTAATCTTGTTACTAAAATATATGCTCTTTTGAGAATCCCTGTAGGTTTTAACAGCCTAATTTCTGGCTCTTGGACACATGGACATGTGTCCCATGTTTTGGGACTAAAGATGAATGTTGATGCAGTCACAGCTCTGGACTGGGCTGATTCTGCTCCAGTTATGGGAGATAAGCCCAGGGAGATTGCTTGCTTCCAGATTTCCCCCTGATCTTGGTGTTTTTTTCTGACTGATGTTAACAGACCAAAGCAGGCAGACAGATTTGTTTACCTTCACTTGCATACCTAGAAGTGATATCAAAGAGTAAGCTTGTTTTATTGTTGATGGAAAACTCCAAACATCTTTAAAGGAGTTGTTTCACTCGGACATCTCTGGGTGATGTGCCCTGGGAAGGTGTTTGTTTGACTCTGATACCTGCAAAACCTTTGGTCGTTGGCTCATTCTCTAGCAACCAAGGTTAGGATAGATGAATAAAGATAGATGTATTTATATTTTATGGGGGTGAGGGGAAGGCCAGTTCTAGTTCTGAGAGCTATTAAGCAGGCTTAACACATTAGCTTTTTTGTTCCAGTGAGGGGTGCATTTGAAAGAAATGTCTCAACTATTCCTGCACACTGTGTGACTTAAGGCAGAGCAGCCATGGAGAGTGTGAAATTGATGTTTTTGCATGAGACTAGAGGATAAGCTCCAGGAGTGCACCTAATGCACTGCTGATGGGTGTTTGGTCTATGGGACCAAACAGGAGTTCAACACCTTGTGAAATGCATTTAAGTCATGTAATGTATTGGCTCATGTTACATCAGGTCCTCATCCCCATGGGTTTCACTGTACAGCTCTACCCTTTTGTGACAGTGCTAGTTGATAAAATAGTTGCAGCTGAAGAGGGCTTAGAGGACTAGAGCTTCTTATAGCAGAGAACAGAACCAAAATGTTCAGTAGAATGATGTGATGGAAGAAAGACTTTCCTGTTGACTTGGAGAAGACTGTGTGGGAGCAGTATGTGCTGGATTCTATTGGACATTTTTTGGAATGAAAAGCAAATGCTGAGAAAATCATTATTCTGCTCTTGCTTCATTTTCTCTGAGGAAGCAGATAGTAGGTAGGATGTAGAAATTTTTTTTGGCTGGTCAGAGTTACTTTATGACAATTTATAGTTTTGTCTTCTGACAGGGTATTGCTTTATGGATTAGAAGCACTTTCAGCAATCTTTTTTTTCCCCCCTCTTTGGGGTTGAGAGAGAAGGGCAGTTCTACTGAGCTCTTGACAGCTCAGAATTGAAATACTTTTTTCCTCCAGATTCTTGGTGCTGAGACAAATTTTTGCACACTGTACCCATAGGGGTCAGATTAGGGTTTTTTATGTCTCTCTGATTATTTTCTTTACTTTCAGCTCCTGTCATCTCTTCTTAAATGTGATATAGGACTGTCATTACAAAGATAGAAAGTATGCTACCGAAAATTTTCCTTATATGTTACTTTATTTCAGTCTGTGATGATCTTGGACTTTGACCTGATTTTATATAGTCCATCACACCTTATATTAATATATTATGGCTTTTTCCTTCACTATTTGTAACTGCAGTGTTTATGCTTTACACTGATCAATATAAAGTTTGGTTTTAACCTCTCAATTGATTTTACTGATTTATTTTACCAAATGAGATGGATAGTAAGAACACTTACCCGGAAACCTTTTTAATCAAATGTGTTATTACCTTGGTCCTCTTTCAAGCTAACTATAAAATTAGTGCCACTTAGCTGGAAGCAGACAGTATAAAATTATTGCCTTTCACATCAAAGTAAATAATTCTGTCAATTATTGTTAAAAACTGAACAATTTGGGGTTCTTATGATTGCTTGACTTCTATTCTGAAGATACCATTCAGTTCCAATTTGACACTTGAACTATAGTAGTAGTATGATAATACGAATAACGTATCTTTGGGAGAGGACTCTCAAAATGAAGTCTTAGCTCAATAGTTGTGAGTTACTTTAAAAATACTATTTTGGTGGTTTTCTTAATGATCAGATAAAATTGACCATACATAAACAAATTTGGAGTGTTGTTTGTATTAATTAATTATGTTTATTAAAACTGTACATTAGGAGAAAATGAGATACATGTTAAAGGTATATAGACTGGTCCTGTAATATTCCCTACTCTGATCACACAAAAATGTTATAATCTTGCCATGAAAAGGTTATATTAAATTTAATGAAATTTTATTTCTCTGAAGAACTGACTAGGTTTTCTATTCTGTATTTCTACTTCTTTTCTCTGAAAGTAAGTTAGTGACAGCAAAACTTGAACACTGTTTTCAGACGGTGAAACTAATATCCCATTTTTGAGTTCTTTCTTCTGTTTCATGTGTTGATAATAACTGACTCTGTGAAAACTTAATGGAGAATTACTAATGACAATCTATTTTTTGCTTAAGCAGTTAACTCTCTGACATGAAAAAAGACAAATGAAAACTTTTCTGACCTTGTTTCAGAGCCGGTTTGAACTTCTTTAAAAGACTTATTTTTTAAAAATCCTAGATTAAATATCTATAACATTTTTCTACAGATTTATTTAAGCAGTAGGAAAAACTGAGAGCAATCTTTTTTTCCCTTACAGCAAATGTATTTTGCCTTGGCTTAAAATAAATTAATTACGCTAAACTGGATAAAGCCAGCTTTGATGTAAATTCAAGCAGTATCTTACTTTAACTTTTTTTTTCTTTTCATTTTTGAGACTTGCTTGTTTGCTGAAGTAACTTTTAAAATAGACATAGTGCCTGTCTGTTCTCCTTTTAGGCTTTAGTTTTTCAGTAAAGTTTCTCTACTGCTTTCAAAAACCTGCTTTGATTATTGCCCATCCTGCTTTACTGACATGCTGTATATTTTTACTGGTTTATACATCTTCATTCTCTCTCTGCTTCTCCTTTTTCTAAATCTTGATTCTTCTTTTTGCTTTCAGGGTTCTTGCAGTTCAGTACTTAGAGTGTTTGTCCTTTTGACTTTCTCTGCAAGTTTTTTGCTTCCTTTTTATTTTGTCCTTTTTTATGTTTCTCAGAGCTGTGAAAAACTGGTGTTCTTCTTAGTTGTCAAGAAGACTGACTTGTTGCACTTGTCAAGAAACTTTCCTAGCTGTACATAGCCACACACTTGCAAAAAAGACACCTTTTCTTTGCTTTTGCACTCTTTGTTAGATCTTCACTGAAATACCATTTATTTTCTTCACTAAAAATCCTTGGATAGCACCTTAAATATTTTCTGAATATTTTATGCATTTTTCATCTATTTCCACTCACAGGTCTTATGGTGATTCTGACTTGTTTGGGTTATGCGGTTTTGCTTTTTATTAATGTTTTAGAGCATAATAAAAATGGAAATGGATGCTGGTTTCTGCTAAAAATTACGTTTACAGAGCCTGCATATGGATTTTATGCTACAGCCAGAGCAGAACAGCTTAGAATATTGCAGCAGAAAGTTTTTAGTAAAATGAGAGAAATTTGAAAGACTGGGAAATCCTGTAATTGTGAAGTACAACAGTGTGAGGAGGAGTTTTGCAAGATGTAGGGGAAAAGAAGGAATAAGATGAAATATTGTATGATAGAGAAAATACATTGGAAAACAAAACAGCTGAATAGTGTAAAATATTTAAGTCTCTACAAATGTAGCAATATGACATATTATATGGAGTAGTGGGGGTTTTGTTATATAAGCTTCTAATCTGAATTTACATAAGGGAAGCAAGAAATTCAGTGATATATATTTTTGATGAAATCTGATTATATATGTGTGTATATAGATGTATATGTATCAGTGAAGTCTTAATTCATTTATTAGTAGCTCTGTTTTTCATCAGGAAGTTTTCCTATCAGCTCTATGGCCTGAGGACAAAACAATAAAATGATGTCCACAGGATAGTGATGAAAAGGGTGGAGTTGAACCAAATGAGCTGGAAAATGCTTTCTAGGCAGAACTGTAACTTTTATTACAATAACCATATGCCTGCCTCTGGTGTTGGAGTTAATAAGAAGTTGCATCAGACCTTGGACTGCTAGCCTTCAGGCAATGTTGGAGTAGTAGTCTTTGTACCTTGACAAGAGACTTGCATTGCAAAAATACGGATCTGAAATGATTGCTATGCCTCCAGACATAGGTTGTATGTTTCTTTTTGTAGATACTATAGCACTTGTGCTTCCTAATCAGCATACTTTAGTTAGAGAGATATACCTTGTCTTAATTCTTCTCAGCAGGGCAAGCAGGCAAACTGGAGGTATGCACAGTGGTATGTGCATTCCAGTTACTTGATCTTTGGAATTTACAGGTGAAGAAATCTCCAGAGTTGCTGGCATCAGTTACTTATTACAACCTGCTACTTGCACAATTGTATGATAAAAATGGTTATGTTTTTTTCATCCCACTATTCCTGTTATAGGAGTGCCAGGCTTATATGATTGTCAGATTAATTTTGTCTGGTTTTGACAGTCATTTGCAGTCATCAGTGAAACAAATTGAATCAATCTTCTCTCACAAGGCTGACTCTTTGGACCGGCTGGATATCTCTCCCCACTCCCTCTCCTCAATCTGAAGATCCTCGATTCATCCATGTAAAAGCTTTGTCAGAACTGGTGTGTTTTAGTGAAACACAGTTGAGAAATTCAAAGTTGACTTTGCATCAAAGGGATTGTAAATCAGCACACTGACTTCAATCTCTTGTACTGTGGAGTCTTTTTGTATGAGGATGTTTCAGTAATGCCAATTTCTGCTGGGTGATCCCTGACTGGCATTCCATATAATGCACTGTAAATCTATTTACACAATGCAAACACTCTTCTTGACAGCTTAATAAGGAACTGTTGTGTCAACTCTGACTACACAATTTTTCTTCTAAATATACTACTTCAGAAATAGCCATTATGCAAGTTATGAGGAGTGGGGATTATATGTATAACTAAATAACTCTGGACAGAGAATGAATATGTTAGTAGGGTAATATATTGGGGGTTGATATTGATGGTAGTTTCCCCTAACTATGCATTCCTGCACTGGGTGGAAAATTATTATTATTATTTTGACAAATTCTGACTGTGCTTGTTTGTGTGATCATATTGTTCACTGTTCATAAGAATTCAGATATGTGATACTAGGTATGTCTAAATTTTTCCTAACCTTGGAAACACTATTAGTATCACAGAAAAAATGACTTTTCCAGAAAATACAGGAATCTAGTAATTTGGAAATTAATCATTAACAGCCAGTCCATTCATACATTTACGCAAATTACGGTTGCACATGATTCCATTAACAACCAAGTATTCTAAAGTAATTCAGTTATTATCTACAGTTGTAGCCCACATAAATAATAATAAATAAATACCACTTTCAACTATTGGCACATCTATAAGATCTGAAAATTTCAATTCTTTCTCTAGATCAGTCACTTAGAATCCATTTGATGCAAAATCAACTTTGAATTTCTCAACTGTTTTCTACTTCTGATGCAAAAACTCTTCATAATTTTTGTAAGCATTTGCCAACTCCATCTGAGGAAAAGAGGCATCTTTATGAATGTTGGTCACTTAGTAATTCTAATCTGTTTTCCAGATATTTTCTTATCTATTTGCAAACTATTGGGCAATAAATCCAGTCAGTAAGTTAATGATATACAGTTGACTTGCATAGTGTGCACCAAATTTTTTAGTCATAAAACAGTGTTATAATTCAGTTAAATATTATCCAGAGACAAATGGGTTGAAAGTCACTGCTTTGCAGAAGCCATATTTCTCTTAAGCTGCAGATTCAGAACATGAGGTTCTAAAGTCTTTCGGAGAGATATGTGCTTTTTAAAAGACACTTTATGACCAATAATAGACAGTTAAAGTAGTAATTTTCCAAGTGAAAGCTTGGATAGTAACATAGCTCATGAACAGATTCATATTCTGTGCATTATATTGCTTTGCTCTAGTAGACCTTCAGTCATCTACAGGGAGTGAATGCCAACGGGGTGATGGCTCCTCTGCTTCACTGGGGGAACTGTGCATTTTCACCAACCAGTGTGGAGATAGCAGTGATGAGAAACAAGGTACCTCTCGGTGTACTTCATAAGTGTGATATGATTTCATAACTGAATGTGGTAACAGGGGAGGGGGTAATTTTTTTTTGTTATGAAAATGTTTAGGAATTCTTCCCCTCACCTCCCCCTTCTTCATTTGACTTTTCTAAGACAGTTTCTTCCTGCTTCACTTTTTTTCCTGCTTGACTTTCAATGTCTGTACAGTGTCTTTAATAAATCATATGGGTATTATGTAGCAAAGCAAGTTTTTCCCCACTCAAATTCAATTAAGTTTTAACAAATATTACTTTTTTTCCCCTTAATTCATTATAAAATTGTTTGCTGAAATTCAGGTTTCATCCAAAATACCTAGATCAATGTTTAAGAGCTATAACAGCATTTTCTTTTTTAAGTCTAGATAAAAGGGAAAATTTTCTTGAATTAATGAACTGATAATTCTATCTTAATTACTGTCAAATTCAGAGGCTATGAATACAGTTGCTGCTGTTTCACTTAAAGGAAATATCTAACCAGTGGAATCGACTTAACTGTTAGTGTCTGAGTAAATTTACATCAGAAATCTGTTATTTCCAGAATATTGTAACACAAAATGATGCTGCGGTTGATTTCATACAATATATAAGATAGTTCTGCTGTTGGAGGATCTTTGTTCTGGGGTGCAAAGAGCTTGGATTTATCAAAATATCTAATTTTAATGAAAACCTTATCTCAGTTCTCCCACTCACTGTGCAACAAAAGAAGCTACCGTATTTGGATTTTTAAGGTTTAGTTTTAAATTTAGATTTTTCTTTAGATGATCCTGTGTATTTCTGTGCACACTGAAAAATGTTAATTAGAGCATGTTAGTGATCACTGAATTCAGCTGAAATCTGTGAGAAAGAACAGTAACTTAATTCCAGACTCTTCAAATAACAATTGTGTGCCCAGATACATGTTTTTCTTCTTCCAATATGACTCCCTGGTTTATACAAATACAGTGAAGATATCTGCTTGGAACAGGAGTCTAGAATCAACTCTAGGATACTTGATTTTTGTTCCTCTGCAAAGACAACAATTGTTAAGACTGTATTGGATATTAATACATTTTGTTACTTTATTATGCTCTATTAAAATGTATTAAATACTAATCACTGGAAATTATGTCTGTTGAATCCCCTGATTGTGTGACTACCACATCTCAAGTTAGTACTTTTTTTTTTTTTTAATCACTTGTGCAAGGGATGGTTATGCTACATTTCACTGTGTTGACTTGAAGTCCTCATTGTTCCTGGTCTTGGTTTCCATAGAAAGAACATATCCTCCAGGCAGCACTTCCTATTACGATTGCAGAATATGCAGCAAGAGATGCATTCTCTCATTAATTTTTATGGAGGGTTTTTACGCTTGTTTGTTGAGGGAATACTGCTGTAGACAAATGCTTATATGAAAGTAGAGAAATTAAATTTTGCTCCAAAGACTAGTTTAGAAAAATGAGCCCATTGGCTCTCTAAAAGCTGTAAATACCAAATAATGTTGTATTTTAAGTATGGATGAACAAGAGGTATGGAACTAGGCTCCGAGTGACAGTCTGTGGATTCTGGGACTACTTGGATAATGCGCTGGATCACTCCAGGAGAGAAGTTAGATGTCAGACATAAAGATATAGATCAGGGTGTCAAATTGAAGATTCTTTCTGCTGCCACCCACTCTTCTGGTTGAGGATTATTGCAAAATTAATTTTCTACTGTGGTTTCAGCTCTCCAATCTCATGTTCATGACAAGTCCCTGCTGTTTTCTTTGGGCTCTATCCAGGTTTAAGCATATTTCTGCACAGAGTATATATCAAAGTTGGAATTTCTGATAATGCATTGTTATTTTCATTTTGGACTTCAAAATGTTGGTTTGTGCTTTGCCACAGCATTGGAAAAGGAGCAGAATAAATGTTAGAGTCATTTTTTATCTCTGAAGTACTATTGCAAAATATTCACTAGGGAATGAATGATAGTTAACTACTTTTAAAAATATTTTGCTCCCATAATATCCTAAACTGAGATTTTATACATATGCACACTTGAAATAGAACCTTAAACTGTAGTCTGTTTCTGTAAGACTTGGAATTTTTCCTTAGAGGTTATTTTAAATATTTGTTTTGTTCACAGGAAATTATATAAAAAATATGTAGAACATCCCACACACTTCTTCCTTCTGGCCTTTTACTCTCTAAGCAGTGACTTTATCTTTGTAAATCTAACTTCCAGCAAATTTACATTGGTTTGCTTTTAAGTTATATTTTTTGTGAAAATGACTATTCCTTTAGAAAATAATGAATGATCAAGACATCTTTTTAAATTTAAAAAGGTGCTGTTCTTATTATTTTGTACATATTGATTTTAAATTGGGTTGTTTTTTCGGCTATGAGAAAATTCCTGAGAAAATATTTAAAGCGATTTGGTGCATTTTGTGTAATGTGAAGCAGTTATGCCTTAGTGTTTGTGCTTTTGATAAACCACTGACATGCTTTTCAGCCACTTGAAGAACTAAGGAATAAAAACAGCAATGAGAAGTTGGTTGATGGATCAGCCAATCTGCGCATTAACTTGAGTCTGGAATGCTTATGTGAAATATCTGTTTTGCCCTCTCTCACCTTATAATTAATTGTTACAGTAAGTTGATGTGAATATAAAAGCCATGGAATTGGACATCATAGAGTGACTAGAAATGCTGTAGTTGCAACTTTATTTAAAATGATTAGTGAACTGTGATAATATGGAATATACCAAAAGCAGGGGCCTGAAGCGAGCACCAATTTAAGGGGGAGTGCAAATGCCTTGTGGCTCTCATGCCTAGCCAGAATCCTGATTAGAAGGCAGAGTCTTAACCTATTCTCCTCTGCTTTGTAAGAGAAAATGCAGGTGGACTGAAAGCTTCCACACAACTCATAAAACCTGGAGATGGTCCCAAATACCAGTCATTCTTCTTGGGGTGAAGTTGAAATAAGTTTGCTCTTTACAGATGCATCTAATTAGAAATGTAATTTTTTATTTTTTTAATCCTTCCACCACTACAGTAAGTGGTTCAATGAATAAGGCTGTCCAGCCAGCCAGGCACATGTAAGCTCTTTCATTCAGTTTGGATGCAATGCAAAAAGGGCTGTCTGACACCAGAGCAGAAAGAAACATCTGTCCCTCCCTCTCAGTAAGCAATTATTTATCAGGTCACACAAACATCGCAAATTCTCTGAATGAACTGGTACAGCAAACTGTGTCCTGTGCCAGGAAGAGAAGTTCTGCCTCCCTTTTCTAACCTATGCTGCCCTACAGGGAAATGTAGAAGGGGGAGACGCAATCCTTCCCCACCACATTGCTACGTGCACTGGAAGAAATAAGGTCAGAAGAAAGGCAAATGGGGAGACCATGTCATTCTAACAACTTGTTTCAGCTCTTCTCTGAACAATGTGGTTTCTGCTTTAATGCAGCAGCCTGGTAAAGAATATGGTCACTGGTAAACTTTGGAGTATGTCAGATGACAAGAGCCTCACCGTTCTATTGTTAGGCCCTGAGGAGATCCTGGGAATGGGCTTATATTCCTGAAAAATGCAGGTTGCAAAATGGTGAAATAAACAGTATAGGAATAAAAAACATTTTTGCTATCTGGTTATTTCTTTATGTTAAATCTTTGTTTTTCTATGTAAAGACCATGGATAAACAGAAGATATAATGAAATTCTTCAGCTGATAGCTGCAGTATATTTTAAGAACAGTCACTGCATATAAGCTATGTTAGCTCGGGCTGTTTTCTACAAGTACGTAGCTACATATACATTTATGAAGTAAAAAGCACATGCTATAGTCATGATATAAATGGACTGGTTTGAGTTCGGTTTGTCATGGGGAGAGCTTAGTAGGGGTTTTGTTGTTTTCTTTTTTTTTAGTGTTCTTTCTCTCTTGTCTGTCTCCCACTGCCTTGTTCTCATTGTCCATGAGTTAAAAATTATAGTTCCTTACTTTTTTTTAGGCCATTTGGAGTGTTTCTGTGTGGTAACCAAATAGCAAGCAATGGTGAGAACATACCCTTTTGCTTCTGTTTTTGAGGTTTTAATTTTCTTGTTTTCTTGCTTCAATTCAGGTTCCTTCTGTGAAAAGTGTGATTTTGAAACTGATCTATGCAAAGCTCTTTATAAATTGAATTTACAGCCTGGATGGATAAGAAGAAATGGTGTATCTAACATGGGACCACCATACTCTGACCACAATGGGAATGACAGTGGTAAAAATCCTCATGTTCTTTGAAAGAACCATGGGCTCTTACAACTTATACAGTTCTCTATTTTATTTGCTAAATTTTTATTACCTACTTGATAGTTCAATTGTATTCTGCCAAATGTTTTCCGAGCACTTATGTCCAGATTTTTAGGTGATTGTAATTACTAAAACCCAGCATTCCAGAAAAAAAAACCCACAATATTCCAGAAAGCAATTCTTGTTATCACGGAGGAGCATGTAACCTGTTATCCTGAGTCACCCTTACCTGTTTTGGAGACATCGGGGGATAATTCGGTCTTGATGGTTACAAATTTAGAAATAAGCATTCAGTCTCCCATTGTGTGATGTATTTTCATCTCTTCTTTAATTGATGAATGCAGGAGTGTGTGTATCTGTTATCCGTGGCTAATATTACTGCTCCAAATATTTTGAGAGAAGATGACTTTGGATCTGGGGACAGGAACAACTTTGGTTGCCTGCTTGAGCCAGCTCCTCTCTAAATCCTATTACAATTCTGCTTTGAATTGAAGATTCAACCGAGTCATTGTCCCTGTCCTCAGACAAAATTATGTCCCTTATACTCGTACAATTGCTTAGTTAAGCCTACTTTCCAAAACCTGGATTTTTCCTTCTGTAATACATGATTCTCTTCATACCTTTTTAGCTTATTTGAGCCAACATTTTTAGGTCCAGTAAGCCTTCTCCTGCTTAAATAAAAGCTGATTTAAACTGACATTAGCACAAGAATTTTAGTAACTACCAAACTTTTTTCATAACCACAAGTTTTATTTCAACTATGTAAGTTGTGAAACACTTTAAAATAATACAGCTCTTCTCATCAAGAAGCAGATAAGACAAACACTATGGAATAAAAATATAGCACACTTAGCTAGAATTGAAATTAATTAACCAGGAAATAGTCTTGCTCTAGTTGAAATTTCTAGGGTTTGTGCTTGATTGGTAATATACACCACATCAGGATGTAGCAAAGACCTGAAAGATTCTTGCTTATAACCAACTAAAAAGGTTATTCTTATCTTGTGAGGAACTGGTGGGGAGGGGAAAATCAAATTTATGCGGACACCCAAAGTCAGCATAAGAATGAGAAACCATCAGCTTCAGGTGTTTGTTACAGAGGAGGCAGACTGTTCAGTCACCTGCATATTCCCACAGACTTGTTCTTGATGCTGAGTCACCACTGTATCTACAGGTCTGAATTGGGCACTAGCCATATTGAAGCTATTTTGAGCAGGTAACAGAAAGCTTGAATACCTGTATGTATTCAACTTCTGAGAGACTGTGTACTGAGATCTGTGAACTGAGTGGCTAAGGAGATTTAAATATATTTCGTTATTTTGGTTTTCTACTTGGAGAATGGCTAAACTGTACTTTCATTTTCTGAATACTGGTTCTAATCACTTAGGAAATATTTATCTCCTTATAGCAGCTATTCATCTTTCTCACTGCTGGTGACTCAACACTGCGTAATCAGTTTTGTGTTGGTTCTTGCTTAAAGAGCAAGAATTCTACTGTACGGCAGAGTATTAAAAGGAAGGGTTCCTTCCATCAGGATAAGTAATTACACATGCATTAGGAGAAGAGCAAAGATCACTTGGTAGATGTAACTCCTTTGAAGGTTTATATAATCATTTACCAGAACTCAACACATTTTTTTGCTTCTGTCTCTTCTTATGGTTCTTATTTTCATTGAAAATATAGTTGAACAGACTAGTGACAATTACTTAAAAAAACAAACAAACAAACAAAAAAAAAAAACAAAAAAACCCCAAACAAAAAAAAAAACCACACAAAAAACAAACCAAAACAAAAATAAATAAATAAAAAAAAACAAAAACAAAACACCAAAACAACCCCCCCAAACAAAACGCAACCTGTTTTTACTAACTGAAACCTGTTATCTATACAGACGTTTAATGTAAAATTACTGCTCAAATAATATCTTAGAAACAGTAATTTTATTCTCTCTGTGTAAGACTTAAAATTCCTGTGACAGGTCAAATCTGACCTTGTTTATGTGTCTTAGATACATTTATCTTTAGGGAACGGAAAGAAAAAAAGTTCAAAATTTTATGGAAGTTAAAAACCAGTGAAACAGATTAGAGTCGTGGCTAGGGCTCTGCTGAGGCACCAAGCTATCTGTTGCAGGTAGGAAAAACATCCTTGCAATTAGCAGGCTCTGAGAGTGATACCTGAGCAGTTATGAAAGGCCTAAAACCTGGAGGGGGGAGCATGGCTACTGCTCTGGTAGCAGGCTCCAAAATGCTTCTCTAGGGGGTTGCTCAGCTGGCTCCAGCACTGAGCTAATCTAAGGGTCCTTTGTCAGTGACTTCCCAGTTGCGTGCAAGGATGAGAGGTCAGTGTGGGTACTTTTTATAAACAAAGTATTTGGATATTCCTACACTTCCTCTGATATTTGGTTTCTGCAGTAATCTTTTATTTTTAGGACTATTTTTTTTTTATTCTTTCAGTTCCTCTTGGCTTTTTGCTCCTTCATCTTTCTCCTTTCATTTACATGTTAAAGGGCAGTAGTTTACCTGACAGTGCTTGGAGTTTGGGAAGGAGGAGAGAAGGGAAAGGAGAGGAAAAAAAAATAAGTTGAGCCTTTTCTCCCCCCCTTGCATCCTTTAACATCTCTGAAATCTTCATGTTCAGGAAGAACCAAATTTTAACTAGCAGTATTTAATATCCTAAAATAGAGTGGCTGCCTTCCATCTTTTAGAAGACCTGAAACGATATTGTCAGGAAGGACAGAGTTGGTCAAAAGACATATCGACAACCATATTTCACTGACTCTCATTGATGAGTTATGCTTTCAAGTAAAGTGAAGATTTAATTTGGATTTGTTTTGTAAATGGAAAGATAAAGGTATCTTTAATCGGTGTGGAATTCTGAAGACAACCCTTTATATTGGCAGTGTGTACAGGGATGCCATCACCTCCTCTCTGCAGTGAGGCAATTTTCTGAGCAGCCAAAAAACAGACCCATGGCCTGTGGAACAGAGGAACACCGTAACATCCTCTCCCATCTTCCACCACCTCCTTAGAGACTTGAACTTTTATAATAAATCCATGTTGTTGGTCACACCGGTTTGTTGGTTAGGCCTGAAATATGTGATCTATTCAATAACTGGAGTTTAAACTTTTTGATCAGCTTGTTGAGTTAGTCTCACTTCATCCCAAAAGTTTGCATGTAGTAATTGAGTATTCAAGCCATCAGTACATGAAACATTTTGGAACACTGCTTGAAATATCATCAGGAACATGGAGCAAAAATTTGTCAATCTCTAATATGAACAAAAGCTTAGCACACCATGGGTACACATGTAATATGAATCTCTTATGGGGAAAGATTTCTAGTTGGCTTTTTAGTTATTAATTCATACCTCTATGTATGCCTCTTCTTGTTTTGTTGTTATATTTTGTTTACCTTTTCTCCAAGCTTCTAAGATTTATTTTTAACATCTTTTAACAGCATATTTCCTCTCGTTGTCCTCTGAAATGAGATCTTCTGCAACTTTAAGGACCAATGTTTTTCTTCCAGCTGACAAAGAACACGTTTGCCAGGTATTTGGATGCACAGTCATTATATTTCATTTTTAGTCATAGTACTTCCCTGACATAATCAGACTTCTTTTTTGTTCTAGATTACATTTCATTATTGGATCAGTCACATGAGTGGAACATTGATGGTTGGACTTCAAAAGCACTCTGAAGATACTATTACAAACATCTGGCAAGTTTCAGGAGAACTCAAAAATCAGTGGAAAGCCAATACCATCACAATCAATAGCACTGAAAAGTATGAGGTTGGTAAATTGCAGTGACCATAAATTGCACTTGTTAAATGTCTGATAAATTGTGGGGTTTTTAATAAATCAAAACTAAATATTTTGTAAATCAAAAGAATTATCATGAGGTAAAAGAGAAGCCATTTGGAAGTTTTGATGGTCTGACATAATCACAGTTAATGTCTTAAGCATCTAGTAAAGAACTTTGGTAAAGGGAACGGTCTCTATGTAAACAATGAGGCTGTGATGGGAAGTACGCATCAAGAAGAGGGCGTCCCATGGAGGTGGGACTGCACTTTTCTGAGGCTGGACTTCCCTATATTGAGTGGTTCCACAAAGAACCAATAGAAAAGCAGTTTGTGACTCATGGGTTGAGAAGAAAGGTGAGACACCAGGCATACCTGCGGGGAGTAACTCCCCAATGACCCCCAAGCCCACCGACTCATTTCCAGAAGACTAAAGGTACAAACTATGCATGTAACAAAATCAAGAGAACGCTAGAAGCATAGGCTGCTTAATTAGCCTAGTGAGTCTGAGTACCTGTCCAGAGGAGGAGCAAGGGATTAGAAAAGGAAATGAAACTCTGAACAGTGGCACCTCTCTGGACCCGGACCTTTAGTCTGGCTGGACCATGCTGGAACAAGAACTGGTGAAATCTTTCCTTCTTGTCTCTCTCCCTTACTCTCTCACCTGATTTTCCTCTTTCTCTCTCCTTTTCTCTCTCCCATTATTTATCCCTATATCCCTTCATATATGACAAGTCTTACTGGGGCATGTTTAATTTGTGGCTTGACAGTGTGTGTTGCAAGGCTCGTGGCTTGCTGGTGTAAGTTGTGGGGTTTACCACTTGTTGCAGAAGTTGCAAGGCTAACTGACAAAGTTCCATGCCAATATCTGTTGTTAACAAATTAAATCTAGGTTTTTGAGTTGAAGAATCCCTTGTGTCATTTCACCTTACTCCTGAGCTGGGAATCAACAAATCTGAGTCGCTGTCCCAAGAAATTGGGATGTGACATAAGTTCATAGCTGGCATTAACCATTACTGTTTTGTTGTTCTCTCTTGGTGGTGTTAAAACTAATGCCAAACCTTACTTAAACTGTGAGTTTGTCCTGAATAAAACAGTCTCATTGCATTGTAAATTATCTACTTGCCCATAGAGATGATATATGCAGGATCTTAACTTTCAGTACAGTATTCCCTTAGCCTCAGTCTAACTGTATCAATAAACTCAAAGTTTAATTTATATAGGAAATATCATTCTATACTATGAGATACTGTTCTACAGGGATGCTTCAAGTGATAAATGCTATATTTAACTATTCATTGTAGCTTTGAGCCTTTGTCACAGAACGCATGCATATGGTTTTATTTTGCTCAAAGCTGCTGAAAAACAATGCAAGTCTCATAGACTATTTAAATGTTTTTACATGTGCATTTACACAAAGCGCTAGTACAGGAAATGTAACTTAGGGCTGTAATACTGTGGATGATGTATACTCACTGTTATGCATAACACTGGAGGGAAAGTGAGGAGCAGAAAAGAATATCAAGTATTTCCTCCTATAGTAGTTGCTGTGAAGAATTTGTTAACATACAAACCTGAAGGCATGAGAATACAACCTCATTTCAATAAACCATATGAATAACATTATTTGACTTGTAGAAGTAACATTGTGCTAAAGCATCCAACAGGATCTGGATTTTTGAAGTAATATTTGCCTGCTCAGCCCTGACCGAGAATATACGTTATGAAATAACTATACCTAACTCAACATAAGTATTAATGTTGCTATGTGTCAATAGCTTACTTCTACATGATATAAATGTATGTATAGCAATCTGAGACTGTACTGGAAGGTTTTACTTCCAGATTTACTTTTTCATCCTTCACATTGTTTAAAAAATTGAGTGAATCTAGCAATGGTTAATATGATATGGCATCTTCTTATAAATTGCTGGATCAAATGCGAATTAGGTTATTGATTGCAAACTTTGTTATCCTTTGCCTTCTATGAAGTGAACTGATAGTCCCAGTCCAGCTTAAAAGTGCCAGACTTACTGCAGTAATCATTACAATTGGCTAAAGAAACATAGCTGATCACCTTGCCAAACCTAAAGCCTGAAGCAGAGCAAACTTTCTTCTTTGATTGAACGTTTTTCTTCCCGTGTCAACTTACAAGATTCTGGTCATTCAAGTGAACGTAATTCACTTGCTGTTTTGCACTTGTTCTTTTTATATGACAAGATTTTTAGCCTACAGGACTACCTGTGAGATTTTTCAAGATAAAATTTTGATGAATAAAGTTTCTATGGAAAAAAATTGGATAGGAAAAAATACCTTTTTTTTCGGGGGGGGGGGGGAGGGAGGGGTATAGAAACCTATTTGAAAGGGGGTGCTTGAGTATCTCTGTCAATTTTGCAAGCACACCTGAAGTTAAATTTCATTAAAAATCAACCTTTGCTGCTGATTTTCCTTGCTCATTTCAATGCTGACTATTTATTACTTTTGTCTCTTCCTAAAAAAAATAAAAAGTCTTTATTATCATTATGGAATAAGAGATTTGGTTTTGGTTTTCAAAAAATCTGCACCTGTATGGAGCTGAGAACAAATTTCTGTTTCCCAGGCTTCATTAAGGGGAAATATTTTGGGCTTTTATTCAGTTCATTTTTGTTTTGGTGCTTGATGTCTCTGTGTTTTACCCTGGGCTTTGCTGCTGCACTAGAAATCTGCCCCTGTGGCTGCACTTGTGGAGGGAAACCCAGCCTGTGTTACATCCCACCTTACATTCCCATTACAGCTTTCCTTGCCGCTAATGGAGCTGCAATGTTAATTTGTTCTAATAGCCATAGATCTTGCATATTTAGGCAGCACTTATTAATTAGTTATGAGCAAGAAATGTCATTAAGTAGACATTTTCATTACAGAATTTTGGACTGAAGGAACCCTAGACTTTGTGTGAGAGGGAAAACTGAACAATTTTTTGCTCAAATAAATGTGGATGGGAGTCAGTTTGGTTAGTATTAGACTGAACTCAGGAGAAGACAGATGGGTGTCTGTGCTGGCGGAGGCCTGTGTAATCTTTTTTCAGGCCTGAGAGCAGGTGGAAGCATCTAGCATGATTTTCTGTCATTGGGAAGTGGGGAGGTTAAGACATGATGAAATAAGAAGTAGAACTGACTTTTCTAGAGAGATGGGTTCAGAGTAGCAGCACTGACTTTGCTCCTAATTCAGTCAGTAGTAAACCTTTCATAGACTTTGGGGCATTTGACTCCTCTCATGCAGTCAAATACTTTTAGATAGAAATAGTTGCTTTCCTCTATCATTGGAGAAACTTCCCCAGGTGTTCAGAATACCAGAATGTATTGAATGTCTACAACATCAGCCATCAGGAAGCTCTTTGCAGAGACACTGATAACACACACATTTAAAGCAAATCTCTTAAATCCATTCTTTTATTATATTGACCAAGTAAATAAACTGTTCATGGGTTTTGAGGAAACACAAATTAAATACTTTGTGTGCTCCACTGGAAGTTCCACCTCTGATTTTGCACCAGGAACATGAGCTAGCACTTCTTTAGTATTGTCTAAATTGCTTTGTCTCATGTGGAAATAAAATCTGACTATGAAGTCTTAACTGCAAGTTATATATAAATATATATTATAAATGAAGTTATTAATAAATAGATTTTGACTTCACAATGAAAAAATCACTGTGATAAGGTCACATATTTGTCAAATCCTTGCTATTAAAAATTATTTGTTGCGTTTCTAATTACAAAACATTGCACTGGATTACTTTAGAACCTTATCTGAAACCAAGTAATCATAGAAACAGACAATATGAATATACTATTTGTCCTTCTACTGGTGATGTAGCCAAAATACACAATAACAACATGTTGCAGCAACATTCAATAATTCAAAATACTGTTTTCTGAAACAAATCAAATTAACAAATTTCTAAGGTATTGCTTTTCAGTCATGTAAACATATTATTGAATGTGATACGATGCCATTAAGATTCAGTGTGACTGAGTTATTCTTTCCAAGTAGATACCAACATGAAATGAAATAAACATCTTTATATCAAAATATATTAAAACAAAATCTTATATCAGGATTAACTCTGTTCCTTCAAAACTTTTGGATTTCAATAAACGTACTCATTTCATTGTGCTACAGCTAACCGAAGAGGTATGAACACAGAGGATGACGTTATTTCTTAATGATACCATATTAGAAAATGCAGTTGTCTGTCTGCTAATGATGGTTTTCATGGAATAATTGCCAGACAAAGTGGTTACTGGTCATCCTTCTCTTTGTTGTGTTAAAAAAATAACTATAGATATGTGTGCACATATATATATAAAAATAAACTAGACATGGATTTCTCACTAGTGCTATGGCAGATAAACAGATAAAATTATATCTCTCTGGTTGTATAATACCAGGATAATTTGACTTTATAGGCTTTCATATTTATTTTGCAGGTCAATTGCAGTATAAGAAAAATAAACAAAACCCCGTAACTTCACCCCCCCCCAAAAAAAAAAAAAAGAACAAAACCAAAAACCCTTATAACATAACGGTCATATCCTTGACTGACTTGTGTCATTTTGTACAAAGAAAAACTGTACTCTTAGTGCTAATTTATAGGATAAATGCAGGTTTTCTGCTACAATCTCTTAAACTGTGCACAAAATTGCCTCTGAACTCTAAAACTAATATTTGAAAACTTATTATATAGCTAACACTGTACATTCACTATTAAGAGCTAGAATGTAGCTCTAGGTTGATTATGCCTCCAGGATTCTGCAAAATTCTGGAACAGTAACATCCCAAGGTATGACTAGGGAATCATTTAAGGAATGTAATTCAAATGATTGATTTGTTGCGTTGTTTTGATTGGTGAGGTTTTTTGTTGGGTTTTCCCAAGGACTGCCATTGATCATTCCTCTTCTACATTACTGCTGAAAAACTGTGGTAGTCGCTACATTTACAAATGTAGATTGAAATCTGCCTCTATGTTGGAACTTTGTTAGGAAAAAAGAAAATCACTGTTGTAACATTAGAGCAGAATAACAGTTGGCCAAGTGCTCCTCAAGGTTTGTTTTGGCTAAAAACTTGATGGAAGTCTTCTGAGTAATGGTGTTTGTTACTCTGACTTTGCTCCAGGTCTCCAATAAATTCCAAAAATGACCAGAAAAGGTTAATATTTACAGTCTCTGGTGGAATAATAGCTTGATAAAACACAAAATCTTTTGTATTTCTTAACTTCTGTGATCCTTGTTTAGATTTTGATGTATTTTATTGTGGTTTTCAGATCCTTCTTGTAAAAGGCTACTTCACTCTTGAGTTAGATGATTAGTCTATATATCTGTGCTGACAAGCCACAGATATGTGAAAAAGCCAGGATGGTAATCTTCCAAAATTAAATGCATTGAGTTCTCATATTTCTAACAGAAAGTCTATGGACTAGACTCGCATATCTTAGTATGTTTTTTCTCTTGTCTATGACACTGGTGAATGCCCTTGTTGATTTGCTGTCAATCTCTGCAGGTTATCTTTCGGGGGATGGTGGAGACCCAGAGGCAAGATGAAAGTGTTGCCATCGATGATATTATTTTCAGTAAAGGATGTTCCCTGGCATGTGGTAAGAATACCCGTTTTTCAGGAGACAGATCATTCTACTTTGTCTTTCCCTTGGATTAGAAGAGAAAACACGAAAGAAAGGTTTTCTTAACTGTATAAGTGATTTCCTCTGGCTCATTTTCATTTCTCTAAAACATCATCTGTCTTATCACATCTAAACATAGTTACAAAGAATGACAATAAATACCTTAAGAAATCTGGTACAGTGTAAATGTAGCTTCCTGCAGCCCCAAGAGCACTAATGCCTCAGTGGGTAGTAAAGGTCTACTGGTTTTGGCCAAAGAATCGATGTGTTCAGCCAGCTCAGGAAAAGCTTTGGAGCTGACTTTAGAAAGATTACGAGGGCACTTGTGCGTATTTTTAAATGCGTGAAGGTCCTGATCCTCAGCTGTGTAGTGGGGCTATTTTGTTCCACTCTACTACATCCAAGAGCTGTAATGTCAGGCTAGTCAGCTCTGCAGCCAGACCATCTTCACATGTCAGGATTCTTTAGGAAAACATTTCTCATTTCACTTTTCAACTCAATGTATTTTCATGGGAAAGAAATATTACCCATCCTAGCATAAATTGGATTGCTTGCTGCTCTGTATTACACAAGAAGATTGCACTGTGGAGCCTATGTCACATCCTTAGGTGACCACAGTCCTGATTCAAAGCACCTCCTTTGTTTTCCTGCCTCTGAGTTGTAGCACAGGCACTGAGGGTTCAGTCTTTAAGTTTAACTTGAGGTATGAAGTGCAGTGTTTGACACAGACGAAGCTAGAATACACGATTGGTTTTGTGTACTGTGGTCTAAAATAAAACTCTCTAGATTTCCCAGTAGGAAAAACTATTGAGAATAGATGCATATGGTTATTAACATATTAGAGTGCTGAGCAGTTATAGGCAGATCACAGTAAGATACAAATCCCAGTGTAATGATTCAGGCAGGTATATATGTTTATTTCAAAGGGAGCCTGTATTGGGGAAATGAAGTTTCAGGTAACTAAACCTGGTCATGTAAGTCTCTCCATGTTTCAACTGTCTTGCAATGGAGAGATATAGAAGCAAATGTTATATAAACATCTTCATGCCAGGGCCCATCTTGTTTTTCTGTTTTGTAGAAGTTTTCTAGCAGTACTACTTAGTGAGCAAGGATGCTAATTTAAAACTTTGGGCATACTTATCTATGAACTTGGGTAAGTTTACAGTGTGCTTTCTTTGAAAAAATGGATATGAAACTGACAATGAAAAGAGAACAGAAATGTGATTCTCCAAACTTCTTTCTGTTCCTTGGAGGATTTCTGCAAATGAAAGGGTAGGTTTAAAATGGAAAAAAAATGCATTGCTAGACCCTAGCAACCTATATAATTGTTTAACCATTTCCTACAGGAGGATATAAATCTCTCTGTACAAATACATTGGCTATTTTGATAAACAAAGTGCTTCTAAAGCAAAGAAAAATTGAAAAAAAAAAAAAGTCAGCTATAGAGGTGAAATACTGTCTCAGATGAAAAAATAAAAAATTGAAACAGAAACAGGATGCATTCATTAAAACTTATAAATTAAGGTGTTAAACTCACCTTACATGGCAACTGTTGAATTATATGGTGTGGCATAAAGTTGAGCTGGAGCACTGTTAAGTACCTGAGTTATATTCTAATAAAAGCCAGTTCTTATCCTGTGCTTCCCCATTAGGAAAAGTCAGCTTCATTAGGTGGCTTCTAAGTTGCTCAAAGCAGGCAAAACCAGGGTCAAAAGATCTTAATTTTCTCCCTGAAAGAGGAATTTTACTACTGAACATTTTCCAATAATTAAAACAAAAGTTCAGATTAATGGTTCTTTGAATTTGAAATAGCTTTTTCTCTAGTCCTTATGGAATGTCTGGATAAGAAGAATTTAAATGAAGACCACTTTAATTGCATGAAACTTGTAGTTAAAATTTGCATTTTGAATGTATCATTTGTGATTTTTCAATCCCACTGTAAATGCACCTAAGAAATGACCTGTACATTTGTATCCATTCATATGACTGTGCTTTTAGGGTCATGAGTAAAATAGCTGAAGTATTTGTGCTTTCAGGAGTTTTTTGATACAAACTGTGGTAGCTAAATATAAATGTATTTTCATTAAGTTTTAAGCTTTTTCCTCCCTTCTCTCTCTCACCTGTCTCTCAGACTGACCCCTTCAGTTTCTTGTCCAGTTTTGCTAGATAGTAAACTTCTTAAATTAAAAAAAAAAAACAAACAAACAAACAAACAAAAACACGAAAAAACAAAAATACCCCTTATCTTCAGCATATCAATTTAAGATACTCTACATTTTGTAGTTTTCCCCACTGCTGACAAATTATTTCAGTTATCCCTCAAAAACACTGCAGCTTTTTATTATACAATTGTGTATGTGCTGTAGGTAAAATATTTTAGCTGCCAGATAGAAAATATTAAAGTTATGCTCTAAAACATATATACTACAAAATCTTCCTTAATTATACCTTTAGTAGACCTTCGATTCAAAGGTTTCATATTCTTATCCAAGTGTCTGATTGCCCTGCAGAATTCCTTCTTGATTCCTGACGAATTATATATGTGAAGAACTCTAATAAGATTGTTGTTCTGATCTTGTCATAGGGGTGAAAGTCAAGAGCCCCAAGGCTTGAGAGTGTAATGTTATAAGGGAGAATGAGGTTTTTGTCCTCCTTAAGTCCCTTGTAATGGAAAAGTAGTATATCTTCCTTGCAAAGATGCTTTTTTTTTCCTCAAAACTGGGGTAAAAATATATGTATTACTTATAATGTATAAATTCTGATAAAAATCCAGTATGAAAGTTTCAACTGAAAAAATCTCAAACTTAATTCCTTAGTTAATTGCAATCATGCAGAGTTGTAGACTTTAATATCACAGGTTCAGAACTGCTACAGGGATGGGAGGAAGAAAATTAAAAATACTTATCTCACTGTTGTCTGCCATGATGCACAAATAAGATCTGGAAAATGGGTATTTTGTCCCAAGAGACTGGGATTTTTGTCAAAACTGAGACTGAGAATGTTTGTCAAATCAAACAACCTATCTCAGAAATATTTACAACTAAATTAGAAAAGTGCAAAATGAATCAAAATAGTTGTTTCATTAATTAAAAAGTGTATAAAGAAAACCTTGATTATTTTGAGCATATTTACAACTTTTTTCAAATGCTGAAATTTGACAAAATCCATCATTTTCTAGACTATTTTAGAATTTTGCATTTTCCATGGGAAATATTTTCCACAAGCCCTTCTTACTTAATACATATGGTTTGAAAAAAGCGCATATGACTAGCAACACTGGAACAAGGAAGAAATTAGAGGTTTGTAGCATCAGCTGGACAGGGCATTTCACTGAGATGTCAGTAATGTGAATAGCACAGTAACTCTGAGATTCAGTAGACAGTAATGTCAATGTATACTGACATAAAATTGTTTCCCCTGTACAGTTAGGAATATCCATGTTTTCTCTGAGATACCCTGACTGCTATTTAAAAGTTTGTCTTAACCAGAAAGTTATCTTTCCACTGCAATAATATTAAGAGGTGGAAATTCCATTATGGTAGTGCAATTCTGCTTAAAATAATTTATTTCTGTAGTCATTATTAGTTACACAAAAATTTGCAGCTACAGTCTGGCATCTCAAACTTTGTAGAATCGTAAAATCACAAAATGGTTTGGGTTGGAAAGGACATTTAAAAATTATGTAGTCCAATCCCCCTGCCATGGCCAGAGATACCTTCCACTAGATTAGGTTGCTCAAAGTCCCACCCAACCTGGTCTTGAACACTTCCAGGGAAGGGGTGTCCCCAACTTTTCTGGGCAACCTGTTCCAGTGCCTTATCGCTGTCATTGTAAAAAATTTCTTCCTTATATGCAATCCAAATCTACTCTCAGTTTAAACCACTGCTCCTTATCTTGTCACTATAGATCTTGGTAAAAAGTCTCTCTCCATCTTTCTTATAAACCTCCTTTAAATATTAAAAAGCTTGTGGCAGGTGTACCTGCCCGATGAAAATGTGGCTCCCTGGCTGTTGAACTTTTCCTGTGCCCTTGTTCTCAGGGCTTTATGGTAGTTGGGGTCCTCTGCCAACAGGGGCTGATATTGACCACAGGTCAGATTTGGCTCGGGTATAAATGGAGTCCCTGAGGGGGAGTCATTTTGAGCTAGTCCAGCCCCAGCAGCTTGCTGCAGGTAAGAACTCTCCCCTTGGGTTGGGACGCCACCCAGGGAGACTCCTCAGGGTTCCTATGGGTTGGGACACTGCCCTGAGATGTTCCTTGAGGTTGAGAGTCCTTACCTTAGGTGAGTGATTGAGAGTTTTGGGTGGTTGTTATATCCCTGGTTGGTGTTTTGGGTTGTTGTTAAACCCTGGAAGTTTGCGTGGTGATAGTTTGTTCTCCTCTTACGGACATTTGGACCTGTTGTTTGTATGTTTGCGGATGTCCTGGTTTGGTCTGGAATAGAGTTCGTGTTCATTTTGGCAGCGGGAGGAGTGCTGCAGCACACTGAGATCCCAGCGGTTCTTGAGGTCCAAGAGCCCTTGCCTGTGTGCAGGGTTGGGGGGAGCACAGCTGGAGTTCTGGGCCCGGATTGGCTGATATACCATGTAATGTGACACTGTGCTCACTATATAAAGGCAGGAGTGGGCCAGGAGGGGATCTCACTTCCGGGAGTGTGGCCGTGGGGCCTTTGTGTTCGGGATCGATGGCCAGGAGCAGGTGGGTGTCGGTCGGTGGGTGGTGAGCAGCTGTATGTTACATTACCTGTTGATACTGTCACTGTATTATTCTGTTACCGTCATTTAACTGTTTTTATCTCAACCCACAAGTCTCCCTTTGTCCCTCCGATTCCCTTCCCATTCCCAAGTGGGGGGAAGGTGGGTGAGCAGCTGTGTGACGTTTAGCTGCTGACCGAGCTCAAACCACAACAGTAGAGTGTTGATTAATTGTGTATAAAAAGAGTTTTGGTTTTTTTTTTTTTTTTTTTGTCTATTGGTTTGGGAGTTTCCACAACAAGGCTGCAATAAGGTCTGCCTGGAGTCTTTGCTTCTCCAGGCTGAACAACTCCAAATCTCTTAGCCTGTCTTCATAAGGAAGGTGCTTCAGCCCTCTGATAATTTTTGTAGCACTCCTCTAGACCCACTCTAATAGGTCCACGTCTTTTTTATGCCAGGGTCCCAGAGCTGGATGCAGTACTCCAGATAGGCTCTCTTCAGAATGGAATAGAGGGGCAGAATCACCTCGCTTAACCTGCTGGCAACACATTTCTTTTTATGCAGCCCAGGATGCAATTGGCTTTCTGGGCTACAAGTGCATATTCTTGTCTCATGTCTAATTTTTCATCCACCAATACCCCCAAGTCCTTCTGTGTATGGCACTTGGTCTTGTTGAACTTCATGAGGTTTACATGGGCCCACCTCTCAAGCCTGTCAAGGTCCCTCTGGGTGGCATCCCTTCCCTCTAGCATATAACCTGCACCATTGTGCTTGGTGTCATCTGCAAACTTGCTGAGGGTGTACTCAATCACATTATCTATGCTATAATGAGGATATTTAATAGTATTAATCTCTGCACAGACCCTCAGGGGATATCACTCATTACTGGTTTACAAACAAACATTGAGCCATTGACTGTGACTCTTTGGACACGACCATCCAGCCAATTCCTTATCCATCTCACAGTCCATTCATCAAACACATATCTCCCCAATTTAGAGGTGTGTTGAGGGAGGCCATATCAAAGGCCTTAGAAGTCCAGCTAGATGATATCCATAGGTCTTCCCCTGTTCACTGATGCAGTCCATCCATTGTAGAAGGCCAGTAGCTTAGTCAAGCATGATTTACCTGTAAAAAGTTCTTGAAAATATGTAGTGATGTATTCAAAAACTTTTTGGTTCTACAAGGAAGCATTCTGTTGCAAGTATTATGGAGATGCTGCTGAGTTTAACCTCTCAGTTAGAAGTGATTTTTCTGTAGCTATCATCTAGAAAAGTAAATGAGTATTTCTTGTTATGACATGCCATTTTTTATGTTTCCTGGCAACTCTCATTGTGGAAGTGAATTCATGAAGGTTTCAACAACTGGCAAGCATAAATAGCACTCCATTGCTTTGAAAGATGCATTTATCTTTAGGGAATGATTTTTTTAAATGGTATCATTAAAGATGGCAGCCTGAAATACTAGACAGCACTCAGTGATACACAGTGCTTTTGAAGTAACCAGAGGCAGAAAGGCTGACAAGTAGTTTAATGAGCATATGTTTCTAATGGGAAGTAGTCTCATAAATAATGACTTCTTAAGAACTGATTGTTTTTCTCTCTTTTAGCACCACAGAGTTCCAGTTTTGAGCTTGGCATGTGTGAGTGGCATTCAGATCGGCTAGCTGAACTTGCTATATGGGCACAACTGCAAGCGGGACACAAGATTGCCTCCTGTTCCTTCCTGAATAACTGGAGCAACAATACTAAAGGTGGGAAATTTAAGTTAATGCACAGTTACTAGCTGTCATGAAGCATATGGTGCATCTTAGGACAAGATGGTGGCCCAATATAGAAACAGAACAAAAACATGAAAAGTAATTGTATGTATTTTGTACTTAAATTAGCTTTTGCTTTGACCATTTAGTAAAGATGCTGTGAACACACGTGCTGGTGAAACATGAAAGATTTTAATGTAAGTATTCCCATATAAACTAATAATTGATTTATTATCTAGTTAATTCCTTGTGTGAGATCTATGCAACAATTTAGTGAAATTAAATTAAATCCATTTAAGCCCACAGCCCTTGTGTGTGTGTTTTCTGTTCTGTTTTGGTTTTGACACTTGTCAGTTTTACTTGTATTACTATGTTTGAGCACAGTCAGAAATTTCACTTTAAACTCTTAAATAGGAGATCTGTAGAAAAACATTTGTTACACAAAATAGTTTATTACTCTCAAAACCAACAAAATTAATCCAGTTGCACTTTCCAGAAGTAAAGAGCAGCACTTGTTTTTGAAGTTGTTGTGTAATGCTTATCTATGGGTTTATGGGAAAGGTTTTTGAAAGCTTGTGAAGGATATAAATGTCTAAGTGTTGTAATGTGAAATGGAATCACCTTGTCAGCTAAGTGTTTGGCTTATCTATTGAGAATGTCTTCAAAGGGGCTGAGTAGAACTCATTGTAATAGTATAATTTGTGATGTAGCTTTGAAGAACTGATAGTGTGGAGATTACTGCTTGAACTTTGAGCCCACAGAAATTGAGTACATCTCATTGATAGCAGCTGAATGAATGCTTAGATATTGTTTTCATTTTGTAAAGATATTTAAAAATACATTTTGGCATTCATTTCAACACACTCTAGTAACTATAACTCAAATTATAATGGAATAGCAAGAAAAAGTGCTTGACTGCATACACACTCTTAGGACAAAGTTTTACATGTTAGCATTTTTGTACAACAGAGAGCATATAGACTAGTAAAGCAGATTTTTTCTCATCTTTAAAAAAAAAAGAAAGAAAAGAAGTCAAAGAAGTCACACCACCTTTCAATTTCCACTGGGATATCTGAAAATATTAGACTTTTAATTTGATTTTATTTTAAACACTTTCATGAAAGCTGTTTTATTAGTCCCATACCTTAACATGATACCTGAAGGGCTAGTATGGGTATGGATTTCCCCTTTATGGCAATATTGTGCTAACAGAAAACATACTGAAATTCTGTAAGTGGCCAGGTCACAAGCAATGTCTATTGAAACAGACCACGTTTTGAAATGTCTATTGTATAGATACTCAGGCATTATTGTATAAACGCGCCCAGGTATCTCAATAGGCTGAACGTATAACACAAACAACTGCTTGGGGACATTCCCTGTGCTTCCATGTCATAAAGGAAAAAAGAAAATATGAGAAGAAATAAGTGTTGAAACAACATAGACAATTTATCATTAATATTGGAAAGTATTGAAAAATCTGAACTATGATTGCTCACCTCTCAATAAATTCAGTATTTCTATTCATGCAGATTTGTAGATGTGTAAATGAAGAGACTGAATATTAACTGTAATTCTAAAAACTAAAGAAATAGTATGCAAACTGCAAAAATACCATACCTGAGGGCTCAAACTTGCAATGCAAATAGAGCTTGACTAAGCTTTAGTTTTTTATTTTGATCAAAGCTTTCACTACTATAAATAGAAGTAAGAAACTAAATTATAAAGCAGAAGTCTAGACAATTATATTTATAAAGAAAGGATTGCTTATAGGCTTTGAATAATCCTCCTTTCCTGGTATTCTTAAATTTAATAAAATACCTTCTGTCCTTGGCAGACTTTTTTTCCTTTGTTCTTTTATTGCTTCTTTTCTCCTGTGTTGCATTTGTAGGCACCTTCTCTGTAACATTTTCTTTTGAATTCTGTAGTGTCAGAAGTTCTTACAGAGGTTTTAAATTCCCCTGCAATATTGTTCAGAAAATATTTTTTGTTGTTGTTGTTTTCTTTACTGATATTTCAGACGTGCTATGTAGTTTCCATAGTTTATTCTTCTTACATTGGATTAATCTAGTTTCCTGCAGCTGGGGTAGCACTTCTTCAATAATAAACTAATGAAACCAATTCTCTGCATAATAAAAATAAATATTATGAGATGCAAAAAGTAATCAAAGGAAGTGTCATGGCTTTCAAACCCAACATTTCAGGTATCTGATTATAACATTTCTTCAAGTTTAAACATGAAAAATATAACCATTGCTCTTTTTTCCTCTTTTTTTTTTTTTTTTTCTTCAAGATTTCATCCACGACTTGTGAGTTCATAAAAATTCACCTTCAGAGAGCAATAACAATGACAATTCAGATTTAACCTCTTCTTTCTTCAAAATGGTTGAGTGGGAAGGCTGCAGGTGTTTTAGTTCGGAGACTGAACGGTTCTCTGCTGTGGAAGAGAATTTGCCGGAAAAGGAAAGATCACAATTTGTGGCTCAATTTTAACTGAAGGCTCAATTGTTACATAAAACTAATAGCATAGATTCAAAGTACTGTAGTTTTTGAAATAAGAAGCAAGCCATGGATTAAATCAGGAGTGACAAAAGATTTGCGTCAGAAAATGGTTAAGATGGAGCCAAGCAGCTAAATATTTATAGGCTCTGAGTTTTCAGAGTAGCAGGATGCAGGCAGGTTCACTAGCCCACCCCAGGTCTAACAAGACACTGGCCCACTTCAGCAGTAAGTTGGAAGTTCTGCTTGTAGTGGGGTTCCATTGCAGTCAGTGGCTGATCTTTCTGCAGGACTCCAAAATTTCGCTTATGACAGACAAAATTTTTCTTCAAAACTGAAAGAAATAAGACCATCTATCTAAAACTTGATTAAGCAGCCATGTGGGGAAAATAAAAGGCCTTATGGAATAATATTAATTCTACGCTCTATCCTGGCCAACATCCCACTGCATCTTGCCAGAAACACAAATTTCTGTGACTCAATAGCCATACTATCACATTTTCAGGAATGAAGCGGGTTTTGTGGGATTCCTGTTCTACTTGTAAAAACATGGGGAAGTCTGGCACTTCAGAATCAAAGTCAGGAAAGTTTAAGAGAGCACAACCTAAAGAAGGTCAGAGCATAAACAAAGTAATATGCTACGGAATGTATTGGACGGAGAGAAATTCAGTCCTTAGAGAAGAGCTGCAAAGTTTGTAGCAAATGAAAGAAAAATTTCCCAATACTGTTCATCTTTAGAAAGATACTTGATAAATGCTGGCTAAAGGTAATAAAAAAAAAAATTCCCTGGCAGAGGGGAAACATAAGTATTTTAGCATAGTTTATTGTCTGTCCAGTTAAACTGACATGGTTCTACTTTTGCAGGCTGTAGAGAAGAGGGAAAAAATAATAATACAAAATCAGTGTTTTTCAGGACAAGAGCCTTCTGGAGTCTTCATTTCTGAAAGTAGGCCTCAATTTGTCTCGGAAACATTCACAATACTTGAGTAAAATATATTCCCTGAAGAACAGTCAGTATCCCTTGTGGACACATGATTATTTTGGACATTTCATAGAACTTTTGTCTATCTACTGCTGTTCACTTGCTTTCTTATCTAAAAATGATGTTAACTCCACTTCTCCCTCTTAAAGATTCAGGAATTTAAACTGACAGAGGAAAAAGAATGTTAATTATCACTAGGCTCAGAAGATAAATTCGTTTGCTCGTGTATTATAAAATATCACAGAATTCTGAAGTTAGATAAAGAACTGATAGCGCAAATTTTAATGCTGATGCATATTTCTCTTCTGCACAAGGAAGTAAGCACAGAAGTGTAGATGCTTTCTTGATCTCTGTCAAACAATGCTGTGTTAAATCTATAATGTCTCTTTATATCAAGGCTAGCTGCTGTGGCATGAAATTGCAAACCTGATTTCAGTGAAATTATAACCATGTATTTCAGTGTAAAATGTTGCATAACACAAAGAATAAAATGGCAACCAAAGGAAAAGAATAAAACCAAACGTTTTCCTTGTAAAATGACACTTTCTCCCTTCAGCTTGAAATAAACTTTGTAACATCTGTATTTGAGATAAGTTGTATTTAGAAACATGAACACAGAAAGAGCAGACTTAAGACATTTAATCTGTCCTTGTTTATTAATTTAATAGCTTCAGAAATCAGGAAAATCGTCAGTGACTCAGGATGGGGAAAAAAAAGACCTGATATATTTGGTAAAATGCATTTAGCCTTTTTATTTCTGACAAATAAAAGACACTGTTGAGGGGATGGAGTATTCTTTTAGATCTCTGCAGGAACGCTTTTATGAGGGACAGTAGGTTAAGAAGAGTACAAATTGCTTTTCTGCTTCAGAAGAAAGACAATATGGTTCCAACATTTTGCTGCAGAAATTCTAGCTGAGAAATAAAGACCTTTATTACATGGTGGACATGCTACTGCCTCTTGTAGCACTAAGGTGAAATACAGTTCCCTTTCACCTTTTTTTTTTTTTTTTTAATTTTTGAATTGTCTACAGAAGTATTTCTGTAAAAAGAATATTTTTCTGGAAACCATAGTGGAAGAAGGAAGAAAGCCCGGTTTCCAAATATATTTGCGGTTAGGTATTGAATGGTTGTAAATGTAAGGAGGCTGAGCTGAATGTGGGACTGCTTACAGTTTTTAACATGCAAAGTAACAGATTCAAGATGCTATCAACTGATGTAATTCTTGGTTGCTGGAGCCATCTGTGAATTGAATTAAGATGTATATCTATCTTTTTAATAGGAAACACATGACAGCCAAGTTACATCATCAGCACGATGACTAGATTGCATTGTTGCCACAGTCATTTAATTACAGGAAAGCAGTTCTTATTTTAATAGAATAAGAAATAAAATACATGTTTTGTGAAAAAGTGCCTTTTATTTTATTTTTCAGGACATTTTGAGTGGTTAGAAGCTGATGACAACGCGTTATATAAAAGCACTTATCTTAACAGCTCCATGTGCCATTGCTCCAGCAAGAATTGCCGTTTTCAGTTTCATTACTCCATGGCAGATAACAGCGTTCTCAAAGTGGTACTGTTTACTAATCAAGTAAGAAGAAACTTGCATTCATTTTTAAAGGGTAAAGATACGGCAGTGCAGGTGTTACCAGCCAAAATGCCAGGAAATATGCCTGCTAACATATGCCTGCCTCCTAAGTTAGTTTGTGCCAAACAGTAACTTGGTATTGTTCCACTGATCTATGCAACTGTAAAGCCTGGGTGTTTGCTGACTCAGCTATAAACTAATTAAATGAGTGAATGTTCTATAAAAAAGATGTGAAGAACAAACTCACGCTATTACAGAATTAAAGAATTTGGGGACTTCAGGGGAAAAAAATCTATAGTAACAGCTTTTTCTAGCCTTCTTCCCATTATGGAAATGGGAAAATAAGTGCTTTTCTCTATGGAGACACAGAAAAAAGGAAAGTTCTTGCTTAACCACTTGATTTGTTGTGCTCATGTTTTAGAGCAGTAATTTTCCTGGTTTTCTACCTATTACTAGATAAAATAACCATGTCAAACTGAAACACAAATGCATTGAGCAATGATAACTATTTCCATCTTTCTTACCTTCCTTGCCTTGTTGAGGCTTTCTGCTGTTAAAATGTTTTCTTTTGAAAGTCTTGTTTAATAAATTTGGTGGATTCCCCAACTCTGGGCAGTTTTAAGATTCAGCTGGACAGGGTGCTGGGTCATCTTGTCTAGCCTGTGCTTTTGCCAGGAAAGGTTGGACCAAATGATCCTTGAGGTCCCTTCCAACATGGTATTCTATGACTCTAACTTAATATTGATGATATTGTACTACTACTTAATGAAAGCAAGAGCAGTACAGCTGGTCTCATTGTTAATGGTTCTCACACCTTGATGTTGGAGTTGAATTATTATAATCCAATAATATAAGTATTTAAAAAGACAGATCCACTTCATCCACAAAGTTAAGATGCAAAAAACCTGAAGTGTAATACTACTAAGGGGTCTAAATATAGGAATAGGTAATGGAAATACCTTTTTTCTTTCCCACTGTGTCTTCAAGTATTCATGAAAACAACTCCAAGCTCTTGCTCATTTTTCATTTATAAAAGGCAATAGTATATTTCTATGACCCATTACCATATCAGGGAATTGCAACATAATCAGTGTTCTGGTCAGAATGAATGGAGATTTGTGCCATAAATCCCAATTGCCAATAAAGGCCCATGCAACCTTGAGACAGACTAGGAATACTGATTTCAGTTGTTCATCTAATATCATCAATGGACTTGATTTAAGAGTTTCCTATTCCTGAAAATAAAGCAAATTATGTGAGCCAAAACCATAAGAAGACTGGCATTTGAGCTCCCATAGAATTGGAAGACTAAACTGAGTTAATTGATAAACAGTTCCTTACATATGCATTACAAGAATGTTTTTGTCAGTTATTACATCAGTTCAGTCCACTCTGTTTCCACAACTTTTCTTAGCCTTTTGATATTTTAGTTATTGAATTCCTCTTTCAGTCAGAAGTGTATTTATTGCACATAGACTTATTTAAAGCTGATAGGAGTTACTCATACTGCAAAATTTTCAGAAACACCTGCAGAAACATAAGCTTCTACTGGTAGCTTCAAAAACAAAACCCTACAGACTCATATTTAAGACTTCTTAAACTGAAATTAAGGGAAGGGTAACTCTTACACATTTTACTGCTGAATCATTAGGATATTTATGAAAAACTAGACAAATACTGAGAAACAGAAGTTAGAGCTGAGTGCTCGTTCTGACCCTGGAAGAAAACAGAGATGATGTCACGGAGGCTGTCTTTCAAAATAACTTCTCAATTGCATGGTCCACTACCATACAGTTTCCCTGCACCCACTTTTACTATTTTTATTGGTCAGAACCTCCTGTCTCTGAATAACAACTCTTTCTGTGTCCCAGCATTGCCAGGCTTGAGGCAGACAGAGACTGGATTACATTTAATGTACAGTTTCAGTACTGTTCTTAGAGGACAAGCACCACACATTTTGCAAATGTATCCCTAGCCTTCCTCACCCTTTCAACAGAGAGGTCAAAGAGGAGTGAAAGTATCTTCTAATATAGACGTTATGACATCAATTGGAAGACAAGGAATTTAAATTGCTATTGAGTATGAAGAAGGACAGGGAAAACGGACTCTTTTATCAACAGTAACCTGTTGTTGATTTATATTTAATTTACAGTCTATGATAATCTGCAGCTTTTTCTGTTTTATTGCTGGCCTAGCAAAGATGGTCTTCATTCAATACTACTGCATTTGATCATTTGTTTTTTCTTTCCTAACTGTGATTCATATGTCTTTGAACTTTATGTTATTGGTTTGAAATTGATTTTTTTGGTATACAGAGATGATTTTAAATTCTAATGGAGTCCTTCAGAGTGTTTGTAATTCCTCCCGATTCAGTGTTATCCACATTTTTAAAAATTTTATTTTTCATTCCACTATCCAAACAGTCAGGACTATAATTATGTCAGGCCCTGGAACAGACCTATGCAGAGCCCCATTATAATTTTCATTTATCTTGGCAGAAAACTATAGACAGCTCCTCTTCTAAATAAGGTTGCAGTCCTATATGTACAGCCATTTGTACACCCATTTTACAGTAATTCCTTCTGCACCTAGTCTCCTCAATTTGCTTAAGGAATGTCCTATGATATTATGTTAAAAGCCTTAATAAAGTAAAGTAAGTTTTACTTTTTCAAGTCTGTTTATGATAAAAAAAAAAAATTACACTGGCTGAATGGGACTTGTTCCTCATCAGAAGCGGTTAATGTAGATTTCTCACTTTCTTATTCTCCAGCTGCTTACAAGATTATTGTTAGCAATTTGTTCCACTGTCTTATGAGTTGTAAACTTTCATCTGATGAGCTATAATTGCATAGTCTATATTTTTGCATTAACTGTAATATATATCCTTTGCTCTCCCAGTTCTCTAGTTTCCCACACATTCTCCTCAGGTTCTCAGAGATGTTGGTAGTAAGATGTTCCTTCCATTAGGTAACCTTTACTTAAAATTTCCTGATTCCCTTCCAGTTTCAGTACTTTTGACTTATATTTGTAATAATGTTCTATTCTGGTCCATTTTTGCATTCACATTTGACAATATTAACTGTACAATAACATAAAATATTAACCATATTAACTATTAACTATTTGATAAATTTAAACTTTCCTGTGAAAATTGAAACCAAAAAAGATAATATTGACCTCAGTCTATCATTTGCCATTCATCACTTGCTCATTCCTCCCAATTAAGTAATGGGCTTATACTTCTTCCTTTTAGCTTCTTAAACTTTACATCTTGTATGGCTTCAAAACAGATGGAAATGAAACAGTAAAAGATAATTTCAACTGATGTTTATATGTGAAAGAATATTTGTACCCTAATGCACTAAAATTTCTGTCAGTCTTCAACAACACTTGCAAAAACCATGCAAGTATAGTCCTCTGCAGAAGTTAAAGGTTATCTATTAATCACTGTGGGGGAATAAATAAGCATTTGTTCCAAATTACTCTCTGAAATGAAAGAAGCAGGGACAAAATGATGAGTGCAGTTGCACAGCAGTTAATGTATCTGTAGAGAAATGTCAAAAAAAAAAATATGTTATAAATGCAGTTGATAAGAAAAAGTCATGATTGTCTCTTACATCCTTCAAAGCTGAGTAGAATTATCTAAAAAAAAAACAAAAAACCACAAAACTATTGCAGGAAAAAGAAACAATTCTTGCCCATTTTAGCTTTACAAAAAATTGTTTATAGATAGAAATATATCACAATAAAGGGAATAGAGTGAAGGTATTTTGAGCAACTGCTCCCATTCATCACCAAAATAAATCTTGAGGGAAAGTACTGGAAAAGCAATACATTCAACATTTAAAAGAAGTCTAGAGTCACAAGGAATGTGCTGGAGGGGTTAACCCATTAGTAGAGATGTATAAAATCAGAGGCTAATGTCTGTTGCATGGAACAATAGTCAGTTTGTTGCACCTGAGGTGATTTACAGCTTTCAGTGCCATAAAAAAACCCCAGCCCTAGAAGGTCTGGATACTGGCACATGCACAGAAAACTCAAGGTTACTACTGCAAGCTATTTTTATTAAAATAAATTTGGGAGAAAGATGGTCACAGAGATGGGTATCTAAGCTGTTAATTGAATGTGAACAAAATTACGGTATCCAGATGCATCCAATCAAATAAACAACAAATGTAGAGTGTTCCCATGCCAGAGCATCTCGGGAAGGTCTGCAGCCTGTGGGAGGGACTCCAGTTGGAGAAAGTTAGTGTCTCATGCCAGAGCAGTGTAAGGAAACACTGCGGTCCATGGGAGGAACTCATGTTGGAGAAAGTTTGTGGTGGACTGTCTCCTGTGAGAGGGGACCACGATGGAGCAGGGGTAAGAAGTTCCAGAAGCTCCCCCCACTGAAGATGGAAGAAGTGGCAGCACTGACTGCACCCCCCATTCCCTGCTCCTGTGCTGCTGAGGGGAGGAGGTAGAGATATCGGGAGCAGAGCTGAGCCTGGGAAGAAGGGAGGAATGGGAGGAAGGTGTTCTCAAGATGTGGCAATGCTTCTTACTGTCCTACTCTGTTAAGTGTTGTTGTTAATATCTGTAAGAAATCTATGTTCTTTTTTTTCCTTCCCCTAAGGAGTCTGCCTTTTGCCCGTGACTATAATAGGTGATCTGCCCCTACTGGTCCTATCTCGAACTCTAAGCCTGGCTCATTTGTCCCTTCTTATCATTGGAAGAGAAGGGAGGAGTGAGTGGCTGTGTTGTGTTTAGCTGCTGACCAGGCTCAAACCACAACATTCATCAAAATTTGATCTCTCATGTCATTTAGTGTTTGGAATTAGGGTTTTGGCTTGGCCCTGTCTTGCAGTTTTCCAAAACTGACCTTCAAACACATATTCAATAGATATTTAGTCTTCCAGGTTTGTTAATATGTCATAACAGTTGAAGACGTAGTAGGAAAAGAGCATAAGTAATTGGCTACTCATCACAAATAATATCAATGTTGTTCTGCTGGCTCAGACCTCTTGGTCTATCAAACTATAGATAACATCTTCTTCGTTTATACTGCAAGACAGGAAAAAAGATAACATTTTGTTCTCTTGATAAAATTTCACATACCTCTCATATCCCCTTTTATTCATCTCCTGTAAGGTAAACTGTTTTTATCCTTTCAGTTTCTCTCCATAAAAGAGACTTTCTATTTCTCTTATCCTGCTTCACATCTTTTTCTGAACTGCCTTTAATTCTGTAATATCCTTTGTGGAAAAGGTATGACCAGGACTTTGCACAGTATCTTAAAAGGTGTCTCACTATTGATAATTCTAACAGTGTTAGTTTGTATGTATAGCCTATATAACCTTTCCCTGCGTTTTTTTTTTTTCTGTCTTTCTGGTTATGCTCTATTTTGGAACTGATCCTTGAAAAGATCTCCTTTAGGGATATGGAGTTTACATTGATATATATATATTTTTTTTTATACTGGCCTCAGCATATTCTAGTCGGAATTCTAACCAGAAGCAAAATGAACATGAGCTGTTTTTGTCAGATTATTAAATGAAAAAGGCTTGGAGTGCTTACATAAAGGGAGATTTACCATATTTGGCACTCGTAGTGTTATCCTTAGGAGGTGGGGTGCAAATGAGGATTGAGGTAGCTCAGAAAATAACTAGGATTTTTTAGGTAGTGCTCTGCCTGCTTGCTTTGCAGGTTAAAAAAAAAAAAAACAACACTGTTGATTGGGTAATTTTGACAGACCCCAAATGTAGTTCTAAGAAAAGTAAATCTAATTATAACACAACATATTATAAGAAGTTATTTGTGAAAAAGAAACTAATGTAGAGAGCACCATGGAAACATATTGTTAAATTCAGCAATAACATGATTTAATTTGCATATTAATTCACTTTAATTCTACCAGGCCAACTCCTGATAATTACATTATTAGCCTGTTTAATCACAGTAAACATGTCCTGTTTCCCTTCTCTCCCATAAAGCTCAGTGCAAAGATTACAAATGAGCATGTGAAGCTCTGTTTACTCACATAGAGCAAGTTTGTATGTAGTGGTCATTGGGCTATAATATGAAAAGATTGAAGACAAAAAATCCCTTGATAATTTATAGAGGAATGAAAATTAGTTTATAACATTGTATTCTATATTTCACAGGAGGAATATGTCTTGTGGGAAACCAACATCATGACTAAGAAGGAATGGGTCAAAATGGATATACAGCTACCAACAAGGCTAGAAAAATTAAAGGTATGAATGAAAAATGCACATGTTTAATTTTTGAAGATGCTTTACCTTTTTGTTTATAAATGTTCTAGAAAACTTAAAAATGTATTAAAATTATATGTATCCTGAAGGTCTTGCTGTTCTTCATTTCTTCAATGTGAGTAATGCTCTATTTCTAGCTCAACAAAACTTCTACACAAACATCATGTGTTCGAAGCTGCTGGTCTTTAATAACATGCAACAAAAATAATATAAATCTCACCATATTTTAGTTAGTCATCTGAGTCCATCTCAGGTGTTAGAAATTCATTTAAATATAAATACTATTAAATGAGATGATGTAAATGATGTTAGTGGGATTTCAGTGAAATGATGTAAACCAGTAATTGTGATAGAATATCTTTCCCTTGAATTTTCAGGCATAGGGAAGAACACAAAGTTGCAACTACTTAATTCTTAAATAAATTTTCAAGTTTTTATTTTAAGTAATTTTACATTTACATTTACTTTTCATGATTCTGTAAATAACCGTCATATTTTACTGTCTCAACAATCAGCTGAAAATGGAATCTCTGTGAAAGGACAAATACTAAGCCCACTGCAGGAACTGACATTTTAACATATATTAGAATGAATGCATTTCAGCAAGCTACAAGGTTGTAAATACCTGTTGTTGCCTGTCTCTCCTTTTCCCACAAGGACAAGTGTGAATAAGCAACTAGATGTGTAATAAGACTATGTATAGTATCTAAAAATAAATAAAAAAAAGTTTACTGAGGTTGTATACATATATATGTAGATAGCTGAAACTATGCATTCTTGTGCAAGGATGGCAAGGATCAGTCATGTTTAGGGAAGGAAAGATACTATCTTTAATTATGTGATGATGTAATGTTTTCAGCATAGAAATCCGCTTTTTGAATTGGTAGAAAATGGATAATATTAGAAGGCTTTTGTAATTTTGAAGAAATTGTCTCTAGTGGAAGATAATTACATATATAACTCTTATTTCTTAGAAAGAAAAATGTTTCTTGAGATTTCACTCCAAACTAATTGCCTGGCTTCAGAGTGTGTGTTAGATCATTCTGCTTATGCCCCAAATCATGTCTGTTCTAGTTTCCTTCTGTTTTGTGGGATACTCCTGTCCGGCTTTCTTTCCAGTGTGCTTTCTGTCTGAGACTCACTCTCTGGTCATGTTCCAGGCCTGTCAAAACCGCCAACTCCATTTTTGATTTATGCCTCCAACCCCTGCTCTTGTCTCTCAGTGCTTTCTTTCATTGCAGTCATCATCTTTCTGATGAATCCAAGCTTGCTTCCTCCTGTTTGCTGCTTTAGCTCAGGTTAAAGAAACTTGGAGACCACACGTGCGGTAATCTCCTTGCTTTGAGACCCAGTAGAGTTGGGCTCCGCAGTGACCAGGAGCAAGAAATGTTCTTCTGAAACTTCACTGATCTAAAACAGCTTGTGTAAAATCTAAACAGTGCAAGGGAACTCTGTCAGAGAGAGAAATAATCCCTGAATCTCCATGTCTATGCAAACAGCAGCAAAATGAGCAAGGCCAGGACACAGTCCCAAGATCGACATGTGATAGTCCATATAATTGAAACATTATCATTGTCCCTAGCAAGGTTTTGACCCAAACAGATTGACCATCTCCCAGACAGTGACTGGAACCGTTCAAGGGTTACCAGCAGGCAGGGACCAATCCCACTGCATATACTGAATGCAGCCATTTTTTCTTAACTGATGAAATGGCTATCAGTTCTTTAGCTATGCTGTGCTAACTGGTGTCTGAGGACAGTCCCTATTTTATTCACCTGTGAGTTTAAATGGAAATTTTTCTCTTGAACATCTTCAAAATGAGGTTCTGGAGAGACTTCAGAGCAAAAGATGAAGTCCTTAGGTTACTAGATTTCAGGTCATTATTCTAAAGTACAAGGGCATTGCAACGTTTTAGCCAAATGGTTATGAGATGGAGTTTTTCTTTAAAATAGTTGTTTACTTCATTCTTGAAATTTGTCAAACCATTTTAGTTGGAAATTTTCAGAAATTTCAACCTGAGGTCATCATACAAAGATTCAGCTTCTGATTTGAAATTTGTCATGTTTTTTTAGTAGATAGTAGGCTGTGCTTTTTACATGAAGAGCATTACTGTTTCATGTAAATAAAAATCAGTTTCTGTCTGTTAATACAAATATTTTAACTGTAATGATCCACAGCTTATGTTTAAAGGAACACTCCAGAGCAGTGAAAGTTTCATCTGTCTGAGTAGCATTCAGCTATTGGACATTGCACCATCAGAGCCACCAGGTTTGTGCTCCGCAGAAGAATTCACCTGCACTGACGGGCAGTCCGGGGAGCATGGATCAGCCTGTGACTCTCACCCCGATTGTTCTGATGGCAGCAATGAGGATCCAGCAGCCTGCTGTAAGTGAATTACATAGCTTTAGAAGGACACAGTGCTGAAAAATTTTATGAAACCTAAACAAGTCTGTCTAAAAAATGTCAAGAAAACTTATTTATATGGCTTCTTTTCCCCAGAATATTTAATGATATATAGGTTAATAACAATGTTCATAGCATTTTCTGTCATGCATTTTTCTTATTTCCATTGCTTTCTATTTCTCTGTCTGGCCTCAGCACTATGTTTTCGATCCAGATCGTAATTTTTAAAGTACCTGCACAAATACATTTTGAATATTGTTGCCTAAGTGTATTCCCCACACACAATGTTTATAATGTCTACTTCCGTAATTTGAGAGGTACTGAAATCTGCCTTGGTATATGTTGTTTAAACAGCTTCCTAATTTAGACTGTCTGTGAGTTATTGACAGAAAATACAGGAGATGACATGATAATTCATAAGGTGCACAAGTCAATGGGACCTGATGAGGTGCATCAGCAGGTCCTGAGGGAACCGTCAGATGAACTTTTAAAGCCACTATCCATCATATTTGAAAAGTCATGGCAGTCTGGTGAAGTTCCTGCTTCCCTGGAAAAGGGGAAATGTAACCCTCATTTTTAAAAAGGGGGAAAAAAGAAGACCAAAGCAACTGCAAGCTAGTCAGTGTCACCTCTGTGCCTGATAAGATCATGGACTGGATCCTCCTGGAAAATAGGCTAGGGCTCATGGAAAATAAGGAGGCCATTGGTGACAGCCAACATGGATTTACCAAGGGCAAATCATGCCTGACAAACTTGGTGGCTTTCTATGTTGGTGTTACAACATTGGTGGGTAAGGGAAGAGCAACAGACGTCATCTACCTGGACATGTGCAAAGCATTTCACACTGTTGCACATGACATTCTTGTCTCTAATTGGAGAGACATGGATTTGATGGATGGACCACTCAGTGCATAAGGAACTGTCTGGATGGTCACACTCAAAGGGTTGCAGTCAATGGCTCGATGTCCAAGTGGAGAGCAGTGGTGAGTGGCATTCCTCAGGGGTTGGTACTGGGACCAGCTGTTTCACATCTTTGTTGGTGACATGGACAGTGGGATTGAGTACACCTTCAACAAGTTTGCACATTGACACCAAGCTGTGCAGTGCAGTTAACACGTTGGAGGGAAGTGATGCCATCCAGAGGAACCTTGAGAGGTGGGTCCATGCAAACCTCATGAAGTTCAACAAGGCCAAGTGCAAGGTCCTGCACATGGGTCAGGGCAATCCCAAGCTCAAATGCAGGTGGGGCAATGAGTGGGCTGAGAGCAGCCCAGTGGAGAAGGACTTGGGGGTATTGGTGGATGGAAAACTGAATATGAGCCAGCAGTGTGCACTCACAGCCCAGAAAGCCAACCATTTTCTAGGCTGCATCAAGAGAATTGTGGCCAGCAGGTTGAGGGAGGGTATTCTCTCTCTCCACTCTGCTCTCATGAGACCCCACCTGGAATAATGTGTCCAGCTCTGGGGCCCCCAACATAAGAAAGACATGGACATGTTGGAGCGAGACTAGATGAGGGCCATGAAGATGATCAGGGGGCTGGAGGACCTATCCTATGAGGACAGGGTGAGAGAGTTGGGGTTGTTCAGCCTGGAGAAGAGAAGGCTCCAGGGACACCTTATAGCATTCTTCTAGTACTTGAAGGGGGCCTGCAGGAAGGATGGGGAGGGACTCTTTATCAAGGAGTGTAGTAATAGGATGAGGAGTAACAGTTTTAAACTGAAACAGGGTAGATTTAAATTAGTTAGAAGGAAGAAATTATTCCCTGTGTTGGGTGGTCACCAGAACAGGTTGCTTAGAGAGCTTGTTGCTGCCCTCTCCCTGGAAGTGTTCAAGAGCATATTGGATGGGGCTTTGAGAAACCTGATCTACTGGTAGGTATCCCTGTTCATGGCAGGGAGGTTGGAACTAGATGATCTTTAAGGTTCCTTCCAGCCCAAACCATTCTATGATATTTGTGTGCTGATATAAATCACCATACAAATTGGCTAAGATCAGAAACCTTATCTTATTCATGATATTTTCAGTTGAACATAACTTTGCTTAGAAACCACAGTTTTTTCTGTGCAATCAAGAATAAAAGAAAATAATTTACATTACTGGATGATGTCTATAATAATGCTGAAACATTTTAGTATTCCATGTTGAAATAGCTTTAGAGACCCTATCACTTCTAAAATGAATATTATACAGTGTAGATCTGTATGTATGTTTGCCTGTGGTAGTAAATGTGTGTTGCAGATGAAAACTGTACTCATTTTAAATACTAGTGATGATATCTATTTCTGCTGGGAGGTGCAAATTAAGATTTTGCGTCACTGAAGATAACAGGATGAAGAAGACTGTTGATGTTTTATTTTCTAATTTCTTGAGAAGACTTTAGAACTATTTGTGACTACGAGGGTATTTTTTTAAACCCAGTCTGAACCTTTAATCTTTTTAATTACTTAAATAACCATGTAGGAGCCATCTCTGAAATATGTAATTTGTGCAAATGTTAAAATAACATTTTAAATAGGAAGGTTTATACTGTTTTATCTCTGGGTGGAATCTAAGCCAACATTGAACTCTACAGGGGCTCCCTCTTTGAGATCTGTTTTCCTTTCTTACAAGACTTGACCCTATGCTGCTAGCTCTGTGTTTTGCTGGTAGGAGTGCGGAGAGTCCTCTCATGCTCTTCAGAAGAAGGAATGTAATGAAAGGGAATAGTACTTCATATATTGGACTTCATATCTCAGCAATTTAGTGCTCCCACTTCAGTAACAATGTGAGAGAATTGTGATGAGTAATGACTGGGAATATAGAAGAATAATTTTAAGGTTTAAAAAGAGAATAAAATATAATTGTCCCAGTTGAAGTGTAGCTGTTAATAGTGATACGCAAAGTGAAAAATAAAGATAGCTCTAAACCCTTACAGGCAATTATATTTTGCATTCAGTGCATTACACTTTCTTACCTTATTTTTGTTCCTGTGTCTCAGACATTGGATATTGGCACTGAGTAACCAAAACTTTAACAAATATCCTAGATATAGTCAGCATTGTAGAGTTAAAGGAAGATCATGCTGGGACTCACTGTTGAGAATATTGCTTCTATCATGCTTATGTGGATGGGTCAGAAAAACTGGAGAGTGGGCAGAAGAAAGAAAAGTCAGAATGGCCTGGGAGTCTCAACACTGTCCTTTGTGTCATCTCCAGAATTAGAGTGCTGGGTCAAGGACAAACAGGAGTCCCAGCCAGTGCAAAACCCTCTTCAATAGCTCTGCCTAGTGCTCCACCACCTGTTGCTGCCTCTGCAGTTAACTTTGGTTTGCCATGTGGCACTGATTCTCCACTAACTCCTGGTGTATTTCAATTTAAAGAAAGTATCACACTCAGTTGAATCTGAGACATAAGGATTGTGTGCTTCTCTCCATTTTGAGGTAGTCACAGGTTGAAGATGTATAATTTTGTTGTAGCAGTGCATAGAAGTATATTCATCCTCTCAAAAAAGGATGAAAAAATGTGATTTTGTAAAATATAATTAACCCATATCAGTGGCATGTTGCTCTGACTACTGTCTGAGAAGAAAGAAAAGAAAAAAAATCTCCATCTTTAAAATAACAACAGCTGTTTTTAAAGTTGATCCATTTTAATGGTTAATATTGCCTTGGCTACTTCATGCCTTCATTATCAGGAAAGAGGACCCTAAAGGTGGAATTTAGCTCTTCAGCAGTTTGGTCATCTTAAAAGATTAATCTTCCGGACACTTTCTGTAGTCTTTAACAAGAGACCTAAATGAAAGTCATCCTTTATTTCTGTCCCTTGTTCTTTTCTTCCCATCATGTACATTTTCTACATGATCTTGAAATTGTTCTCCGTGATATTTAGAGTGCACTACATTTTTTTTTCATATTAATTTTCAGTAAAAATTCCTATCTGGTACAATAATGCATATTTTAGTCTCTATTCTTTTAGGTATTTTAGCTTTTATCCTTGGACACATCCTCAGTAGTTTGCTTTGATGAAGTACTCTCATACTGAAGGAGCTGACAGATCTCCATACTGAATGAAAACAATGGCAGACAGGTGTTACTTATCAATGTGAAGGATTTCCCTTCTCTTTGAGGATTTTTCCTTCATTATAATAATTCTCTTTCATGTTAACTTGGCATGAACAGTTTTATAACAACTCAATTTATTACAAGAACAAACATATATATGTTTTATAACTTAAAAAACCTTAAAACTTTCTGTTTAATCTCTGCCCACTTATATAAATATATATTTAAGTTTATGAGAAGAGTCTCAAAAAATTAGGAACTTGTCTAGGAAACACTTAAACACATGAGTAATCACCTTTATTTGAGTAGTTTTGTTGAAATCAATGAATCTAATGAAGTGACAAATTATGATATTAATATTTTTAGGATTAAAATCTATATTTTCATTATGTCTTATTTGACATCATTTATTTGAGATCACTTCTCAATTCTAAATCACTTATAATAAACTTATTTCACAGTGACTGATAATAAATTATCAAAACTTAGTTAATATGTTCAAAACAGAGAAAGTGAGATACAGTACTTGCATCATTTGAAGGATTAAAAAGATCCCTTTCCTACTGGTACATTTTCTTTATTTCCTACCTAATATAAAGGAAGTTATGCACTAAATGCCATACCAAATAACAAATATTTCAGGCATTACACTTATGATTATATATAATTTGTATGTAACATACGTAATACATATGAAAACATCATGAATCAATGAGTAGCTAGCAATCTTAGCAACCTGGCAAGAAGTTTAGGAAGTGCTTGCTATTTTCAAGTGATATTGCACTTTGATACAGTAATGTTTCTGGAAATTACCTACTCATCATCGTTCAAGTAGATTCAAAATGATTTCGGGTTGCGACATCCTACAGCTGTTTCTGAAAGAACATCACCTTCCATATAGCTTAATCAAAAGCTTCCTTAAAACACCTGTCTAACTCTTCTGGTTTTAATTTTGTATCTTTAGTATTAGCTTAAATATTCTCAGCATTTCATAAGATTTGTATAATTTGTGAATAGAAAATATGCAGAATGATGGAAACTTGTAAATTTTAAAGCTGTGTACCTTTTACTGCATTTTATTTACAGTATAGTAATTTACAGTTACAGATCCTTGAAACCTTCTAGAGCAGATGAATACATAAGCTAATCCTTTTATTATCATTCAACTTCAAAGTAGAAAGAGCATTTTTCAGTCTGAAATATTTGTTTTACTAGACATTTATGAGTTTCCTGCGGCACATTAATTGACTGGAATTGTCAGTATCTATTCATCAATCTTGTATGTACATGGGGAGAAAAAAAAATTATGCCCATGTTCTTTTCATAGACTTCTTCATTGCTTTTGAACAGTGTGTAGCGTTGCCTTTGTGTTTCATTAGAACAATTAACTCAAAGACAGCATATCCCCTGCAGACCTAGAGTCAATATGAGTTTCTCTTAACACCACCAGACTCTTAACGCTAAGCAAAGTGACTGAGTAGTTTCAGAAGGAGATGAGGCTATCTCACCTGAGGAACTAGGATATTATGAGAGATCTGTCTAATGACTTAATGACATATGGCAGTTCAGGGTAGATGAACTGTAGCCATCTGAGATCTTTCTGAATTAATCCTTTAACAAATTCTAAATAAATAAAGATAATCACAGACTCATAGAGAATGTGCATGGATAGTCAGTGAGAAAGAGTATGCATAGCCCTTCCCTGTCCCAAAATAACATTAAATGTTAACTAGAAATGACAAAATATTAATGACAAAGTAACCACACAGAAATGCTTTGGTTGCTGATCATACAGATAGTTTATACCCCTAAAGTTTTTAGAATTAAGTAGAGATAAAATTTAAGTCAAACTGTTAGCTCAGACAATTAGGCTTCACTCATGTTTACAGCCTAACAGTTCCCTCACATATTAATACTTTTAAAAATGACGTATCACTTCTAGAAACTATGTATGGTGGAACACTTGGTTTGGCAAGTGATTCTGACCCAGTGTGTCTGCATGACTGCATGTTTGTATAGAGTTTGTAATTTTAATGGACAGGTGGAATGAAAAAAAAAAAAAAAAAAGTAGCATCTAAGACATGGGCAACATTATCACATTTAGTGATCTGGAGCCTTACTTTTTTATTCCCACCTCTCCTACCTCCAAAAAAAAAATCAATGCAACCTAAAGCAACCCAAAAGCACAACACCATGAATATTCTTCCTGCATTTATAATTGTGTTCAGACTTGAATAGTTTGAAAAAATGACTGGGCAAAATAATTTGATTTGGAATTGCATCTTTCTGTGTTTGCATATATATATTTTTTTTTTCCGCCACTGCTTGTATATTCAAGTTAAAATATGATGTTTATATGTTTCTTTCTAAATCCACAGTGTTAGAAGAAATTCTACTAGTGACTACCAATGTAGAAAATGGTGATTTCACTAGACTTCTCTCTTTCTGTTGACCATCAATGGCAGTGATGGGCTCCATCTGATCACAGCTTTACTGCTTCGCCAGTTCTTTTAGTGTCCAGTTTCCAAATTTAGCTTCAGCAGTCCACTTTTCATTATGAGCTGGTGAAAAACCCTGAGCCTGGTATTGAGCCACATGGAATGACAACAGACTTGGTGTCATCAGCACATGAAAGACGTTCTTCCTATTGCAATAACAAGTTTTCTTGTGGTCCTAAGTAGGTCTAGTTGAAAGAAAATAATAATTAGAAACCCTGAAACAAACCCATGCCAAATACCTTATTGAGCTCTAAAATATTAATCATTAGTACCATCTTGAATCTCTTTCATATTTAAGCCATTATTTTAACTTTGGCCTGACATTTTCCTTCCAGGAACAGATTTTTGGTTGCTTTGTAAACAACAAATGAAATTCTTTGTGTCTTCATTTATTGATGTCTTTTTGGATATTACTATTACTATGCAGCCACTACAGTCAGCTTCTTACACAGAAGACCTTTTGCATTGTGTAGGGAGGCCAGAGGAAAGAGCTGTTTAAGCAAAGTATATTTACTTTTTGTGTCATGTTTGTTCTCTCAAGACTGCTTAACTAAGGAAAGTACAATACCTAGACATAATATTAATTATTGTACAGCAAAACGGCTTAGACTTGGATATCAATTTACATATTCTACTTTAATATGTTAACAATTGAAGTCTAATTAACAAGGTACCTTGTCAAAAGCATGAGAATTCTGTAATTAAATAAGTTAACCAAGTTTCATGTTTTAACTAATATACTTCACTAAACAGAAAAACATGCTCCATTGAATTTTAATGTATATAGTGAGTCCATCTAAAAGCTACTGATATTTGTGATATATTTTGTACCATAAAATTTAGCTGCTCAATTAACTTCTTTATATCAGGAAGACCTTTACTGTGAGGCATTACTGCCATGGTGCTTCAACAAAGATGCATTTCATTTTGGTTTTGTACAATCTGAAAATAGGAGTAATATGTATAATCATGTCCGAGGATGTTATGATAGGATAAATGTGCCATGAAGTCTGGAAAGTGCCAAGTACAGTTCAAAATAATGTTTACAGTTGCGATAAGTGACCCAAAGAGGTAAGTGTAGCTCTTTGTGATGCTGTTCTGGACAAGGAAAGAAAACTCTCAGATTATACAACTTTCTTAGCAAAATAATAAATTGCACCCAAGAAATGAAAAAGTGTGTGAGATTTTTATATAGTTTAAGTTGGTCTAATCCATATCAACTGAGAAAATGGGCTTTTACTTTGCAATAAAAATTCCTAGGAGACTTAAATTATTCATAAATTTAAATCTCATTTTCAAAACTAAATTAAGTGGAAGCTTAATTCATCTTTACTTTCACTGTATTTAAAGCACTAAATACATTTGATTTTTTTTTCACACATTCATAATTAATTTTCCAGTAGAATTCATCTTTTAACATATATATAATATTACTTTCATAATCTATCAGCAGGCAATGTACAGGTCTCATCTTTACTATAACATAGTTTATTGTCTTATATGTGGTTTCCTTCATGATTATGAGTTTGATTAAGAAGCAAAGAACCTGCCTGATCCATTACTTGTATTATAGAAATTTTTGTCCATCTGAATAATCTTTAAGACTCCTTGTACATCCAAATACAAAATAGTCATAGTTGTGGTGTTAAACTGTTGCATCAAATTCAACTTAATGATCTCTTACTGTTGTTGTTCTTATAACAGCTAATTACACTATATGTGACTTTGAGACTGACTTCTGTGGATGGAAGCCACTAAGCAATGGTGATGCTGACTGGAACATAATGAAAGAACAGCCTCTCCTTGACAAAAGACTGCCTGACAGAGGTCATACAACTATTACTGGACATGGTGATATTTATATTATTATTATTAATATTTATTATTATTAATATTTTATTTATTATTATTATTATTATTATTATTATTATTATTATTATTATTATTATTATTATTATTATTTGTGGTTGGTTGGGGTTTTTTGTTTTTTTTTCTCTTCCCTTTGTGATGAGTATTTCTACTTGTAAATGGTGACAGACTGAAAATAAAAACAGATTTGAAGTGGATGTTATTTAGTATGTATATAACATAGGTAACATATTACAGAAAGCTAGTCTTTTGGGGATGCTCTTTTTTAGATGTCATTTGGTTACTATGCCTTTGTAACCTTAATTTTCTTCTGGGACAATCAATGAGGTATGAGACTTGATGCAACCTTAAATTTTTTGAGATACTGACTTTTGAACTGACATAGCTAACTTTGTTCATGCATATCATAAGCACCTTTGTACTCAGTAATCACACAGAAGCCATTTTTGAAAATATTATTTGGACAAAATATCACTGTAGCTTTTTATAAAGTGCGGTAAATTAATCAGTTTTGTCTTGGAAAAGTAGAGTGAGTGTACACTTTGAACAGTTCTTACTTCAGCATATAATTGGCATAAAATGCATTCAGTTGGAAAAAGTTTATTCCAGTAGAGGGATGTTTTAAAGTATTTTTCAAAAATGAAATTGTTATTACAGAGTACTGCATGAAACTAAAACTGCCTAGCATGTTTGTCATTGACAAATAATATTGGCAAATATTCCACAGCTCTAATTTTATTAAATTGTATCTATTACACTGTTTACAGTGGAGGTTAGATTACTTTAAATTCTGGGTTGCAGGCCAATGTTGTTTGTTTGTTTGTTTGTTTGTTTTTTTATTATCTATATTATCTTACAGCCAGACCTCCATACTTCTCTCTCATGTTCATGTTAAAGGTATATAAAATATTAAGTATTACACCTTGCGCATTCAAAGATAGAGGAATTCCAGGATTAAAATTTGCCTGAGAAAACCCTAGTGGGGTGTGAGTGTGTGTTTCCATACTATAGAATAACTACATGATTGTGTGTATTTTTTACCACTGGTCTCCACGTGATGAAGTGCATCAAAGCTGTTATTCTTTTTCTCAGCAGCTGTTCGATACTTCCTTTTATTGTCTCTGTAGAGTGGCACTGGATTACTGCATTGCTTCATTGTTTGCAAACATTAATGTGCCACAGCTTCCGAACTCCAATGGAGGGCACTGATATGCTTGTATCTTTCTTATGTGTATTATTCTAGGTGCTTGTGAGATCTGAGGTGTAATATGGTCATAATGAAGGCTGCTGGCAGAAACACCTGCTCTGCAGCCTAAGCAGCATGTTGAGTTAGCTCATATGGAACTACGTACTGCTGCACTTAAGGTGCTTTGATACCTGAATCATTACAAGTTCAGTTCATATTTTTATATGTTGCTGCAGGTTGAAGCCTCCAGAAGATCTTGAGGTTATCATGTAGCACCTCTCTAGCCCAGTAATGATGCATTCCACATACAAGTTAGTGAAAACATCTTTCTGAGGTGCTTTGTATCCATCACTGAGCCTGCTACAGCCACGTCTCACCTTTAGAATTAGGCTTCCAGAATCTGATCAAGTTTTTGCCGACATTAAATCCAGGTCCTTCAGGTTACAGCAGTTGATTGTGGTACCTCAGACTGTTCGTCTCTCTTCTCTCCTGGGGAGGGCAGCAGCAAATTTTGATTAATGAAGATCTTAACAAAGCTACTGTAGAGCCTCAGCTGCAAATTAAAAGAGGATCCTTTGAAGTACCCTTGCATTCCAATGAGGGGAGCTTCCCTTGTGCTGCGGAGCCCAGCACGCCTGTTTGTACAAGAAGCTGTAATGGTCACCTCTTTGTGTCAGCCTTGCTAAAACGATGCAATTATTCATGTGGGGCTGGACTTAACCCTCTGCTTCATTATGTATCCATGGGAAATAAATGGCTAAGGAGTATGACTGTGGCAGCACAATAGCTGATTTTCCAAGATGTAAGGCAATATGTGTAATATCAATGCGCAAATAAGACTAAGTCTTTAGTCTTGCTTTGCACAGACTTTCATGAAAAAGTCTCAGTATTCAGTGAAGGCAGCACTGGCAGCATTCAAAATATGCTGCTTTAGGGCCCCTTGAAGATGTTTATCCTTCTCTACCTTTGTCTGAAGCACATCTGCTGTAGTTTAAATCCAAAGGCAGTTTGTTTGCCAGAGTTCAGATTAGATCTTTAATTAAGCTTTCATCCCCACTAGCACAGACAACAATGTCAAGTCTGTGGACCCCATGAGAAAATATAGCTTATTCCATTGGCTCCCATGGTCTGCAACATTGTTAGCATGCTTAAAACTGGCTGAGCTGTGCTGAGAGTGAATACTGTACCCTAAAGGAAATTAATTTTTGTTCTAAATTCTGTTTGAAACATTATTTAAGCCAATTAAAATGTGTCCTTTAGGGATCCCAGCTGAGGTCTATGCTGTTTGATCTCCAGGGTGCTCTGTGTTGCAGCTTCTGAAGTCCCTTCGCTCTTTCCCCAGCTGTGTGGAGAGTGGATGGGCACCGTGCAAAGCTGATGGGTAGTTGTAGTGTTTGAAGAATGGAGGTCTTAAGGTTTTTTCATGAAGAGGGCAGACAGAAAAATACATCCAATGGGTCTGCACAATGAAACCCTCACAGAAGCAACATCTGAACTCCCTTTGCAGGGCTCTGTATTTATTTCCTCAGGTTTAGTGCTTGCCGGGCACCAAGACAGGATAGTCTTAGCAATGACTTCCCCAAACCCCTTTTCTTCTTCTCCCTTTTTCCTCATCTTTGGACTCAGTCATGTTAATTTTACTGCAGATGAAAGAGGCAGAATTGTTTAACAATTCTATTGTGTCTTTGCCTACATAGACACTGGTTGTCACAGCCTGTTACAAGACCCTCCTCATAATCCACAGAGACTGAACTGATGGCAAAGATGTTTCATTTATTTACATTTATGAATAAGCTTTATGTGCCACATGGAGCACATAGTTACCTCTCTGAGGTAGCTATTTGCCATCGGAATATAACACGTTTCTAGTATTTCTTTGATTTTTGTTTACAGGAGCATTTATTTACTTCAGTGGATCACATCAAATGAATACAAAAATGACCACGTCTCATCTGGCGAGCCCTTTCTTTGTCAAGCTGTCCCCTGGACTTTCCTGCTGTCAGGTAACAGTTTGATATTATCTGTCCCCACCTTTGTAAGCTATCACTCACCTGATCTGCAGATATCATATTCTTCATGCTGTAAATGTTGCTGCTGAAAAACTGGCTCCATTTCAGTATCAGTGGAAGGAGTTACAGACTATTTCTTCAGGAGGAAGGAGATGCAGCAGGCTTTTTACTGCTTTGCTGCCAAATTTTTATATCTGACTATTATTCTTTCTAAAACCTCTACTAGGTGACTCAGATTTAAGGATATGCTTCAGGTTTTTGTATGCTGTGACAAACCTAGCTGGATAACAATATCAGGGACATTTTAACCCACAGTCAAAGCAGCCTGCCTTTTGAACAAAAGCTGGTGAAAAGTCATGCTGTTGTCTGTAGGCAGGAAAGACTCACATCCAACATCCCATAACAGGAGACCTGTGGTTTGAAGTCTCTATATAGATTAGCTATGCCGGTGTGACCAGAGACAATTAGCTACCATACTCCAGACACATACTAAATTTTAATTGATGGTTTGAAGAGGATGCTTTTTAAGCTGATCAGTGCAGTACTTGAGACTTTTCTTTGAAATCCTTTTTTTTTTTTTTTGTCAAATGTCTTGTGGTTCTGCAGAGGAATGCAAAAGCAACCAGCCAGGATGGCAGTTGATTTGAGAAACTGGAAATCTACCTGGAGAAAATGTGTCAGGAGGGCTAATAAACAAAAAAATCTTGGATGAAAAATTAAAATACAGTTTTATAACTAGAATATTGGAATTTTCAACAAAATACATTATTTTAAAATAGAACTTGAAGAAATATATTAAATATATATATATAATATTTTTATTAAAGAAATATACATACAAGAAAAGATTCCTAGCTGTATTTTTGTTCATCCTTTTGGCCACTGAATAAAATTAATAGATGCTGTACAGTTATGTAAAGTTTGGGGTGTTTTCCCTCAGGAGTTTTTTGTTTTCTATTCCATAATTTTTTAAAGCTTATGACATTGGTGGAGAAGTTAAGTTGTGCAGTTACAATGTGATGTTTTTTCTGCTTCTGCATAATGCTTCCTGATTTAAGAAGTCACAGAAAAGAAAAGGAAAAGATAGGAAAAGTTTGCCAAAATGATTTTATTACATTCAGAGGCTTTAGAGAAACAAAATAAAATTTAGACTAGTTACTTAATTTTTCAAGAGTCATTATAGAATGGGAATTGTAATTTCACTTAGGCAAACTTTTTTTCAAAACTAAGAATGTCAGAAAAACAATGTGTGGAGGAGTTGCACTTAGAAGGCCCAACATATAGCAGAATTTTATTCCAGCGGGTCCTAGGCTTCTTAGGTTTTTTCTAGTGCAAGGGACCCGAAACAAATATAGACTTAGATAAACCTGTTTTACTTAAGACTAGCTGATGGACTCTGCACGTCAATGAATTACCAGATCTCAGCTGAATAGTTACAACTTGCAACAGAGGAGAAGAAGATTCTTTAACAATTAAAACCAGTACCTTGCTGTCATTTAATTGTACTCTCTCAGTTGTTAATTTTCACATAGCTTCTTAGTGTTGTAAAGAATCAGAAATAAAATAGATGCAGAATGAAATCAATCAGAGTGCTGCTGCAGGGAACACAGGCAGCCTCGCAGCATCCCGTCAGAGCCCTGTGTGTTGCATTACTCCTGGGATACCAACAGCCTTTGTACACGCAGTGCATTCTTTCAGGCAGTTTCATATCTCTTTTGTAGACTTTGATATTGAGTAGATAAGCACCTTTCAGGTTCATATTAATTTTTCTTAGAACCCCTTCAGGCAAACTGGGCACAACTAGTATGTAAATCACTGAATCATTCTGGTTATATCTATTGCAGAGTTTGGTCTACATTCAAAAGAAATACAAATGCAGTGGAGATGCACATACACTCCTCTATTTCAAAGTCAGAGAAGGAACTGTTTTTAATTTTTAGTATGAAAGTATTGAATGTATTAAAGTTCCCAAGATTCAACAAAAACTAGGGCAAGTTCTTATCCAGCTATACATGTCTGAAGAGAGAGTGTTTTTGAAGACTGGAAGCCTGGCTTTCTGCCACATTTTCCCTGCAGACTTTTATTTCTGGGAAAGAGCAAGGACTAGGGGTTGCTCATTAGGATGTGTATTGGTGTGTTATGCTCTCTGCGTATAAATGTGAGATGTTGCCCTCTGTTGGATGTCCCACTGAGAGGATAAAAGGATCTACATAAAGAGATCTATGTTTATTAATAGTTTTACAAGTTCTTTGGCTCCAGTTGTTTTTCTAACAAAAAGAAGAAAAAGGAAAGAAGATTGGAGTTGAGGGATAACAGTTTTATATTGTGCCTTACTGGTTAATTGAGGCTTAGAAGTAACTTCTTTCTGCAGCTTCTTGTAGCTGAGTCTTTCTGTAGATGTCAGCTAAGAAACATCTTCATTTAGCCCAAGGTTTTAGAGTTGTAGAAGTAAACTTCTAGTCCTAGCTCTCTATGGCTCTTTAATGGACACAGTAGTCATTGTAAAATAGAAAATTGAGACATAGAGAGGGAGGGTAATTTTACTTATGTAATAAAGACACAAATTTGTTTGAAAAGCTGTTTGATAAACATAAACCTTACATCTAGATTGTTTAGGGTATAGTTTTTCAGACAGCTCATTTTGAAAAGTGTTTGTATACCTGCTGTCTTGTATTCCTTAAGCTTTCTAGTGGGGAAAGGAAGTTACATGAAAGTATTTAAATTTAGTAATAAGCCTTGAGATTATTTCATAAAACAGATGATTTTCATGAGTGGGGAAAATAAGAAACACTATGGGAAACTGAGAGACCAAGTCTACCAGGCATGAAGCTGGAAAATAGTAACCGTGTATTGTAACAAGAATATTTCCTAACCATTGATCTACCTTGTACTATGAAACACAAACAAAAAGAAACTCTCCCTTCATACATATCAGATGTTGTGTCTTTGGTGTTTACGGATTAAATTCAGGGCCAGAAGTGAAAGGTAATGAATCCACATGCATGATGATTTTCAGATTATTAGTCAATGATTTGAATATAAGGAGTTCTCAAATTCATCAATCCTGTTCTTCAACTTCCTTGGCACACTAAGGGTCTGCAGCTTTAACAGAGACCCTAACGTGATAATTTACTGAAGAGACTCCTCTCAAATTCTGGTTACTCTTAAACTACTACTCCCCTTAAAAAAAGAAAAAAAAAAAAAAAATCTCTTGGGGACAAGGCAACACAGCTGGAGATGCATCCACAGAAGGAGGTTGTCCATGCTGAGGAGTTATGGCTCTGAGAGGACTGCAACTGTGGGTGACCCATGATGGGGTGGGGACACCCCAGATGGACTGTGACCTTTCAAAGCCCTGAGCTGAAGAAGGCTAAGAAGAGTAAGAAGCAATGAGCAGAGGAAGGGAATGCATGGGGAGCATCAGAAACAAACTACTAATCACATGACCAATCTCCTTCTCTACCTGTTGCCTTACCAAAGGAATCAGACTAGAATGAGTACCTGCAACAAAATGTAGGGAAATTAAGTCTAGGAAGGGGCAGGCTAACTGTTTGACTTAAACTGGCCTGGAAAAAGGGGAGAAAACGTATTTACTCAAGTTTGTGTTTAAGTGTTTGTGGTTTGGTTTTGGTTTTTTTTTTTTTGTTTGTTTGTTTGTTTGTTTTTTGTTTGTTTTGTTTTGTTTTCTTTTTTTTTTTCTCGGTAGCCCAACCAGTGATTAGAAAATTACATTATTTCACAATAAATTAATTTAAGTAAAAATTATACCATTACCCTAAGGGTGTTTTGCCTGTTACAGTCTCTAATATAATGCTTTTCCATGACCTGTACAGCCTATTGTGTCACCTGTCTTGCTCAAATCAAAGACTTAATCGTCTCATATCTAACTGAAAGCTGACTAACACATGCAACTGTGTTTGCCCTGAGGCTAAAGATGGGTTTTCTCTTATTTGTTTCTGTCTTGCAAAAAAATATGTGTTTCATTTGTCTGTTAGCCCAAAATGGTCTGCATTTTTTAACTCTGTTTAAAAGTTGATATAACATGAAAAAATAAAAGGAAAATTTCTCTCTGTAGTGTGATGATCCAAGATTCAAGGAGTAAGATCATATAGAGATGGGCAGAGAACTGGGTGGGAAGCTCTATTTTTAAAATTATTGTTTTACCTTCACGGAGATTCAAGTATTATCATGGCTTTTGCAAGGAAGTAGAGTCTGCCATTGGAGAAATTTTAGTCTTTCCCTATGTGAAGAAGCAGGAAGGACTCAGGGGAAAAAAATAAAAACAAAAACCAAAAAACAGAAACAAACAGCAACAAAACAAAACCAAACAACAACAAAACAAAACAAATAACAATAACAAAAAAAAAAAGAAGAAAACAAAAACAACTCCAAACAACAGTCTTTGAAGATCTTGTTCTTCCCTACAGTTCTCACATGAATTTTTGTCCAAGTAGTGTTTAAAAAAAAAAATAATTGTATCAGGTTTACTCTGTTTTGCAGGGGAGGCATAGTGAACTGGTATTCTCACTGTTTTTTGATCTTTTCTGCTTGACAAGCAGTATTTTGTAAGCTCATCCACCTAGAGTTTTTTTTTCTTCCCATATATTGGTCAATCCACCTGTTTCAGGAGATCAATAGATTATTTTAAACATTTGTCTTCAGATAATTTTCATTTGCATTGCTTGTGGAAATAGAAGATCATAAGATTTCTTTCATACAAGTGCCTCAACTGTTGCACTTCTGAGATTAACATGTTTATGAAGCTTTCCAATATTCAGCATATGTGAAGAGAAGTAATTTTTTAGATGTTTCTAAGTCCTTTCTAAACTAAAAAGAGTTAAGGGAGGTCATATCATTAGGTCTGGATCAGTTGAGAGATAAAAGTATCATGATTTGAACTCAGAGGGCCCACCCCCCTGTAACCAAAAACCCCCAACACTCACACAAACCCAGCACAACAAATTAAAAATCAGTTTTAAAAATAAACTATACTTTTAATTATGGTTTTATCTTTAGATGTAATACTGCTCAACATGCCATAGTTTCATACATCTCTTTCTTTTTTAACGGGGTTGTGTTTAGACCTGTTATGTCATTCTGTGTTAGAATGTACATATATGAGTTGGTATTGAATTTATTGCAAATTGACGATATACTTTTTAAAGGGTTTCATTAAAAATTCTTTCAACAGGTAAGATTTTGGTACCAGTTATCTCAGGATTCCCAGCTTTCTGTCTTTAAGAGGACTGCATTCAATCAAAGTTGGGAAAAATTGCATGACATTTTAGGATTACCTGAGATGCATTGGACAGAAGTGCGTATTCCTATAGAAAGTACATCTGAGGACTTACCTTTTCAGGTAATTAGAAATTACATTTACATTGCTTTCAAAAATTTATTCTCATTTGGCCTTTAGAATTACTTTACTTTTATAATTAAATATAAAAATAGAATTTCTTTTCTTTAATGCTCATATAAAAAAGAATTCTATTCAGCTCTTTCAATAGATGTAGCTATTGAAGAACATCACATTGTATCAGTATTGTATGCATTAGAATCACCTTTTTGTAGTAAAAATCAAGTAGCAATAGTGCAGTAGCTTTTAAAAAATGAACTTGCTATAAAAGCTGTTGAGCAGAGTGAGGGCCTAATTATGTCAGCTAAAGGCAGAAGTGCAGATACTTCAATGTACAGCACTGATCACAGAAACAGTCAGCAGTTTCTGAGTTTAATTTTATTTTTACATAATCTCAGGCTGCTACACTCTACTAAAACCTAGAACGGAACTGTTAGGGGAATCAGCAGCTCCAATATAAGGATTCAACAAACCAAAAGTCTAGTTTTGGTCTCTTAATTTTCTGTGTCATCTATATGTCTTTTTATCATATCACCTTTAATGAGCTAACTTATTTATTTGGCTTTACAGATTGTTTTGCGAGCTACTATTCTAACAACAAATGCTATTGTTGCTGTTGACGACATCAGTATAACAGGGCAGTGTGTATTTGTGAATAAAACACTTCCAGGTGTCAGCCAAGAAAATGAAAGTAAGTTCTGTGGTTTTGAATACATTTTCCCCAACATCTGTTATGTATAACTGTGATTTGACTGACAACTTCAAGATACCTCTAAGATAGTAGGGGATAATCTGAGGAAAATGTCCATATGCTGTAATCAATCATCTATAATGAAGACTCTCATCCTGTGTTACACAGTAGCTGCTATAAGTAGTTTGCACTAGTTCTGTGAAGTGAACTGTGGTGGGTATATTCAAATACCACTTACTACGTAGTATCTGTCCACATTCACACGTGGACATAGAGACAGAAGCAAAACGTCTTATATCTTCCACTGAAGGGCAAATTCCACTGCATTATCCCTAGGTCAAGAGGGTTCTCCAATTATCATAGTCGAATACCTGACATACAGTAAATGTCCACCAAACTTGTCTGTATACTCACACTTTGTAATCTTGAAGTGCAAGTGGATGGAAATATAAAATAATTCAACCTTCTGTCAGACTGCTCTTTCTGGTGGTCTTGACTATTAATGACTAATTTTCTAAAATGGTGTAGGCACATACACAGTCAGTGGCAGATACCCAAATTTCTTTTTTATTGGAAAATTTAAAGGCATAATAGAAACCCTCAGTGTTGTGGTTTTAGGGCTTCTCTGATCCCTATATGCAGTCTGACTGATGGTAACTACGTATTTGAACAAACATTAATTTGCTTTAATTATTTTCCCTACAACTCCCCTATTTACCGATCAGTCACAAATACACTGTTTATAGAAGGGAGTACTTTTTTAAAAAAGCTCTGTCTGGATAGCAATATGAGTATCTAAAAAAAACAAGTTAAACAAAAAAGATGAAAAACTGCCTGCCATTCCTCTCACTTGCTCTCATTCCAGAAATCTACTGAAGTAAAACCAGTAATCCTCAGATTTTTATTTTCCCATTCATTGAAATCTAGGGTGTTTTGTAATGTGTAGATTGTGGTGCAAGCTAGTAGTGGTGCCACATCAAACTTTTGGCTCCTTGGAACTTTCACTGTGAGCTGAATGCAGAGAAACCATTGCTATTGCAGAAAACTTTTGTGAAAGACCTGCTCCTGGCTGCTGTACACAGCACTTCACATCTGAGCTGGAGCCTGGCCCTGTAACTTTAAGATGGCTTTGATAATTTTTCACACAAAAGTTAATATATTGTGGAGAAATAATATATAGTTTAAGCGCATCAGACATTAATATCAGCTGTCTTTTTTATCAGTTGTGATATAACCTATCTCACTTCATAGGTGATGCTATGGTCCTTGTGCTAAATACATTACTATGGTCAAAGATGATAAAAAGCACTTCTTAGAATTTTATATATATGTGTGTGTTTTTACTTATGCTTCCTTTTCTGATTTTTAAGGGGAAACAGAATTTGCATATGCTAATTCTTCATCGTTTTACTGTTCACCGGGACTTTTTTCATGTGGGGATGGACAATGTATCTCATCTGACAAATTTTGTGATTTTACACCTGACTGTTCAAATAGCTGTGATGAAGCCAAGTGCCGTAAGTGAAAATTTAAAAATCTAGGTTGTTAGGCTCCTGTGACTATATTTGTTTTTCCTATTTGCCAGGCTTTCATGACTTCATAAAAGTTGTAATTTAATTAAAAGTAAAAGCTCTTGAGAAATAGTTACTTCATTTTGATTCTATTCTGAATTTTTCTACTTTTATTTTCTGTAGCAACTACTTCTCTCTTATCATTAAAACCAGAAAAAAGGTCTTTGATTAATTATTTAGTAGAAAAAGTTTCCTAAATGCAGTATTTTATTTTGTAACTCTTAAGATGCTAAATTTCAGGTACCTGTATCTGATATCTTACTGTATCTTGCAAGTATTTGTAAGATAACAAAGCTGATTGAAGAAGCCATTGTAAAAGAAACCAAACAGAACTTGTGCACACACTCACACACATGCTCTCACACATACAAAATGATACTAAAAACATGAGAGGAAAATATGTTACACTGGTACAAATTTGGAAATTCTGTGGCAGCTCTGTGTGAGATACCTCCTCTTAAATGTTAGGTGGTGCGTCAGTTAGACCTGAGAAACAGTGAGACAGGAAACGTGAAAAATGCAGTGGTCACAGACTTGCATTCAAATTGTATGTTTTGTGTACTTAATTTTGCTGCGAAGATCCCCCAGCTGGACTGGTAAATACGATATCTGTGCACAGACATGGTCACAGATATAATTTAGGCTGTGTCAACATTTTCTGTTTGGATGTGCTGTGACTCCTGTCTGGGCTACGTGCCTGCGTTTTCTCTGCATGGAAACTAACACGTGGGAAAGTAGATGGAGGCAGTGCATCTCAGAGTCTCTCTTCATTGTACAATCAGAAAGAAGCTTGGAAATGTTTCAGGCCCTCTAATATGTAGCTTCAAAAGTCTTTGTGCTTCATTCAATTACCTGCCCTGTATAAGAAATCATGGTTATACTTTCCATCTTTGAAATTGAGTCCCTTACATTTGCATTGAATTATCAACATCAACTATGCTATAAAAATCAGGATGCATTTTCAAAGGGAGTTGCCATAAGCAATACTTAGTACAGGCTTTTTTTTAAAAAAAAACACAGAGAATTATGTTTTCTAGCATTCCCACAAATAACGGATCCTTATACTATTTTCTGACTGTGCTGTGTCATACATCACAAAACATAAACTTCTTCACAGGTGCTAATGCAATCCAAGCTCTGTGCTTATACTTTATAGATTTTATTAGGCAATTTGAGAGACGTTCCTCAGATAAACAAAATTCTATGTGACTTTTAGCAGATAAAATAAATAATTACATCTTCTATTTGTATTCATGCAGTTCTCTACAGTTTTTATATCCTATCTTTCTTGGCTGGAGCACTGGTGTCCAGTGTTTTACTTGTTTAGAAAGATTTGTATCCATAATATACAGAGCTGGAAGTTAGGAAACTGCATTCGGATTTATTTGGTAACTGTTTGATTAGCTAAAACCAGAAATAACTATTAAATGTTCATTAGAGAAAATCTTTCCTCTTGTGGGCCAGAATGAAAATGGGGAAAAAATTCTGCTGTTACCATAGAATAGTTGAGGTTGGAAGTGATCTCTGAAGATCATCCAGTTAAACCCCCCTGCCCAAAGCAGGGTCCACTCAAGCAGGGTGCCCAGGACCCAGTAGGTTCTGAATATCTCTGGGGATGGAGACTGCACAGTTTCTGAGGGCAACCTGTTCCAGTGTTTGATCACCCTTACAGTAAAACAACCATAAGCTCCTATTGCTTCTGCTCATTTCACTGGGCACCACTGGGAAGAGATTTTATTCTTTACTCCCTCCTTGCCCATGTTAGTCATATTAAAACTCTTATTACACTCTACCACTTTCTGATTTATTTCATGTTTTTTGTACTTTTCTTTTAAATGTGCTTATACATCCTATGTATTATTGGGTTATGATAGTCTGGATTGCTCTCACACTACTGCTCTTAAACTCAGATACTAGGATTTTGTTCTCTGACCAAATAATAACACTTCCAAAGCAATAGTTTAGTTAAAAACACTCTAAATACATTTAGCTGCATGCAACATCTCTTTCACTACTCTGAGATAGAAGTTAAGTGGTAGCTTTTAATCAAGAAAAATGAAATCTACTGTTCTCACTTCAAATATTTATTTATAATTCATTTCTATTTCAAAACACCCCTCTTTTTAGCTTCAGCCTCTGTTTTCATTTGAACATTATACCTAAAAGTGAAGACAAATGTCCAGTTAGTTTTTTAACCAGTCCGAGATTATCCTTAATGACAAAATTCCCATATGGCAACTGCTTTTCTCTTTCTTTTTTCTATAATTACATGATTGAATAAAATTTTATTATACCCAAGCTTAACTTGCCCAGATGATACATTAACAATACAATGTTAAAGGTTAAACTTGAGAGCCATTATAAGTATATTTATGGTGATCTTTGCTCTAACTATATTACTTACTTATAAATCATTGTTGTACAGCTGAGTTGGCTCAATGTGTGCAAACACAGCAGCTTGTAATGTGGGAAGCAGAATGTAGGTATGCAAGTGTCTCTGCAAGTAGTTTGACAGGTTGACTGTTTCCAAGCAATAAACTTGCCTTTTGGCGTGTTAGCCTACAGCACTAGAATGAATAGCTCTTATAATTCTTCTCAAATGGTATTTCACCATCTTTGTTCTTATGTAGTGTACCATTACTTTCTATAATTTGTTATGTATATTCTTACAATTGGATGCAAACATTTACTTTTTCTCAGTCACTTTTCCTAATTTCTTAGTTTGGCTAAGCACAGATGTTTGTTTGCCTTCACTATCTACAACTACATCATTCCTTTCATCAATATTAACATTTTTTTTTCCATGACGTTCCATCTGCTGGTGACTGTATGCTCCTTAACCTTCTTAATGTAAGGTTTTTTTCTTGATATGAGAACCAGGCAAGGATATTACACGGGCTTAAAATATCTTTTGAAATATTTTTCTTTTAAATCTTTCTATCTTAAATTCCAACAAGATGATTTCCTCAGGTGCTTGGGTCCACCAAGTTCACTGAACGAGCAGGGTGTCCATGCAGTTTTTTCAACTCACATAACCAGTCCTCGAGTCATCTCTTGATTTTCATTACCTTTCAAATGAGTTCTTTCTGTCAGGACTGGAAGAATTCAGTTGAAAATCTCCACTTCTCTCACTGTATTTCTCATCCCACTGTAGACTTCTGAGCTCCCAGTTCTTGCAAGAAACTATCTTTGTTACTTCTCGTCATATACAAGAATGTCAGTGAATTTGTTTGCTCCACTTTGTTCTTAGAACCACATTCAGGTTTTTTTATATTGATGCATGATGAGATTATTCTTTCTGCTAAGTTTCTAGTTGCATTTTACAAAAATACATGTCTTGGACTGAAAAAAAAAATAATGAAATTTATTCGAATTAGTTGAGAAAAGTAAAAAAAAAAAATATAACATATATAGTATTGAATGTTCCCTTTCTTGAATGTTGCTACTCCTGACTATTAGCTCATAGCTTTTCTTCCATTGTTGAAGAATTTACTACAGCTATAAAGCTCTTATGCATGTCTTCCATGCATTAAAACAGAGGAAAAAAGCAACTGCCTTTTTCAAGCTACAAATTTACAGCAGCGCCATAACATACTTATCACATTGTGTGTTTGTCCTCTGGAAGATGAACGTACAGTATAATTTATAAGGTGTGCATCCTGTGCATTTGGTGGAATCTAAATTCTCTTTTTTCCAACCTAAGAACGATGATGACGGAATGGGGAATAAGATCAGATTGGAAAGCAGTCTGGTGACACGAATATATCCCTGGTATTTTGCCTGACCTTTGGCAGTCTATCCCTCATACTCTGTATTTTGTGTTTTTTTTCTCTGTCTACTTATGGTGAGGATTATCAGCAGTAATTGTATGATTTTATGTATGAAATAAATAGGAAATAATTTAAATTTGGATGAAAACATATACACAAAATATTGCTTTGTTGTTATGTCTTTATAAATGAAATATGCATTTAACAGTTATTATTCCTATCGTGTACAATCTAGGGAAACATAAGCATGATAAGGCTATTCTTTAAGTATTTTATAAACTGAACGTACTCTGCATGTTAGTACAGAATTTTATGTAGCTTAATTTGATTTAGAAGGGAAACAAAGAGAATGATGCATATGTTGTTTCTTAAAAACTATTTCTGTGGCATAATTGTTTAACTATAAACATTATTGGGTTTCTACTGCCTACCTTTGCATAAGTAATTAAAATTTCTTTAGTATTATGAGAAAGTTTCCCCATATTACCCATTATTAATCTTGCCAAACCAAAAATTTCTGCTACAGTTATGTGGTAACTCTTCCAAAATCTCAGTTTTAGAGTCAAAATCTTGCATGCCAAAATGTTTGTCTCGTATTCTTGCTTCTCCTTCATTTCAGCCAGACAAATCAGTTGCTTTTAAAGGTGAGGCCAGGAAAAACAGCCAGCTCATAAGGATGGGCTGAAGTTCAAGGAGGGAAAAGATTGTCAGCTTGTAAACTGGAGAAGGGACTTAAGACTGGGAGTGCATAGACAACTGCATTGGCATCAGTTTGTGGAAGTTAGATGCGGAAGGGATGGGACTAAAATGACATTAAAGAGGCAGGAAACCACTTTTGGCTGCAAACAAGGAATAGGTGCAAAAGCATCATTGCTTGGGATTGTTGGTGAGGGAGAAAAGTAACCAGGGGACTGGAGGCAGCCAGGGCAGGAAGGACCCAGGCTGCTGCAGGAGAAGGATTAAGACTAGCTGGTCAAAAAGCTGGTGATACAGTGTCAGGAGAGATAACAATAATAAAAGATTAAAAAGTTGGTAAGAAAGAATAAAACGAAGAGAATGGGAATGAAGTATACAGATGTGGAACAGTGATGCTTTGGGAGGGATCAGCACAAAGTATAGCAGTAAGTGACAGAGAACTGAAACCACATGAGTGAACCTGGAGCGAGGAGCTGTCTGGTGAAATGAAGAAAGACAGTAAGTATTTCCAGATTTCCAGTGAGAGTAGAACTGAGATAAGGGGTCAGAGAAGAACAGTTGTGGAATAGGTAAAAAGGGGAATAGGCTGTGGAAAGAACACTGTGGAAAGAGCAAGGGAATTTTTCTGCCAGAGACCACATACTTCCAGAATTTCTATAGAACCCAGAAGGCATGAATCTAACTTTTCTACTTCTGTCAGCAAATATCTATGTAATTTTTTTGGTCAAAAAGTATATTCCACTGTTGTATGTTTACTCCTATGTAGTTTCTTGCAAATTACTGTGACAAAAAATATTGCATGAGTCCAGTGGCAGAGAATACAGGGCAAATAAGATTGCATGAATAATGACCACAAGATCTTATTTTTGTTTAGTTCAGTCAAAACAGGAACCTTCCCCTTCAGTTATACAGAAAGAGCTTTCAAATGGACTTAGAAAGCCAAGCACTTAATTGTTAAAGAATACATGAATTTCTGTTATTTTATTTCACCTGGACCTGGGTATCCATCAGCCTAAATCACCAGGTTTTTGTGTTGTTTAAGAAATTTAATTCTCTTTAGACTTCATTAATATTTTTGAATGAATGAGAAGTTTAGACCTGATTTGCTATATTGCCAATGAAAATGTCAGTCAAATGTAATTTGTTTATTTTGGAGGCTTTTATTATTTTAGGACTATTTCCCATATCAATACACTGTAATCACTCATATTCAGAACCTGAGAAGCATTTACAAATGGCAGCATCATATGAACTCAGAGATTTCCAAAAAAATGTCAGATTTAATAAACCAGTGGTTTTGGATGCTATTTAACTTAAAAATGCTGCTATGAAACTGCCTTTACTTAGATGATTGCCTATCTGCCTCACTGCACAGAATGAACTGCCATCAAAATCAGAGTTGCGTTCTGGAGATTTTCATATAATTATTTAGAAAACGAAATTGTAACAATTATATGTGACAGTACAGATTTTTTGTGGGCAATATTTAAGTTAGGTGCAGGGTTTTGATTAGTGTTGTTTGTGTACACACAGAATTTTACTTTCCCCCTGTAAGAATCTCAACCTTTGCAAGTACTACAGCTAAATTAGTGTTAGAAGTCTTGTAGCGCAGTTAGATTGTTAAAAGTACAGGTGCACAGTGAAATCACTAGATTTATTTATAAAAAAACTTCTGCTTCTGCTTATTTTGCCAGTCTTATATGTAAAACTATTACTCATTTCACAAGATATATACACCTATGTCTTATGTACAAGTCACGTTTGTCTTATTAAAAAGCCCACATGGCTGAAATCACAAGTAGGTCTATGCAGTTTCATGGCTATTAAAAAAGGATTTCCCAACAGAAATTAGCAGAAGAAAATGTTTTGAAGTGCTTTGTTTCCACTAGACACCCACAGAGGAGACTACCATATCTGTCTGTCTGAAACAATTTTTAGATTTAAACTATGTTTTTATATATATGAGAATGTCATCATGCAAATCAGTTTAACATTCAGGTTTTTTACTCTAAACCTTTATGTGACAGTAGTTTTTGTGTTGTTTTAACTGTAGCAGATAATATTTGATGATGGAAAGGGAGGAAAGGAGAAGTCTAACTGGAATTTTGTAAAGATCAAAATTGTTTGATCTTCAAATAGCAACTTATATTTTGTCTTTTTTTTCTGGCTAGCATTGCTTATTACCAATGCACTTCTGCAGTATTTTTTTTAATTGACCATTCTTCATTTTTTACTGTAGAAATTTAGGACAGTGCACCTACAAACAACAGTGTTATTTAAGTGTGAATAGGTGATGACATTAGCAAATAGTAGCTTTGACAGAACAACAGTCCATCCCCATCCTTCCTGTAGGCCCCCTTCAAGTACTAGAAGAATGCTATAAGGTGTCCCTGGAGCCTTCTCTTCTCCAGGCTGAACAACCCCAACTCTCTCACCCTGTCCTCATAGGATAGGTCCTCCAGCCCCCTGATCATCTTCATGGCCCTCATCTAGTCTCGCTCCAACATGTCCATGTCTTTCTTATGTTGGGGGCCCCAGAGCTGGACACAGTATTCCGGGTGGGGTCTCATGAGAGCAGAGTGGAGAGAGAGAATACCCTCCCTCAACCTGCTGGCCACAATTCTCTTGATGCAGCCTAGAAAATGGTTGGCTTTCTGGGCTGTGAGTGCACACTGCTGGCTCATATTCAGTTTTCCATCCACCAATACCCCCAAGTCCTTCTCCACTGGGCTGCTCTCAGCCCACTCATTGCCCCACCTGCATTTGAGCTTGGGATTGCCCTGACCCATGTGCAGGACCTTGCACTTGGCCTTGTTGAACTTCATGAGGTTTGCATGGACCCACCTCTCAAGGTTCCTCTGGATGGCATCACTTCCCTCCAACGTGTTAACTGCACTGCACAGCTTGGTGTCAATGTGCAAACTTGTTGAGGGTGCACTCAATCCCACTGTCCATGTCACCAACAAAGATGTGAAACAGCTGGTCCCAGTACCAACCCCTGAGGAATGCCACTCACCACTGCTCTCCACTTGGACATCGAGCCATTGACTGCAACCCTTTGAGTGTGACCATCCAGACAGTTCCTTATGCACTGAGTGGTCCATCCATCAAATCCATGTCTCTCCAATTAGAGACAAGAATGTCATGTGCAACAGTGTGAAATGCTTTGCACATGTCCAGGTAGATGACGTCTGTTGCTCTTCCCTTACCCACCAATGTTGTAACACCAACATAGAAAGCCACCAAGTTTGTCAGGCATGATTTGCCCTTGGTAAATCCATGTTGGCTGTCACCAATGGCCTCCTTATTTTCCATGAGCCCTAGCCTATTTTCCAGGAGGATCCAGTCCATGATCTTATCAGGCACAGAGGTGACACTGACTAGCTTGCAGTTGCTTTGGTCTTCTTTTTTCCCCCTTTTTAAAAATGAGGGTTACATTTCCCCTTTTCCAGGGAAGCAGGAACTTCACCAGACTGCCATGACTTTTCAAATATGATGGATAGTGGCTTTAAAAGTTCATCTGACGGTTCCCTCAGGACCTGCTGATGCACCTCATCAGGTCCCATTGATTTGTGCACCTTTTTTTGGCTTGTTTGTGTGTGTTCACTGTGAAAGAAACTACAGAGGTACCCAAGCAACAGCCTCTCTTTCTGCATAATCTGTCTGAAATGGAAGTGCCATTCAGAGAGGTTATGGCACAGTTAGGTAATTTAAGTATTGTCAAGCATCAAGAACCAATGCATTTCACCCATCATCTGCTAGCTTGCTCTATTCTTACATCTTCCCTAGGTGTTAAATTGTTCAAGATTTAGTTGAAGGTTTCAGGGTTATTTTATCTCAGTGTATTAAACCATACTTAAGTTAAATTCATGGTCAGGTGCATCCTTTCTTTTATGTTTTGACTCTTCTACAAGTTACAGAAGTAAGAAGTTTGGTCTCAGACCTAACAGTTTTATCTTTTTTATTGCCTCTTTTGGTGTACCCATCTCTGCCCATTTGTTGCAGTTCTCCTGGGAATATGGGAGTTTCTTCTACTGAGCAAAAAGCAAAACAGAAATAGCTCTCCATATTCCCTTATTGTTATTTTATTTTGGTGGATTTTTAGTCATTTCTGCCATGCCTAGTTCTGTGAGTATTTGCAAATAATTTTTGTCTTCATTTTAGTCTATCAAAATATTCTATCAAAAAATTTCTTCCTTCTTTTTTTTTTTTTCTCACATTTGATCTACATCATTTTATCATTGACATTTCTCACCCTTATACACCATATGTGTAGCCAACTTATATTTGCTTTGATCTATTAAATGTTATTTGGTCTTCCTTATTTGTGTAATGATTTTTTTGGAGCAGCATTAATAACTGTGGATTTCTTTGTGCTTTGCTTAACAATCCACAAAATCTTGGCTTTTAGAAGCCCTAACCAACAATAATACTAACTTCCCTGGTTAGTAATTTTTTCATTCTTTCTAACAAAAGATGTCTAGCTTAATGTGACACAGTTTTTAAAGAAAAAAGAATAATCAAAAAACTTCCTATATTTTCCATAAATAAATATTTATGTAAACCTATTCTCCAAAGAGACTATATTTGATTCTGAAGTGTGCATTTTTTATACTGTAAAGATATGACCACTGGAAGTTATGATAAGACATTATAAAATAATTGTAGAATTCTGACAGTCATGTCTGAATATGTTTTTAAATTTATTCTATGTATACAATTAATAAGTTAATGCTTAAAAATATTGAAATAATTTTCTTAATGTTTTCCATTAAAAGCCTGTTATAATTACAGGACTCAGAAATATAATTCTGTGATTTAAAGAGGATTTTTTTAAAGTGCAGAAGAGGAAAACCTGATGTTTCTTCATTTTAACATAATAAATATTTGTTAATTTACAGTCATTCATACAGGATGCCCTTAAACTATTTTATTTTGTATTATACACAATTTCTAAAATTTTCCTGCTCTTTTAAATGAAGAATTGAAGAATACAGCTGACTGTTTTCAGATCTTTTCCACTGCAGTAGTTTGTTCCAGAGATTTCCTCCTTTTACCAATGTCATAGTGTCTCAGTAATGACTGATATTTAACCTAATTACAATTATAACTAGAGGAAGGGGTTTGTTATCATTAGCATACTCGCTGAGATTCAGGAAATAAGGGATTTGATTTCTGGCTCCAACATTGATTTTGTTACTACTTTGTGTGCTCTCTGTTCTGGCTCTGTAACAGGAGGATTGTGAGGTCTGTCTTCAGCCCCTCCCTGCCTGCTTTGAGTGTTTTGGCTGCAGTGCCTTTAGAGTGAAGGACTGGTTTTACTGAACACATTGTATATAATGATGGCTTGGTTGTTCCTGTGGGACTGCTGTTTTACCCAACTGTTGCCAAACATATACCATATCCTGTACTCTGCCTTCCCATGCCCTTTTCCTAGGCTTCTTTCTAGAATATTGGTGACATATTAGAAACATTTTCTTTCTTTTCATACTGCAAAGCTTGTTTAGTAATGCCATGTACAGAGATAAAGTGTCTTTTTCTTCATTTCAGCTGCTGTATGTGACTTTGAAAGAGAGAGCTGTGGTTGGACTGAAACTGCAAATGCAGATGAATTTGACTGGGTAAGAAGTTCCAGTAGTGCTCTTGCACCCGATTTTCAGAAGCAAGCTCCTCTGCATGATCACACCTACAACAAATCTGAAGGTAAGACAAACCAGGCCTAGAAACAGAGAAGTGGAATAGATATACCTGATCTTTAATTAGATTTTAAATGGAGGACATGAATGCTTTAAAAACCTTTAGAAATACTTAATTTCTTTAGCCTGAAAAGTTGTTTTCTGTTTTATTTTGATAGGTCATTTTATGTTCGTTCTGAAAAACAGCAGCAGCATTTCACAGGTAGCTCGTCTACGAAGCCCAAAGTTCAGGCAAACTGGATCAAATTGCACATTGGCCTTTTGGTATGAAATAACTTAGATTTAAAAATCATGGATCATCTCACATTGTGTGTCTTGGATTGAAACTGAGGTTATAGTTTGCACCTTCCTCCACAGTATTGAACAATATGCAGAAATAAGCTGAAGTATTTGGAGAACAGACTGAAACATGGGATGACTTTGTTGTCAGGCTTTGAGCAAAATTATAGCAAAGAATTGTGTCTGCGTATACAGAGACAAATATCACAGTCATTTTGCTAACATCTCTACTTTCCTTAGATAAATTTGAAAATGTTGTGGAATTTTGCTCAAGAACAGGAAAACATCCAAAAATCTAGTAGCTCCTCGAGTCACCTACAGTATCCAAAATCAGATTGTATCATCTTTTAGCAAAAGCTTGCTTTATATATATAAGAAAAAAACCCAACTTTCAGTTACTGTCTTATCTCAGTATTTACACAATCTTGTCAGAGATAGACAGAAAAAGTAACCTGTGATAATTTGTTTACCAAGGTCAAAAGTGGTGCTACTGTTTAAATAAATGTTTGGCATGACTTTGATATTAAGTGCAGTTTTTCTCAGTAATGTCAAATACATTTACCATAGAAAGAGGAAACGTATTTTTATCAAAGACTCAAGACTTGACGTTGGAGTATAGGTCTGGAAATTACAAGTTGATGGTTCTGTTCCTGGTTCTGTTCCCAGTTGCGTTGTACGATTGCTCACCTAAGTATATGTGATTTTTAAATGCTTTGAGATCCTCCAAAAATGCTGTGAAATGCAACATGTTAACAGTAACTAACATAGATAGAAGGTGTACTTTTGCATTCAGTGTGTGTTCTGGTTTTCCTTCTTGAAACTTCACAATTATGTATTGAATTAAATTTATAAAAAACATATTATGCATTTGAGTGAGCAGTGTTGCTTAATATGAAAGCACATGTGTCTCTTCACTTGTGGGGTTTAATTTAATGAAATATACTTCTCTCATAATCTTCAATTCTTGAAATGAGCCCTAGACTGATACAACAGCCTACACTACCATCATACAGAAAGTGGATTGAATTACAGTAAGTTGGAAATAGATGCTGTGGACTTCCTATATTTCGCTGAGCTATGACAGAAAAGATATTGGCCACTATAGGTGATGTGGTCCATCCTCACAATTCCCACCCTGAATTTTTTTTATTTGATCATTTTAGGTATTACAATTACGGACAGTCAGTTGGGGCAGCAGAGATGCAATTGCTTGTGGATGGGCTGAAACAGCCTACTGTCCTTTGGAGGGCATATTACAACGAGGGAAATCAATGGTTGAAGGCAGTCATTCAGCTTGGACGCCTTCCACATCCTTTTCAATTATCACTTGATAAAATCAGTCTGGGATTTTATGATGGCATCTCAGCAATTGATGATATTACATTTGAAAATTGTGCTCTTCCACCTCCAGCATTAAGTTGTGAAGGTCCTAATAGTTTCTGGTGCAGAGTCACAAAAGCATGTATTGACAATTTATTGGTCTGTGATCTTGTGGATAACTGTGGAGATGGATCAGATGAAGACAACTGTAGTAAGTACTTCCCTTTATTGCTTACTTTATATCAAATCAAAATTTAATTGCCAAATTCATCCCTGGAGTAAAAAACCATAGTATTGTTACAGCTTATCAATGTTACAGCCAGTGATTCAACTGAACATAGTTACCGATGAAACAGGCTGAAAATTTTTAACTTAAATTCATATCATGAGTTACCACTGAGGGTAAATGGAATTAAATCTCTTTTATCCGGATGAATCATATTTAACTTTTGTAAAACACACATATGCATTACAAGTTTATTTTAAAAGGGAGAATTTACGGTCTTCCAGCTGATTTGGATTAACATGTTGTCTTTGATTTTACCGATGGAAGTATAGCAGAAGACATATATGGACTGGGAGTCCATATATAAGTGTATATCCTATGTATTTTTGTGACTTATAGCCTTTCTATCTAGAAAACATTAAAAAATAATTGTCCTTTTCAAAGAAAGAACTTGTACATACTGAGGAAGGCTATGGGTTTTTCACATGTTTGACATTCACCTTGCAGTGCTGAAGGGTGTTGTTGATGATTTTCTCCCTGAAGCATGCACCCGTCAATTTTAAGAACTCAAGAACATTAATATAAAATAAAATTAACTAGCAGTTGCTTTATCACATCTTGAAGTTACTAAATTATGCAAATCACAAGGAGATTGAGAAACAGGGGTCACTTTACATGCTTGAGGGGATACCAGCCTGCACTGATATTTGCTGAATATCAACTTAAAATTGATCCAAATTTAGAAGAAAGTGAAGGCTTTCCAGCCTATCTCAGTTTTCCCACTTGTAAAATGTCTATCTTCCTTATAATCCATTTTGAGTTCTGTAATAAGAAAATACTATATGACTTGCAGTTGTAAATATCATAAAAAATAATAGCTTAATTAAAAAAAAGAATTTGCTATTATGTCAGTTACTGCTCATGAAGGGCATATGCAAAGATGAAATGTAAGTTCTCCACCTCTGATACACATCTTATTTTTCACATTAGAAATAATTGGTCTCATCAACATATTTTGCCTTCATATCAAATAATAAAGTGCAGTTGTGTTATAAATGCCTCTCTTGAACTTAGCTTTGATAAAGCTGTCATGTTACTATTATTGAGGATAATAAAGATCTAAAACACAGCCCATTTTTAAGACTCCTTCTGCCATGCAAAAGCATATTGGGTCACTTATTGCACATATCTACAGGGCTGTATTCTGTGATTTATTTCATCCAGTTAACCACAGTTTTAATTCCTTTTTTTTGTTATATTTCAGTTAAAGAACTTTGCATGCTTTAATTATAAAGATGCATAAATTTAATAATATGGACAATAACATGTTTTTCATAGTTTTGTTTAGTCAATAAATTAATTATGTACAGTTTGCAAATATGTATTGAAAGAGGATGTCATTAAGTAAAGATTTATTCTACTTTTTTTTGACAAGGCAAGTGTATATTTATTCTTCAAAGGGGGATTTTTGCAAGGAGAAGATGATACATGTTTTTTTCTATATTAGAAAGAAATTTTTTCAAGGAGAAAAAGATGCTAAAACAGGATCACCTTTTTGATACTGCTTTCACTTGACAGTCTGTTCTGCTTACATTTCAGACCCTGACCTACAGTGTGACTTTGAAAATGGGCTGTGCAATTGGGAGCAGGATGTTGAGGATGACTTTGACTGGATCAGAATTCAGGGTCCATCCCCCACGGTTAATACAGGGCCATTAAAGGATCACACGACAGGCACAGCTGGGGGACACTACCTCTACATGGAATCCTCTGAACCACACCAATTCCAAGATAAAGCAGTTTTGCTTAGTCCTCTCTTCAACCCTTCTGGCAACAGAACCTGCGTTTTCCGCTTTCATTATCATATGTTTGGAAAGCAAGTTTACCAGCTGTCGGTCTTTCAGAGAACTGTGAGCAATACCAAGGGATGGCTGTTGTGGTACAAGTTTGGAAATCAAGGAAACAGATGGATCAGACAGACACTCTACATTAGCAGCTCTAAGCCATTTCAGGTATGATTCTTCTAGGTTGCAAAGTGCTTATCTGCTGCATTGTAGAACACTGTGAGTATATAATTGACTGTGCAATCTCAAAGTTATTTGTAACTGTCCGGTCAAATTTCCTTTGAAATACATTTGTAGGGTTTGGGGGATTTTTATGAAATATGTCTCAAATATTTATTTTTTGTTGACTTTACCTTTCCCCCTTAAAACACTTGAAATTTATGTTTGAAAAGGAACCTCTGGTGTTTAAAATACATGCTATTCTTATTTTTCAAGCATTTGGTGAAGAAAACTTATCTAAATTTGTTACAGAACAGCTTGGCAAAAATTTTGATTCATTCGTGAAAAAGAATATCCTCTTCTCTGCCTTACTTTACAGACTTACATGTTAATCTTGAATTGTATGATGCCAGAAAAGAATGTCAGTTCAAAATATTTGGGTGCAAGGCTAGGTAAACAATCAAATATAATTTGGATAAATTGATTTATTTTCTCACCTTTCTAAAATTATCTATGCTATTTACCTTTCACTATGTGTAGTCTGTTTATTCTGGTCAGGTTGATGAACCTGCAAGTTTTTAGAGGAGACATTACTACAGTTGTCTACTAATTGGTTATAAAATTAACTTAAAAACCCCTCAAAATATATTATAAAAAGAAACACCTTCTTTTTAAATCTGATATAATGAAATATTTTATTTCCATTGTCCCACATTTAATTCTCAAAAGATCATTTTTAGATGGAGAAGTTCTATCCTCTTTGGAGGAAAAGGCCTTAACATTACTGTGGTTACATGGAGACAGCTGGAAGGAGAGTGCTTGTTTTTTGTCAAGACTCTTTGTAGAAATGCAAAGGAGTATCAACATAATGCTAAGAAGGCCTTTTTTTCTTCTTCTTTTTTTTTGAAAAAGGAAAAAAAGTAAGAGAACATATCCTATGTCTGGTAGTTTGTCTAAAGAACCTATGAGCCCTCATTCCCTATATTTGACCTCCTGCGGGTTAGGAAGGTCTGTTCAGTAACTGAAAATTTTTTTAATGTGTTAACATTGTATGGTTTTCTATTGTATTTGCCCAGTTCTGTGCAGGGAATGCAAAGATCTTCTATTCTTTTGATGTAGTCTTGTTTTTCGTAGTCATTTTGGAGGGCCATGAGGTGTAAGGTATAATTTGATAGTTTGTTCTGAAGAAAGAGATCAAGATCTGATGTTCTTTATTGTGTATTGTATTTGTTATGATGGAGCTTGCTGTATCACAGCCTATGACCCTTCAAAACTCAGAAATTTTGAGAACAAGTTGTTATTCTGTTGCCAATAAGTTGCCAAGTGCTGACCTCTTTCCAGTCCTCCTTTTAAGTGCCTAGTGTTTGGATGCTTCCAGGGCCAAAGACGAGTCAGTGGAAAGGTTTTCACATTCTGTTACCACTTTTTCTCTGAAGTATTTCTACTGAAATGTGTGCTAGAATAGCCTCCCAGTTAGTTTTTGGCTGTCTGCTGTCTGGATAACAGTATTAAAGTTGTCGCCTCTATGTTTACTATGTTGTGTTCCGCACAACGTCTCAACAGATCTTTTAGGGCTTTCAGAGATTCCTACTGAATAGAAAACCTTAGATTCAAGGACTGAAGGTGGCCTAAGTCTCTGTAACACAGACCTTTGTTTTGCTTTTTCTTTTCTAAATGTAAGAGATGATCATATATCTGAGATGCCTCATACCACCTCTTTTTCCATCTATGTAACTCTGTTATTTGTTTACCATATTCCAAGAAAGAATCACTATGAATAGTAAATCCCTCAAATTCACATTATTAGTTTATTTACTAGCATGATAAGCCAACTTTGGGAGCCTATAAGCAATTGTGCCTATATACTGACTGTTAGGAAAAGGAGTTCTCAGCCAAAAATTCAAAACAGCAAAGAAAAATACTTGGGATCCTCTGGAAAGCTATGATATGAAACTGTAGGGCTTTTAACCAAATGCTCTGGCAGAAAGCCAAAGGGAACAGTACATGGAGGCTTCCTTTGCTTGCACCAGCTCCCACTAAGTCTCAGAATCTTAAATTTCTCAGGAAACACTTGTTCTAGCTGCCATCAAACCATGGCTGAAGTTTGTTGCTGTTCCATCAGATGCTTTAAATCAGTGTTAAATGTGACATCATTGAGCAGAACAGGAGTAGCTGGATGAGTGAAAAGGGAAATTTAAAGGTAACTTATTTAAACAAAAGGAATGCAGTTTTCTGAGCTAAGATTAAGCACCTCTCTCAAATACTAATACAGACAAGTAACAAAACCAGTCCAAAATACACATGCTTATAAAACTCAGTTTTGCAGTTTTAGTGATCTAGAGTTTTCCTTTGAATTCAGAACTGACATGAGACAGAAATCTGCACAGGATTTAATTATCTGCAAGAAATTACACTTTTTAAAATATATATATAATTTCAAGTAAAAAATATATTCATTTTCAAGATATTCCTCTTTATTATATGTGACAATTGTTTAAACATGAAAAAGAATACTGTTCAGTGTACTTGTCTCTTTACTTGATCTACATTTGTTTTCATCTCCCTGAGAAGTTTACTTACATGTCTTTCCCTTAAAAGTATATTTGAAAAGGTAGTAAAAAAGGAACCTGTCTCTGCTAGCCTACTTATATTGATGATGAATAGTGTTTGCTTTTATCTTTCTTGAATAATCGTAATAGCTGAGATAGTTTCTGCTTGAAAGAAGGTGCAAAGACTATTTTAACATCTTAGATAAATGTTGCTGTCTTAGCTTCCTTTATTCATTCAAATTTATGTGGAAACAGAAAAAGGAAATGGTGATATTGTGTGAATAACAGCAAAATTCTGTATCTCAATCCGTTTGGGCAATGTAATCTCCTTATAGTCATGACATAAACCACATATCTACCATGTCAGTCACAAGATACCTTGGGTAACTTTACTATATTGCAAAACCTATTATTAAAAAACAAACAAACAAACAAATAAACCAACCCACCAACCAAAAAATTACCCCAATCCAATTCACTTTTTGACTCATCTACAATAGGTATTTTTATCTCTGTAAACAAGGATGGTTATAGGTCTTTGATACTCCAAAGCATAAGTAATACATAAAGGAGTCCAATGCACTGTGATTAATTTATAATTATCAGTCTAGTTTTTTCAAGTTGACTGTTATGAAACTTAAAAATGCAAATATACTGTTTAATTACATGATAATTTATTAATGCTATATTGATTATAATTATGAAGAATTGTAGTATTTTGAGTATCATATATAAAATATTACATCTCTCTTTAAATATAGATGGGTTTCCCCTTTAAGTGTGAAAAGCAAGGACCAAAATCAGGATAAAATAAATAATGAAAAGTTATTGAAAATTACTAGCTTATGGAAGTTTATATGCAAAATAATATTTCAGTTAAGTAGATATAAAATGCATTTGGTATTTTCTTATTTCACAAGTGGTTAAGAAAAGTAAACAACCAAATCCACCGTAATAATTTTACTTTTATTATCAATTAGGTATTAGCTTAGAAAGTAATGGAATATTGATTGAAAATTAGAATGATACATTTGCTATGAATATAGAATGGCACTATATTCTACAAACACAAATACAAGCCAACCTTCTTTCTCCAGCTACTATTTTTAGTACCTATTGTGCTATTTTTATGTTCTTCTCAGTGTAGAATCCAAACTGTTTATATTTTAAGGGCCTGATTCTGAAGCATGTATGCCAGACTATATTGATAATGGTGCAAATTGAATTTCTCAAGCTCTTGAGTGGTATTTAATCTAGATATAATGGCTTGGAAATAGCTTCCCAAACATGGGAAGACAGACAATTTTACATTCTTCTGCTGTTCTGAATACCCCCATCTCTTATGTAGGCTGAGCTATTAAAGCACAAGTGCTGACCAGGCCTATTTCAGATAATCTCACATAAAGGACTTTGATGTTGGCATTTTACTATGGGTTGTAAATGTATCAGAAAGAATTAACTTAGTTGTCTTGTAAAATCCATTTGTCTCATTTGGTGTTACATAGTATGATGTGAGCCATCTCTTGCAGCATCTGCAAGGTAGAAAGATTCAATATCACTTTAGTTAAAGTTTTGGGGATTTGTTGTTGTTGTTGTTGTAAATCCTAGAACCTCTAGGGATTCCCACATGCCATATCCTTTTTAAGTTCCTTAGCTTATAAGATCTGATGTTGTAGCCACCTGGTGCTGAACTGGGAGGCATTCCCTGTTACAATCACTGAGCATCATTTCTAGATCAGATAATGGGAAACATCTTTGAGAATCGGTATGGACCCCTTACCCTTGCAGACATGAAGCAATGAAGGCCAGCCTTCGGGAAGGCTTTGTTTTACTTTTCTACAACAGAATATTCACCGAGTAAAACATTACAAGGCTCATCAGTCCTAATTTAGACAGACAGCCACCTTGTGAATTTAACCCCTAAGAGCTGTTAGTTTGTTGAAGAGGAAGCCTTGGGTCACTTCCAACGAAATCCTTAATAAAATTAATGTATTTCACAACACTTTAGATGAAAGAGAAAATTGCTTCTGAAATTATTTTCTAAGTTAGTCACAACCCTAATAATGTATTTTTTGTCATCTGTGACAAAATCATCAAATATAACATCAGTTGTATGGCTGTTCAAATGAGAAGAGTGAAGCGTTACTCATAATTAGTTCCAACACATCAATCTTCAAGTATACTTCTTGAATGGTGCTAAATCAAGAACTGACTATTTTTTAGCAGCAGAATTTGTCTAAAGACAGAAAAGAATCTAAAGGAAGTTTTCTTAATTTCTGAGATGCTAGATTAAGGTGATTGTGTTTTAATACATTAATTTAAATCTTGATTTTTCATCTTTTAATTTCTGTTATGGAGATATAGGGCATATTATACCTTTTCTTACAAAAATTTTCAAATTCAAAGGCAAATTAGCTCACTACGAGCACATTTTATTTTCAGTTACTTTTATCTTTTATCCATAGAATTAGTTGTGGAGGTGCAGAGTTACAGTTAAGTTTTTTAACCCTAATTATAGCGTTGAGTTAGGTTTTCCTTAATTATACCCATCTACTTCTTGTATTATGGTTTTAATAAGCCCTTGACATAAGATCAGTTTGGTGTCAAATGTGTGTGTGGTAAACATAGGTTATTTGCATCCAGACTTTTGCCATTCATATGTAAAGAGAGATGGGAAGGGCTAAAAAAAATGTATTTAAGGCACTAGCAGGTAGCTGGTCACAATCAAATAGGCAGTATCTACTCTCTCACTCTTTACTCTTTCCCGTTTCATTCCCCAGTGAGATGAGATAGTGATTCCTCTTCACTGATTCTGATGATCTGATATTTAATAAGTGAAACAGGTTTACAAATCTTATTCTTCAGTTATTTCTACAATTCTAGCTGTTTCCTATAATTACTTTTCTGAGAAGAAAACAGGTTGACCAACACCCCACCCCTCTACCATTTCTGTACTTAAAAAATCAGGGTTATAGTGGAAAATGGACTTTTTGACATAATTCTACTTCAAAATCTATTTTTAAACTGGTTTTGAGTTCTGTTTCAAACAAAAAGCCTGTGCTATGACCAACTGTGAGATTTCAGAATTTATTGTTTTTATTTCATGCATCTCTAGTGGTGATAATTATATTTCATACATAAATAATATAACATGGCTTGTTACAGTAGACTAAATACCCTTTGTATCAATTTAAGAAAAGATAATGACTTGCTAGGCTTCCTCATCAGCTATAATATCCTTAAAGTTAGAACATTTCAAAAGTAATTTCCTACATAACAAGCAACAGAACTATTAAAATTACTAGTTCTAGATCTCATATCACCTTTCACAGCACCTCTGAGAGAAATTTTCAGTGGGGTTTGTAATGTCAATACTTCTGTAGATCAACTTAAGTGTGGGAGTTTTTCAGACTTCTCTAATCATTAACTGGTGTCAGGTTGAAATTTTGGACTTATACTGGTATACTCCAGAAAATGGAGCTGACCAACATTAGTCATATTCTACTTCTTGCCTGCAGCTTTGTTGAAAGAATGTGCATATGTTTTTATTGTCCCAAAGACGAGTACTGTTTCTTAATATTAAGAACAATGTGACAAGACCATATTTCAGCCTATTACAGTTACATATCATCACATGCAGCTAGGACTTATCCTTACCACTTAGAGTTGTTAGAGGGGAATTGTTTCTGAACAGTTTGTGCCTTTTCTTCTATATATTCTAAGAAAACAAATTAAAGTAATTGTGTATTTGCCCTTAAGTTAGGAACTTCAAGCTGGAAAATAAAATAAAATAAAAGTATAAATGTTTGACCCTTTCTCAAATACTTTGATAAAGAGTGTTCCTCTTAAAAAGAGAGATGATTGAGATGTAACAGAGAAACATCAAATCAACAGTGCCATAGAGAAGCTGCACACAGAATGATCATTAATGGTTTCTCTGAATAAAAATAATGAGAGCTACTCTGTGAAATTATTAGGCAACACAGTTAAAACAAAAGGAAACACTGTTACAAATAATTGCCAAGGGATGTTTTGGGTATGAGGAAGTATAAATGGGATCAATAAGTACCTTGGTAAATTATTGAAAGAAAGGTCTGTTAAGCACAACAATGTGGTTGTAACCTCCCACCTGTGATATACTGCCAAGAGTGTGGGAGCTACCACTGCATGCGTTTTATTGTCACTGTGGATGTGGCAGCAACCTATTGGGAGGCACACATGGCAGTTAGCTGGACAGCTCACCTAACCTCTGGTACATCTGTCCTCATGTTCTGAGCCATTGTTCTGTAGACAGCTTTTGGTTCATTGAGAGGTTCACCTTTTTTGATATTCTAAGGTTTCAGATTTTCCGCAGCCATTTTCACCCCTATTGAACCAGGTTTATTGCTGTCAAGTGTTGTTAGCCTTATGTCTTGATTTGATTGTCTGCTTGCTTCCTTGTTCAGGACCTCATTTTCAGAGCATGCTGACACACTAGCAACAGTTTGTTAATATTTAGTTGGTCAGATACATATCTTTCATTAAAATATGGTGTTGAAGCATCTCTGAATTTATAAAGGACTTATCGAAGATGTTTATTACACCTCTAATACTCACTTGTGATCATTTTTCTATTATTGCTTTTGATCCATTCCCTGGTAGCAATTTTCACACAAAGTTTTATTCATCATGGATTTCCACTCTAGCAACAGCTTCAATTTCAACTTTCAATTTGTGACTCCTCATTTTCCCTCTCTTACTCTTCTCCTTTGCACTTTCTGTAATAATCTGCTAAGCTTTGTATTCAGGGTATTCAGGGATTCTATTTTTTTTGTTTTGTTTTGTTTTTTGTTGGGGGGGGTGGGGAGGGGTTGGGATTCTTTTGGTTTTTGGTGTTTTGTTTTGGGTTTTTTTTGTGCTTTAAAGGTTACCACATGCTTCTGTTGTTTCTTACTGTTCAAATTCTAGTCCAAATTTATGGATATCTAGCTATATTTGCTGCAGCTTGATAGCTCTCCTTCTAGGCACTATTTTTCTTCATTTCTGATCTGTGTGTTGGCATCTTTCATCCCTGATACCTGCTTGTATATTGCATGCTACTCTGGTTTTCATATTTATATTGTGCTGTTGTTTTCTGATCTGATTATAGTCATCATCCTCAGTTTTATTTTCACAGTAGCAATATAAAGTCTGTTGTTCCTGGCTCACCTATACAGTTTAGTGTGCAGTTGCCTCTGGAGAAATTGTTTATTAATTGCCTAATAAATTAATGTTGGCAGGGAAGTGCTATTCACACTTTTTAATTCTTTATTGATCATAGAATCACAAATTGGGTTGCATTGGAAGGGACATTTAATGGTCATCCAGTCCAACATCACTGATATGGGAAGGGACATCTTGCAGTAGATGCAACCAGACCAACCCGTCCAATCAGACCTTGAACACTTCCAATGATGGGACATCCATCACTTCTCTTGTCAACCTGTTCCAATGTCTCACCACCATCATCATAAAAATTTCTTCCTTATGTCTAATCTAAATCCAACCTCTTCCAGTTTAAAACCATTGCCCCTTGTCTTATTGCTACAGGCCCTGCTAAATGTTAGTCCTCACCTTTCTTATGACCGCCCTTTAAGTACTGAGGCTGCAATAAGGTCTCCCCAGAGCCTTCTTTTGCCCAGGCTGAACAACTCCAACTGTCTCAGCCTTTCATCATAGGAGAGATGTTGCAGTTCCCTGATCATTTTTGTGGCCCTCCTCTGGACTCAGTCTAACAGGTTCATGTCTTTTTATGTCTGGGCCTCAGCGCTGGATGCAGTATTCCAGGTGGTTCTCATGAGCACAGAGTACAGACACAGAATCACCTCCATTGACCTGCTGGCCTAGCATTTTTTACGCAGCCCAGGTCATAGCCTACATTATCTCTGTAGGCTGGTTAAAAAAAATTCACCCAAACCCAAGAGTCGCTGTGTTACTCATATTTAACTCTCAGGTCTTGTTAGAATGTGTCCTGGCAGTATGTGGTGTGCAGAAATGGTTACAGGGTGTCTGGGAGCTGTGCCAGAGGATGCTGATGTCAGGCCAAATCATGTGGATTACTTCCTGTCTGTAGTGTTGAAGTTGCAATGCCTTTTGATATGACAGTTCTAATACTTGTATGACCTAGGGTCCTTTACTATCGTCCCTCCTCATGACTAGGATCAAGGACTGCCTTGGAGGGCTGTAGTGGGCCAGGAACAAAAGCTGACATATCTCATGTTCATACTTCGTGCAGAATTTGTGTAGACTCTAGTTTGGAAAATTCATACTCAGGTTTCTTCAACAGTCCACAATCTAGATGAGAAACAATATGTATGTAGAGTGAACAATAAAGGAACTGGGACACTTGTAGAAAACAGGAAAAAACAATCACGAGACCTTTGCTGTTGGTGGTGAAATTTGTGTTGATAGTGAAGACTATTCAGTACCTACAGTATGAAGTGAAATACAGAGAACTTCTATCTTGAAAATATGTGTGGTCCTATGCAGTATATTTGAAAGGCAAAAAGTAGTGTGATTTTTAAAAAAGTCATTTCTAAACATCAGTATTGTCAATTTTGACAAGAGGTTTTCAGAGTAGAGAAAACAGTGTGAAAACAAGGAAATCACATGAGAAGCCAGAAAAATATATTGTCCATTGTGCAAACCTTCAGGGATAATTTAATGGATTTAGTTAAGTTCCTTGGGAAAGAAATTGCCCTTTTGTTCAGTGCAATTACAGTACTTAATATTATGAAGCTATAATCCACTCTGTGGCAATAGAAATAATTTATTCTTTGTGCTATTGTTTTATTGGTATGCAGTGGAACACTTGTCATGATGTCATCAAGTCACAGTGTATGCACAAAGGGGACCAAGGATATGAATTTTTAAGCTATCTTAACAATACCTTTTCCAGTCAAAATTGTATTCTTAATTTCACATCTGTCATTTTCTTGCAATTTTCTTTTTGGAGGCGGGGAAGAGAAATATACAAAGGGGTTAGAGGTGAGTGTGTTTTACTTTTGTTCCCTATTTATATGCAGGAAGCTCAAAAGAAATTGCACAAAGTAAAAATAACTTTTCTATATGACAGTGAACTGTCAAGTACTGCCCACATTTTAAATGCAGAAACCCTGAATTAATGGCAGGTTTTCACTACCTTTCACAACTCACAACCCACTGAGAGACTGTGTTGAGTCATTTGAATTTGAAGGGAATCATGTAAAGTAGGAATTTTGCTTTCCTGAAAATTAAGAGTAGTGCCTTAAATTTGCTACTGATATTACTATATTACTTATTAGGAATTGATGAACAGGAAAATGAGACTTGAACAATTTTGCAAATAAAAGGAAAATGTTAGTAACGTTTTTATCAGTCCTTTACTGGATCTAGAAGCCATCTTTGAAAAGGTAAGAAGATCAGATGAAAGCAGCACTTCACTGAAGCTTTAATTAAGTCTTCTTACATTGTTTTATGCTTTACATCAAACACAGGGTGGTTTTATATTTTTTTTATAATCTTCCTATTTTTATTGAATATGCTTATAGCAGAATTAAGAAACAGTGCAGAAATTCTACTCCCTCTGAAGTACAGAGTAAAACTTCCATTATCTTTAGTGAAGACAGGATTTCATGTCAAGTCATATGTTACAAAGATATCCCTATGTTATTGTTTTTTTACTTTGGGATGTTAAGGCCATATATGTTGATGTAGGAACAGCAGTTCTGTCTAACTTACTAATTCAGTCAGGCAAAATCCTTTGGATAAGGAATGGCCCGTATATTTAGGCAAAAGATGTAATAGTGATCCCCTTGCTTACTAGCATTTGCTGCTAAACAGATAATTGACTCAGTTGCTGGCACAAATGTTTTCATAAGCATTGAAAAGAAAGTGAAGCATGTCTTCTCTCAGGATACTCCTTAGGTCAGTATGGAAGACTTGCCTTAGCAGTAAGCATTGCATGGGTCAGATACAAGTCTGTCCACAAAGGCCCTATTCAGGCTTCTCTGGATAGAGATGTAGAGATATCTTTATGCAGCCCTTGACATCTTGACCTTCTCAAGGATACAAGAGGGAGGGACAAGAGTACTCAGGTCATAGCAAGCCATCCTGGTCAATGTGGGACACATCTTTTAGGGATGTAAGTACCAGGAATTTGAGATAGTTAGCCAAAATCCTGTTATCTATCTATCTACCTACCTATCTATCTATTAAATCTGTAGAAATGATGGTTGAGGAGAAAGAAAGAATCCATGGAGTGTATAAGTGAATATGTGTGTAAACTACTGAACCTGCATATACCTGTCATGGAAGATCATCCTAGCAGCAAAAACATATTTAAGGTAAAGGATTGGTGATGAGATTTCATTTAAAAGTAGTTCAGGGTACTGTAATATGATTAGAGTCAGTAAATGCTGATCATGAAAGAACATCATCAGCCTTGTCATTGCTTTACTATTCCTATACTACAACTTAATTTCTATGTATCCTTGTCAAAACTGTCTATCAGTTAGATCCAGCCTTTGAATCCTTAAACTGTCTGAATAATCAACTACAAGGCTATCAAAAATTACTGATGGTCTAAAAAGACCCCATAAATCCATACAGGAACACTAAAGGGGCTTGTACTTAAGATGTGGGAGAAATTTACAGCATCTTTTGAGGGTTTATTTTGGACTAGATTTGGCCTTGCCCAGTTTACCATGGATGTTTTAGTATTGTCTGTGAGTATATCCCTATCTGTCAAGTATTTTCATTACTTAGTGATTTTTAAGTAATAAAAAAAAAAAAAAAATCATTATCCATCCTCCTTAAGGAAAAAATAATTACATTTTTAATATTACAAAAAGTAGAATTGTTGAAGAATATATAGAAACAGAAATTAAAATAATTTTGAGACTGAAAAATATCTTCATATCAAAAGGGAGCTTTGTCCATTTTTCTGTGGGTTTTGTGGGGTTTGGTGTGTTGTTTTGTTTTGTTTTTTGTTTTTGTTTTGTTTTATTTTGCTTTTTAACACTTCATATTTATAATCTGGGTTGCTTTTGAAAATAATCTCATTCTGCCATAGCCTTGTGAAATAGAGGACACCTCTGTATGTCTTTGTAGATGAAGTCAAAATTAACCATGACCTTAAATTCCATTAAATATAAATTTATAATCATAATTTCTATATAGATATTTCCCAAGTGAGCAGGCTAACCATGCTGTTTTATAAAGCTAGAATCTGCAGAAATTTTTAGGCACTGACTACATACTACTCCTGCAATAATTCTTCTAATGTTAATATTGTGAAGTGAAAACAGGATCTATTCTCGAATGATCTTTTGAGCCCTTTATACAGCAAAATACTGACTCTGAGAATATGCAAACAACTATTAATACTATGCTTTTCTGCAGTCCCACTGACATCAGTGAGGAGTCTGAAACAGGATAGAAGTGTGATTCTTCCCTGTACTTTAAAGAAATGCTTGGAAAAATATCATAAATCAGAATGAGGGTTCACAAGCCTATAGTGAAGTGTGATAGAATGCTTTACTGAACTAGAACTACTGTTTTTCAGTGTCTTGTAAAACCAAGCGCTGTAAAACATCAAATATTTGACATAAGATTTTTTATAGTTTATGTGTATAATCTTAAGAACATTGGCAAGAATTCATTTGGACATCTGTGTGAAAAGACTTTATTTCAACTTTTGAAGTCTTGAGACATTAACTGCTAATGCATTTCGGATAGATACAAAAGGAAGGGGCTAATGGGCTCTGAAGATGGGCAGTGAAGTCTTGAGCTCTTCTATGTGTATTGTTAAAATGTTCTGGTGACCTAATGTTGATAATCTTTCCAGCAGTTGATGGGCTGTCTCCACTTGTGCTTGCTTTTTGGGGCAGAAAGGCTCCACACTACACGTAGCAGCCCTGGTTGCCTAGTCATTCCGCTCATGAGGGGGAAAGCTGGAACATACTGTGACACCCCTTCTGCCACTGCACCCAGTTTTTTTCCCAAGAGAAACCATGGTTGGAAGGTACAGAGGAAAATTTCAGTGCCATGTAGTCAGGATGTAACTACTGGACACCTAGACAAGAGGTTTCAGAAATGGTCTCTGGTCCCACAGTGCCTACTTTGATGGCAGCTGAGAAAGCAGAGAAACAAAACCAGGGAGGAATAAATTACCATGTTTGGACCCACTTATCAAAGACAGTAAGTCTTATTTGACATGAACTAAAAACTCAAGAAGTCAAAATTAAATCTAAATTTATCAGACTTTTTTAAATCACAATTTTTATGAAAAAAATGTGTTTGGTAAACTGTTTCGCTTTTTTATGTACTTGAGATATCATTATAGGAATATATTCATGTGTTCTTGAAAAAAATCATCCTATAATGAAGACTTATTGTGACATGATTGTTGGATGAAGATAAAAGAAATTTTGAAGCAAGAAATTTTGATACAGATTTCATACAATTCATGTTTCTATGGCTTGTCCTTTATCTATAATTACAAAAGTACCATTATCTCTTAAGAAATTGGGGTTTTCTCTTGATGAAAAGTTATAAGACATTTTTCTTTCTTTATACATAGCATTAAAACATAGGAGCAGTTTACTTTAGAGATATGGAGATAAATGTATATGATTTTCAATCATGTATTTCCTTTTGGTAAGTTATGACAGAAGTTTCTGATGACAAAGTGTTCTGTAGGTTATTTGTGCAATTATCCACTTGTGCGGTTGTTCTTTCCTCTGAAAACCAATTACAGGGTTTCTTGCCATAAATAATCATAGCAAACTTAGTCAAAATGAGCATGCTCTAACTACCATTAAAATCAATAAGTAACACGGTTGACACTTTCTGTGACAAACTTGAGATGTTGTTTGGATATATTACAAGGTAAATACATTAGAACTAATGTCATAGCTTGTCATAATAGCCCTTCTCTCTTCAAAAAACTATTTGGTTCAAAATCCGAAGGGATCCATCCTTTTATGTATACAAGGCATCATTCTAATACATTTTGCTTTTCATGGTGTTCTTTCTTCCCCTTTCTTTATGTAACATACCTTTGCTACCTTTATAGATTTCATTGAGACTAGACCTCTAGAGTTCTGAAAACTGGATAAACTGAAAACTATTTATCCTCATTCAAATAACAAATGAGATGTGAAATAAACTTCATGGTAGATGAGTTCCCTGGAGGTTGTTTAATAACAGCTTATGAAGTTTGCAGAATTTCATCTGACAAGTTAATTCAAGTGGTCAACATTTAAACACAGCTGCAGGGAGACTAAGTTTTATACTGCAGCACTAACTCATAAAATGGTCCTATTTTCAGTTTTAAGTCTATACCTACACCCCTGTTACACTTTCTGTGTTACTTACTGAGTTTATGCTATATGCCAAAGTTTCAGACTCCCCAGGTAAGTAAATAAATAAATAAATAAATAAATAAATAAATAAATAAATAAATAAATAATTTGGCTGGGGAGATTTTAAGTAATTCAAATTCTGAATTGAATTACTCCTGCAGAACTGTGTCCTGCCACTTCTTTCTTTAGATATTTTTATGCTCTTGATAAGAGTATTTGTTTTCAAGGTGAAGGAGTGCAACATCCTCCAGGAAAATGTTGGTGGAAGATGATACATAAGAGTGGCCTCAGACCATGTGAATGTTATAGCTGGAGAGATGAACACAGGGAGCTACGAGCAGAGAAGGCCTCGACCTACTGGTTAACATCCATCAGAGTATAACACAATCCCATAGAAAAATAGTGTAGTTTTGAGAGGCCTTAGGTTTGTCTTAGTAATAAATATGTAAGTTGAGTTAGAAAATCCTCTGCCTCTTTGAATTTTAGCTCATTTATGAGTAATTATTTATGAGTAGTTAATCATTCATGCTTTGAAAAAAAAAAAAAAGTCAAAATTTTATTTAAACTGCTGTGTGTTTGCCAGTCAAAATTATACTGAAAGGAATTTTGTCATTTTGGAACAACAGATTTTCTGGCATGACATTTCCAAATAATAGATGTCTTGGTTTGTCCTGTTTCTAAACACATTTTATTGTATTGGTACCAATACTGTAGCACTGCTTCCATTTAACCTAAACAGGAAACAAAAGACTGGGTAATATTGTAAAAATCTGTGGATATTCTGAGAGAAAAATAAGAATCTCATACTGAGATGAGATCAGTAAGAAGCAGTATTGTCATTTACTGTTGTCATTCACATTAGATATACTTTATGCTAAAATAACCTGTCTTCAGCATATCGTTAGTAAAGGGACATATATCCATCTTCTTTTAGCATACTCATTTATTTTGTCTAACGAACCTAGATTATAAATTAAGTATAATAGTTTTTATTTATTTATGCTGGTGAAGCCAGCATCAGTAATAAATCTGCTATTCACATGCAACTTCAGAATGGCAGAAACAAATTTGTCAGGGTTAACATATTAAGACTGATATTATTCTCTTATTTTTATAGGGTTAAGGCCATTCCTTGCACCTTTTAAATATTTTTTCTCCCGTTACATGTTAATAAATTTAAAGTGTGACTCATAAAAGCTCTGCATATGTACCAGGTGAACAATGGTTCTTAGTGTGTAGAATTCTCGTATTTCTCTCAAGTTGAGAAGCTTGTCTAATACACAGTGCTGATTTCTGAAACTGTGAATCCTTTACAGGACTTCATTTATTATAGGACAAAATAAATACTGAAATATTAAATCCAAGCATATATTTTTGAAATGGCATTTGATGTGAGGACACTTCCGAATTATCAATGATTAGAAGAATTGAGATACCTATCTACATCTTTGCATCTTTGACTTTGGAGTAGTCCTTCATTACTTGTTGAAAGTAAGCTTTTTTTACAAATAAAGTTGCAAATAAGTAAATTACAACAAAAATATTAGAAGTAACACTACTTTGAAACAGTATTTCAGTATTTTTGCCACTATTTATACTTCAGTGCTTTGTAGAAATTATCGATTGAACTGAGGAACAAACGGTGAAAAATGTATTTGAAATTTTATAGAGCATTCCAGAATAATCTGGAAGCTTGAATGTGTGTGTGTCTGTAAGATGTGACATAAGTATTTTTTAAAAAAAAAGAGAGAAAATAAATAACTTCAACATCTGAACTCCACTGGATCAGCAAAAACTTTTACTTTTCTTTTTTAAAATGTACGGTTTGAGGAGGCTTTATTTCTTGTATGAATAAGGATTTGTAAAATAGTTAAATTAAGAAAATTCTTACTAAATCTTACTCTAATCACCTGTTTGGATTTTTATTATTCAGCAAGTGTCAGGACAAAAGAGGCTTTTTCAGTGATCCAGAGATTATTTCACAAATACTAACTTCTCACATTCCTTGGCAATAGGCAATAATGAGAGAGTAAGCTATACAGCGTTGAAAACTCTAATGAAATAGTAGAATGTTTTTCTTTAAAAAGTTCCATAGCACATCTCTAACCTACTTAATTGTTTTCATCACAGTGGGATTTGTATAAGGGTATATAATTTATTCACATGAATGTTATTATAATTAATCATAACTAATATTATTACAATAAGTACCAAAGGAGCTAATCATAATGTGCCACTTATGATAATGTCTTGCCATCATTTCATATCACAATGATGTTTCAGTGGATTTACATGATTGTGAAACCAACCATTTTGTTATGGTTCGCTATGATTTATGTGACCACCAGTGAAAGCTGATAATAATTAGTCTCCTTCTTAAAGTGTCACTAAATAGAATATATCCCCTAGAACAAATTTAATCTTATTTTAGGTGTGAAATGTGGTAAGTAACTCCTCTGTCAACGGATATGAAATATTTAATGAGAAGTGGAAGTCTCCTATACACTGAAAAATGCTTTTGTAATTTTTGTTTCCCCAGATCTTGGTGAAAGGTACTGTAGGAGATGGTTTCACTGGAGACATTGGCCTTGATGACATGTCTTTTCTAGGCTGTACTCTTTACAGTGGTAAGAACAGAGTGAAAGTGTACATCTCCCAGCTGTGAGATCATTCTTTGCTGTTATTTGTAAATATTGTTACTGGAAAAGCAAAAATGAGATCAAACTGTGACTCATGCTTGACAAAGTCATCAGCACAAAATAGGTTTTGCTGTGCACTTAAGGTCCAAAAAAGACCCTCAGTAAGAAGTGTGCAGCTTCCAAACAATTTGAGATCTTGATTCCTAGAAGGAAAAAGAAACTTAATTGTATGTAAACAAACTGGCCTTTCGTTCAGCAAACTCAGTTTGATACAGCCTGGTGCCTCCCACCAATAATTCTTAATGTTTTCTTCTGTGCCAATTGCTCTCACGTTACGGCACACAAACAATTCAGATGATAGTGCAGCCTGTCCTAAGAAGTGATTGCTACCTTGGGTAGTACAATACCTACATAATTGTAAAATATTATATCCCAAAATACATGTGCTCCAAGACACAGGTATTCCAGACCTGTCACTTCATCACAGAAGGGTTTTTAAGAGAACTAGTGCTAGCTGCAGCAGGCATTACCATGTTATATATGGTGTGACAGTTGATGTACAGTCATAATAGGGCTGTAGAATAGCAAACAATTTAGAAAAGTGTCTGAATATTCATATCCTAGCAGTAACTCTAAAATTCCCTAGTGCAGATGTATTTTATTCTGGTACTCCAAAAATTTCTTGTAGATATAATTAGGTCTACTAAGAATATCAAGTGTGCATGGCATGTTTCTTCTACAGATAATTATCTCACATTTTGCCAAGTTTATAGAGTATACAAAATTTGTTAAAACATTTAAACATTTTGAATATGAAGTTTTTGTAAATACTCAGTTAATGTACAATGCCTTATATTCAAGGAAGAAAACATTTCAAATGAGATGTGAAAAAGGGTTTTAAAAATAAACAAGAAAGTAGGAAAGTATAGATGGTCAGAGCTTCCAAGTTCATAAATAAGAAAAAAAGCCCTCATTTTGTGTGGAAAGATAAAACAAAAATACTCCAGTATAATGGTGGTCAGATCGGAATTGGAAACAGTTTCGGTTTTCTGTATATTTTTAAAATTTTTTTAGTATTGAGAGAAATTATTGAGACACTCATAGAATTATAGAATGGTTTGGGTCGGAAGGGACCTCAAAAATCATCCAATTACAACCCCCCTGCCATGGGCAGGGACACCTTCCAGTCAGTCAAGTCACTCACAGCCCTGTCTAACCTGACCTTGAACACTTCCAGGGTGGGGGCAGCCACAACCTCTCTGGACAACTTATTCCGGTGTCTTACCACCCTCATATTGAAGAATTTCTTCCTTCTATCTAATCTAAATCTACCCTCTTTCAGTTTAAAACTGTTGCTCCTTCTTCTATCACTACACCCCCTGATAAAGAGTTCCTCCCTATCTTTCCTGTAGCCTCCTCTAAGTACTGAAAGGCCTCCATAAAGTCTCTCCAGAGCCTTCTTTTCTCCAATCTGAACAACCCAGACTCTCTCAGCCTGTCCTCATAAGAGAGGTCCTTCAGCCCCTCCAGCCTGTATTTGTGCTTGGGATTGACTCAGCCCATGTGCAGGACCTTGCACCTGGCTTTGTTGAATTTCATGAGGCTTGCACAGGCCCACCTCTCAAACCTGTCAAGGTCCCTCTGGATGACATCCTCCAGGGTCCTGTCTCTATTTTACTTCCTCCACACCATAAAAAAATACCAACAATAAAAGAATCAAAGAGACTGTGGGAATAGTCTGCAAAATACTCAATAGCTATGGCATATTCTACCGTATTTAACACAAGTTGGATCAAGGAAAATAATCAGAGCTCCCATGTCTCCACAACCTAGAATTAAGCCGTAACTGTCCAGTTGCTCTTGTTCCGCTTCAAATAACCAAATACTGACCAGGGAGAGATGGACATGATATCTTGGTGGTAAAGTCTCTCATAAGTAATATTAAATATGTCAAAACTTGAGTGTACTGCTCCGATGCCATCATTTGAATGCCCTAATCAAAGGCTATTCAATGATGCTTGCTCTGGACAAAATGATATTTCATAAATTAGAGAAAGTAAATTATTTCAAAAGAGAGAAAGGAGCATATTCTTCTTTCTTTCGAGGTTTTGGGAAGGTTATGGTACTTCAAAATTTCTTCTCGTGTTCCAGTGAGTTAGAAGCAGAGACTTGAATGTGGAATTTATATTTAAAAATTTCTGACCAATAAGATCCTTCCTTTTATTATCAGTTGTAGATACATTTATTATACCATGCAATTTTTCCTTCAAAATATTCCTTCCCCTAAGTCTTTTGTTTTAGTCTAGGATATTATAAGATTATCATTCATCTGATGTCATAGATGACGAAATATAAATAGTTCCTGCTCATGGAGTATTTATTATCAGTCTTAGTGCTCCAGGTCTCCTGGGGGAAAAAAAAAAAAATAATCTTTGCAGTTCCAGAGTTGTTTTATATAAAAAGTCTTCATATGTACTTTGTAATTAACTCAGATGTATTACTCATGAGCATTGTGCACTACAGCTAATAATTTCATTAATGTTTAAATTTAAAGGAGTTATATAGTGAAAATTCCTTTTATGGACAATAATAGAAAGGGTTTTCAAGAAACAAGAGTAAGCCTAGGAAAGGTGCCTAGTAAAGAACAGGAGGAACATAAAGACAGTGGGTTTGAAAGAAGTGGTAATGAGTTTGAATGAAACATAAAGAAAGTGGTGGAACAGGATGATGACCTCAGAATAAATTTTATAATGAGAAAAAAAAATATTTTTTTTCAATGATGAAATTACCAGGTAAGAATGTTACATAATAATTTCCACAGTCACTTGCAATAACAGATGTGTTAAAAAAAATCCATTATCATTAGAATAATCTGTTAGCCCTTGATTCACAGGGAAATTAGGTTTTTATGATTGTTTTGTCAGTCTCTGTGGCATTAATTCTTTGAAATTTTCCAAATTTGAAAGATAGGTAAGAGGTATAAACAAATTCCTGCAAGTGTTGAGGAATGTATGAATGGTGATTGGCTAGCATGACCAACCTAGTGCTTTCCACCAAGGAAATTCTCAATTCAGTTCCTGATGGGCAGCCTTTATGTCATTCAATTTGGCCACCCAGACATGTTTCCAGTATAGCTGTACCCTTGACAAAGGGTGGGTTTGACAAGGGGAGAAATAAATTACAAAACTAGAATTCCTCTGTCCCATCACTCAAAATTTTATTTGTTTGTTTTTCAAAGGAAACTTGCCAACAATCTCTACAACTACTTCAGGAACATCAGTTCCTCCCACACTTCCCATGAACAACTGCACAGAGAAGGAGTTTGTCTGTAGAACTTCTGGCCATTGCATTCAGGTGATCCAGAAGTGTGATTTTAGACCTGACTGCTCTGATAAGTCTGATGAATCAGCTTGTGGTGAGTGTACCAAACCTTGCTTTGCAGCTGTTAAACACATTGCTTTAACTACAGTGTATTTACTTTTGTAATTTAGTATTAGCATGTAGATGATATTTTTAAGGTGATTTCCCCCCCACACCCCCCCTAAATAATAACATTTTGCTCTTAATGTGGGAATCTGAGATGTTATGTGCTCTCTGCCTTCTAATGGGTTGATTCAGATTTGACATTCCAATTCAATATACTACTGAACTAGGGTGTGGGGGGAGGAAAACTCAGTTCCCCAGTGATTGGTAGCTATACATGACAACTTTTTAAAGTGAGCATAGTTTCTCAAATTAGATGACTTATGACATATTTTTTTTTTTTTTTTTTCAAATGTTCACTATTCCAGACCAAAAGAGCAAATAACTTTACAATCTCAAGTTTGGGGTGCACATTTCAGAGACTTGGGTCCACTTTTTTCTTACTTCAGTGAATATGGGTATTGGGTATTTTTAAATGCAAAGTATTTTCATCAGCAGCAATGACTGTGAAATTCAGCCTGCTTCACACAGAATTGAGTCCAGCCTGTAAATTCCTAAAGTTCTGGTCATCAGATGGGAACACTGGAACTGGAACAACGGACGGGGTCACGACATGTTCTCTGTAGAGTTCTAAGACATTTCTTGATAGCTTCTGAGCTGCAGTGGCAGTTCACACTATAGCATTTTAGAAGAGACTGTACATGACTTTGTTTTGCCTTGAAGCCAGTACTTCAAAATACTGCTGCACTGAAGCTGCTTAATGAAGGGGACAGACACCTAGAGACAGTGACCTCATCAGCCTTTGCAAGCTAAACTATTCTCACTGAAGATCAAAAATGTATTCATTATACATTGTGTAGGGAACTCAATCACCTCACTCAGGTCTGAGGGCTCAATGAGGAAGAGTAATGTTAGACTCCATCTGTCTATTTCCTATGTGGAAATAACTCTGGAAGAAATTAATCTAATATATAAATATTACTGGGTAATTTCCTGTAGTGTGAAAATACACCAACCATTGAAATTCTTCACTGAAAAATAAATGCAGAGTCATTTGTATATATTCTTTTTTTTTTTTCCCCTCAGAAAATTACATTGTCTTACAAAACATCCTTTCTTTCTGAGAGAGATAAATGCTGTGGAGAATACGCCTTTACATATTTGCTCTGTCTGAAGTCTCCCATCACTATAGCAATGATGGCAATTTATCACTCAAATGACAGTGTTGGAATAGGAGTTGAGGATGTCCTGACTGAGGGCAGAAATATGTTCTCAGGAAGGTGTTATCTTTCTCAGAGACATTTGAAACATAAAGTTTATAAAACATATTTAAAAGGTGGAATAAACACTTGATACTGTGCCACTCATCATTCTAAGGAACCATCACAAATCTTATACGGGTAACTCATGAAATCACACTGGCTGTGGTTTGCTTCCTTACTGGAAATATACAAGCTATAAATCAAAACTCCCTCCCTCTTTAGTCTACCATTTTAAGCCCCCAAGGAAGGAAGCATCATGCACATTGTCTTAACACACTATGATTTCTTGATGTAGGTTACCTCAGCTATGCTAGCATTTGAGCTTTGTGAGTTAAAACAAATTTTTGTTTCCCTTCACAATTCTCACAGCAGTTGCTTAGACTTGACTGTAATAATCTGTTTCAAATTTCTGGCAAGTGACAAAAATCACCTTGGATCACCTAGACAAAGTTTCTGCAAAATATTCAGGAAGATGTACTGGAGAATAAATATTCATTGCAGAAATTAAAAATAAGTGGGTTTCTTTCCTCTAAATATTCTTACAGGGGGATGCATTGTGAGGGAGGAAGAGAAGTGAAATCACTTTTCTTGTCCAGTTGTTCAAGAAGCAAAAACTGAGGCACAGTCAGCTGCATATTTATTTAGTAAGATAACAATTCAGTATTTGACACCAATACCAAATAACTGGATTATTATGTGGTTTTCAGGTATTGTGAGGACTGCTTAAAATATTGATTTGTTTCTTTAGGGTTTTGGTCATGGACTTTGTACACAATGTGCAATGAGTTGTTAATGTAATCAGTCTGCAGGACTGAAGAAGTAATGATGCAGCTGTTGGCAGATTTGTGGCTGATGAATTTTACATGCATTTCAGTATATATCACATAACATTATTAGAATGACCTGAAAGCTGGTCAGAATGCATAGGAAGGTAGATATGGAGGTGCAAAAGAATTGGTATATTCCCAAAACTAGAATCTGCCTAATAGAAGAGAAGATAGGAAGTATAATTGATATTTTATCTGCAGAGGAAAAACTATGCCTGTTACTACTGTGGCAGTATTCATGGATGTTATAAATTGAATCTTTTTTATTGCCATGTTGTTTAATTTATTGCAACAGCAATTAATTATTTCAAATTTTTATATAAACATGAACTATTCACTCTTCATATCTAAAGTTATGGAGGTCTGCAACTTTGAAGATAAAAACCAGTGTGGATGGTATCAACCAGCCTTGGAACAGATGTCAGGAAATTATTCCATCCATACCACAAACATATTCCAGTGGGAACTTGGAAGAGGGGCAAATCTCTATCCTGGCCAAGAAAAACACTGCCCATTAATCGATCATTCTACGTGAGTACAATTATTCAGGTACTTGAATCTTTCTTGGGTGGTGTGAGTTTAGCCATGTATGGATTGTCAGGGGGAAAAATCGCTCAGTTCAAAGTATTGAGGCATGTAATTAACTGGCAAGCAGTGAAGTAGATATGCAGAATCAATATCATCAATACAACAGATTAATCAAAATACAAAATGTTAATAAACAGGTACAAGTTTCTAATTACCCTTCTATAAATAATTCCCCAAAGTTTCCATACCTCCCCATCCAGAGAAGCACATGTGCACTCCTTCTCCCAGAGGACACGTGTTTCCATGGAGAGCTGGGTTTACTTACGGGTTATTTTTTTAAAGAAAGAAATGTGATTTTAAAAAATGCATTATGGCAATTTATATTCCAGTTAAAAGTAACAGTTCAGATATATAGAAATAAAATCCTTACAGGTGACTAGCAAATGTATTAAGTACAAACAATTTTCAATGTCATACAACTTCAATTCATTTAATAAGGAAATTTCTGTACAGCATCATTATTCTGAAGAGAAAAATACTTGCCCAGTTCTAGTGTCAGGCATGTTTACTTTTTGTGACAATAGTCCACAGAGTGCAAATATGAACTTTAAATTAAAATCACTCCAACAGAATCTTTGTTATATTTCTACTAGTTTAAAATGAGATTATATTGCATTTACTCAGCCTGAGAATATTTCTATCACTATAAAAGAATCAGCTCAATATATATAAGTTTCACTGCGTACTTCATTAAAATTGCTGTATATTTTTAGCAAAAAAGGAAAAATCACAAAAAATCCCAATTCAAGAATAACAGAAAATAATTACAGTACTACCTAATTGTTTCAAGGTCTTTACGTTATATGTATAAAAGAAATGTATTCCATAAAAAAGAGCAACTCTTTATGATAAATTGGCTGTCAAATCTTTCTTTGACTGCTATTTAATTGTTGTATATCTGCTGATACCAGCTCTGTATGTGTACTTAGTAAATCTCGTAGCCTTTCCACTAGAGATTTTCATTGACACAGTGATACATGAAATTGTATTACCATTCCTCAACTTATTTTCAGGGTTTAATGCAATTAACAGTATATTGAAAAGGACTGGTGAAAAGGGAAAGTAAATGATCCATAAAGATTGCATTTTTCAGGCAACATTGAAATGTGTTGCTGTTGTGATCTTTCACGAGATGTAAATTGGTTGTACTGTTTTGCCATTCCCTTTGTTTATTGGCCTATAGAAGAGAACGGAAGCATGATGCTTTCCAATTACAGAAGGAGATGTGGAGCAGCATTTTTGCTGAACCAAAACTCTGCAACACTTCGTTTTATTTTCTCGTCCATTTTCCCCAAATTTCCAAAGAGTTAGATGAGAGAAATTGTAATCCTGTAATCTCGTGTGTTTGCTTATTAAATAAAACATACAGGATTATATATAGAAATGTTTAGATACATTCTGATGCAAGAGTGGGTGACCATGAAGCTTACAGTGAGTTCTTTCAGCAGAAATACCTGTGAATAGGTGGAGATTCAAACCATCTGCTTCCCACAGAATATGTATTTGGGCTAGTCACATGTAGGCTGATGAGTTGTAAGATTTAGATGTGAGTCTTTGAAGCTGTAATTACACTAATTGAGCAAAAATAATTACTTCAGAAATGGAGGACAAAACAATGTGAGTATATAAGCCCAACGCTGGAGGAATGGAAGCCGTTATGTGAATCTGCTATAGCAGCCTGACAGTCCTTGGCTTATGTTGGAGAAAGGCTGGCACATGTTTTGCACAGAACTAGGTGACATTGGCATTGTGCACTGAAAAACTGTTATGTGTATATGAATGGCATGATTCTGCACTTAAAAAATGGGAATTCTCTTTTGCAGTTAAGCTTCTAAATTATATAATAATGAAAGCATCACTTTGTTTAGGCTTAGACAAGTCACCAAATGGATAACTCCATAAATTTATTTCCATATTAGAGAAACTGGTTAGTGATGTAGCAAATTCTTTGACGTTATTAATGATATTTGGGTACAACTGTTACTTGAAAACTTTGTAACACTTAATTGATATAATAATTCATACCCATATCTGTCATCAAAACTAATGAATCAAAGCAAAGAAGGATGTGGAACTAAAATTCTAAGCTCACATGATAATTATTGCTGTGTAAATAGCTCCCTTGATAACCATATGTTTAACACATCTGTCTTGCTCTCGCGTCTGCTTTTCTGACAATCGTTAACAGAATTTAGCACAGGAAAAATTAGGAAAAATTAGAGGCTTTAAGTAATATACTTAAGCCCTGTAGTTTTTTCAGCAGTCAAGAAATGTTTTAAAGTTGAGAGTCTAAGAACTTCAAATTGGGTGAAAAAAATTGTAAACCCACAAGACACTACTCATAAAACATTGCAAAGGAGAAAGCTGAATTTAACTACTTGAAGGCACATCTTTTTTGCATATTGCATTTCACTTAGCTGATATAAGCACAACACAAAAGCATTTCTATTATATTGTATCTACAAATCGCCCTTGTTCTGTGCCACTGAGCCTGACAGAGAAGAGATGATAAAAGGAGCACTGAAATCCACATTGGAATGCATTTTTAAGTATATGGTAAATACTAGGTAGTCTCCAAAATAATTAAGTCCAGTTAAGGAACAGCTTGTGTGAACAGGTCAGAGACATGATCAGCTATGACCTGGAAAGTGTTGTGCAAGGAAAAATGACTCAGTCTTATATGCACAAAGCTTTATTTGGAGCATCCGTAGATGGATATGTTGACTCTAATGGTAAGATTTTCTCTTTGTAAAAAGCAAAAGACTTAGAAGTAAAACTGTCTCCAGTGGCCGGAGATGAAGAGAAGCAACAAGCTGTTTCACAGATGAGGATTCTCTCCAGTACAGCATATTTCCCCCTATAACTCTTTTTCCATAACAGCTATATAGTTTTCATCAGGACTGAACTGTCTCAGGATTTGTGAGGTGCGAGGGCATGAAACAGCTGATAAGAACAGCAAAGGGAACATCATTGCTGGAGCAGCCTCCTAGTGCCTAGCTGGAAGGGTGCAAAGTTGGAAGTCAAAGGCAAACTGTAGTTTTACAAATGGGAGGATGAGAGGAGCAAGGCTCCTCCAGTCACTTCAGTAGCTGTTTTGTGCTACCAAAAAGACAGCTGGAACTCTCAGTCCTCCCAACACTCTCAGCATAGCAGCTACTTCTTTGACTGTTGTAGGAGAGCTTTCCTGAAGTTGTCTTGTCTTCCCCCTAGCTTCATGACAGTACTTCATTCTTCATTCCAGTCACCTTCTTGGTTCAAGGATTGCTTTATATCCAAAAGCAAACCTTTTAAAATCCTTTCTCAATATTGGGATATCTTTGTCCATGGGATATTTCGATATAGCCGTTGAAACACTTGTGTGCTTTATGCTGATATCTCATTCAAAGGCTAGAAGATGTCTTTTTGGATCATCCTACATGTGTCTCAAAAACGCATGTACTCATATGGAGACAGTATCTTCTCTAGAGTGACTTACAGTGCAGAAGTTACAGGAAGATGCTTACAGTTAGCCCAGCAGATATTTAAAGCATATATTCTCTTATAAAAGTGATTCAGAAAAATATTTTTCCAAACCCAGAAAGTTAGCCTTTCTATCTACCCAGGTAGACCAAAGTAACGTATTGTTATTTTTATATTTATTATTATATTTATATTACCACAAATAATTAAAGATTTGTTGAAAGTCTGGACTAGGTCATTTGCAAAAAAATAAAAATATCTGTGACAATTTATTCTATAATCATTTTTTCATTAATTAGGATTTTTTCAGAGAGTAAGAATTCAGGTAATCAAGGTTCGGAAAACAGGTTTTCCTTTCCAGTCTTCTTTGAACAAGATTCAGCTTAGTATATGCTTGTTCTCTAAGTGGTTGTGAAATATGGAATAATTTGTGTCCGTACTTCATTAAAGTATTAGCAAAACATGACAGGTAATAAAATACTTTATTGTGCACACCAGTAAATATCCAGGGCCATGATAAGGCAAGAAACAAGACCATAGATATTAGACATTTGATGCTAAGTAAAAATGTAGTTACTAAGGAATTTTCTACAATAACACACAATTTTATACTAAACTGTAATGCAGAAAATTGCTAATTAAAACTAAAGTCCATTGTGATTAGAAATTTTGGTGGCCTCTTCACCTCAAACTTGGTTATTTGAGAAGGAAACTCATTATTTTTTTTTCCTTTTGCCTTTAACCTCACAGAATTTACAGAGATATGACAGAATGCTAATGAGATGTAGCAGGTTCATATGAGCCATGGAAACACCATGGATTATTCTCAGCCCTGTGTCAGTCAGAAGCCATCAGACTAAAATCTCCAATGGAGAAAATCCAACTAACAGTCACTGACTGTTGTGTTATGATCAAAACATGGAATCTTTCATCTCTGATGCCATTTGTTTTGTGTGGTGCTTGGTATGCTGCAATGCTTTTAAGTGTCACTGGTAAGTCTTGAGAGAGTTTGAACAGAGATTCTCTGAGAATAATGATGCTGACAGAACAAAGGAAAAAAAAAAAAGGAGATTAGACTTGTTAATAACATATTAATCTGTGCTCTACTGTTCAACTACAAAGGTTTATTTGTTTGCAGTTAAGTTCATGAGGCTTTGGTTTTCAATATCAGCTGTTCTGTTATTTTAACCTTCTGATATTTTAAGGTAGCCTCAGACCAGTGATGTAATTTCTGCTTTAAAGGACCCAGCACTTTCTGCTCTTCTACAGACACATCTGTGACATACCTACAGCTCAGAGATGTAGAGATTTGCAAAATTTGCAAATGCATGATCCATACAGAAAAGCGCATCTGTATTTAAGGAGTGTGCAGTGATGATGTTTTGTCTGAGCAAGAAAACTGTTTTTTTAAACAGTTTTTGCTACTTCAAAAATGTTGTTCTGCTCAGTTAGTAAGAGAAGGAAAATGGGATTTGAAGTGCTTCATCAGATTTACAGTCCATTGGCATTGTGCACTTTCCTCTGATTATAAACTGTGTCTGTGCTACAGTTCAGGTATGATTAGATTAGATGTGGATACACCTGCTCTAGCCCAATTTTAGCTACCACTGGTTCTGATTGACGTAGTATGGGAGTGTGCCACTCAGCATGCTACACAGAATTGTCCTGGAGTGCTAAACAAAGACTTGGTTGGTTACACCTCACTCTACTCTGCTGTGATTACACTATATCTCTAACACACTGGATTTACGTTGATGTGCACCAATTTTCCAGTCTGTTCTCCAACCAAGTCTGCAGAATCATTTGTATTCTTTTCCCCATAGCTGAATACTGCCAGATGAATGTGCAAGAAGTAATAAAGATTCATTTATAAAATTCTGGTTTCTCCTGTAAAGCCTTGTTCAGAATATACTCTGGGCAGTTTATATGTGCTTTCTGTTTTAAATTTCTTTATCAAAACTCTTATAAAGAAGATTTATGCTTTTCTTGAGCCTCTAGCAAATGATGTATTAATTAACAGAGCAATGGAATTACCATATAGCTTTTTTTCCCCATGAATTCCTTTAAAAACAAATATCTAAATTTTTATCATGTAATGAGAATCTCTACTTTGTAAAGGAAATCCCAAAAACATCTTAAAAGTGTTTATAATGTATGGAATAATTTTTAAAGGACTGATGGACATTAACACAAAGCTGTATTCGTTATTCCAACCAAAAGGATAAAAAAAGCTCCTGAGAGAAAACACCTTCTGAAGGCACAAACCAAGCCTGGTTGCAATACACCACAATAAATGCTTAATACACAGATTCTGTGTTTGTCATTGTATAAGGATGAGTGTCCGAAGAGTTCGACATACTTCACTACCATATATTTATGTTGGACTTGCTGTCTCATTCCATTTCATCTGTGCTGACTAATGTGCTTTAGGCAGGAATTGCTTGAAGACACTGAAACTAATGACAATGCTTTTAAATGAGCCTTTTAGATATGGAGAGTATAAATGATACCTGAGAGTACTATAGTTTGTTACACTTATGTAGAAGTGGAGGAAAAGTATGAGCTTTATGTGATGCTTTTACACACCACAGATCTGTTCTCAGTAGATTATTTACTTTAGACAAATGCATGTGCATGTCTGAGAATTTATTGACAGGAAAGTGAAACACAGCATTAAGCCCCATAGGCTCCACAGCTGTCTAAGAAAATGCTTATAATACTCTTAAAGCCAATGGAGAATGAGGGAAGAGATACTTCAGCCTTGTAAAGATGAGTTTATTTAGCACGTTACCGTGTTCCTATCTATCACAGGCTCTGATGGGCATTGTGCTTCTATATGTGCAAATCTTGAGATTCTTGAGTTGAATGGGTGTAGATTTGATCAGAATAAAGACTTGAGGACATCTAGAGGAATAAGGTAACAATAAAGAACAAAAAACAGATTTAATTTTTATATATTTATAGATTTATTCATTCACATACTTTCATCCCCCTCCCCAACTTTAAAAGCACTTTCTGAGAATATCTAATATTTCCTCTTGTTACACCTAGTGAAAAAATGGAAGGTTAAGTATTGTAGCAGTACAGTCTGAGAAGAATTCCTCTGTAACACTGTGCATAAGGTTTCTCCACCCTCCTCTTGTCTCATTAGAACTGGAACAATAAATTCAATTTTGAAGATCAGATGACTCCATCATCAGTTATAAGATATGAGCCACCTTCATTAAAGAAGCCTGGAGTCTCGTCAGACTTCAGGTTAATATTATCTTTTGACTTTGTCATAATCCATTGGTTAGTGTCTGGTTACACTGTTAGTGGCAAAGTTCAGATGAATGCATGTGGTTAAATAATAAGGAAGTACACACAGCAATCACAGTAACATAGATAACACACATCAATATCACCTGAAGCAATATACTGATTAAAAACTAAACACTAAAGACTATATATTTTATATTTTTATAATAGAAATCTCTGTACTGTGTGTTTAATGAAACTGAAGCAAATATAATCATTATTTTTTAGGAAAAGAGAAGTTTGGGTTTGAAATTGATGAAAAAGTAATTCTAAGTTTTGCGCCATCCAGTTGGGGAGCAAAAGTATTCATATTACTTGTGTGTCCAACTTAAATATGTAGTTAAATATTATTTACTTTTAAAAAGAAACTAATGGTAATAAACAATTTGCACGATTATGTCAAATAGCTAGTCTATTTCAAGTAATTTTAATTTAATCAAACCTAATTTTGTATGAAGAAAGAAATTGTAGTCAAAGTATTTTTCAGCTCTATATATTAGGATGCCAGAGCATGGGATTAATCTCATAATGAAAATAGATTGAACTGTGAAGAATTTAATCATTTTGTGGGGGTAAAACTTTACCAGCACATTTCGTTCTGGAATTCATATATGTTACATAAAATAAGGCATCAAAGTTGTACTTAAAGCTTTATGTGGTATGCTTGTATCATGGTCAAAGATAGCAGGGTTATTTTGGAATTTTGGCTCTTAGAGTGTTAAAATAAATATAATACACTTTGATTTAGTGCAAGAATTCCTTCTCACATTTGTGCTGTTTTATTCTGGAGTACCTTTCTAATCTCAGTGCCCAATTACAGGTCTCAGCATGTGGCTAGTGCTTTGGTGTCTTAAGCACCTTTGTTTCTGTTCAATTTGAATTAACCATTGAAGCTCAATCCAGTATTCATGTGCCAAAGTTTAGATGCTCAAGACAGAAAATTTTGTCTCTAGCACTGTGAAAATAACTAGGTCTGTTGGCATCCAGCAATTTATAGACAGTTGTCTGTAAAAACAGCTAGATGATTTTTGCAAAGGAAAAAGCTCTATTAAACCCTTTCAGAAAGGAGTCATCCAAAAAATTTACTTCTACTTTGTTATGGAATGGCAATCATATTACTTTTTGATTCTGAGTTTATTATGTGTTAGAGTTAAATGTTAATGGAGGTGGGAGGTTACTAGATAAAAAATATGTTTTGAATCATGGTAAAAGAACTTATTTTCAGAATTACCACTGTTTGAAAATTTATCACATATTGCTGTAAGTGAAGATCTGAATTCCTGACCACTGTTTGTTTTCAATTTTTTTTTTTTTTTTTTTTTTTAATGTTTACAGAAATACTTAAATTTAATTGAAACCTTCATTTTTCTTTTCTTTCTAGTTGATAAATACAGATTTGAGTTACTAACTATTTAAAGCTTATTAATATTTAAGTAGTTAGAAGTGTTCAGTGGAGAAAATCTTTCTCTGATACATAGTAGAATTAATTAGGATGTTGGAGTTCTTATTGTTCTTTAAGATTACTGAAAGTTACACATTTTATGGAATTTTAATTTTGTATATAGATTCTTTTTCTGCAGTAATATCCTCACAGCTGTAATGCTTTATTCAGGAAAGAATTAAGCCAATGGATATGTGCAGGTCACTGCAAGACAGGGGTTGTTAAAGATCCATTCATATATTGTGACCTGTAATAGGGCATCCTATATTATCTACAGAAGGATAAGCAGTCAGACTATTTCTGGTGCAGACATTGAATATCTAGCAAATACAAACACTAAAGAAACAAGGTAAATTTTTTCTCATTCTTTCTCCTCATAAAGCTTATGCTTCCTAGAGAAGTGTGCTCTGCCACATTTCTTTCAGATTCACAATAATTATACATCTTGAGTAAAACCTAGGCCATTGTCCATAGAATACCCTCTCCTTCCTTCCTACATCACATGTTGTTTTCTGGCTGAAACAATGGGTATAACGGGCAGTGCATTGAGTAGCTGTTACCTAGAGTATAAAGGGGGTGATAAATTTCTTCCTGAATGAGTGCTTGAATATTAAATTTTCTTTCACTTCTGAAATTTGTTAGCATCTTTTTGTGTTTTCCACAAGGAGATGCAATGTTGAGGGAACTGTTAGTGTTTGCTTTACTTTGTTTTCTTGTGGGTTGTTTTTTTTTTTGTTTTTTTTTTTTTTTACATTAACCTTACCCTTTCTGTATATTTTTATAATACTTTCTGTAGTATTTCTACATTGCTTCTACTCACCTTTCAGCGGTTTCCCACCGTAAAACCAAACTTCAAGTAAGCAATGCTATAGGCACAATGTGTACACAGCCTTCCTATTTTACAGTTCATATATTGAAGTTACATTGTACCCTATATGGACACATACAAAGATAAAGCTTAAGCCTTCCTTGTTCCTTGCCTGTTTCTTTAGGAATACTGTAATGATAATGACTTTTGGATACTTTGTATTTCTATTGCAACTTTGTTAACAATGCTAGAAAATATGAAATGTTAGCATATTTTCAAAGATTTTTAATATAGATTTTTATTTTTATACCTGCTTAAAATTTTGCCAGAACTTTCATATCACTTGGTTTCTGACACTATAAACAAGAAATAATAGTAATCAACATAAAATGGAGCTAGCATGATGGAAAGATCAAAGTATCACAGTTTACAACCATCTTGTGTCAAATACATAAGGCATTAAAATACCAATACTATGACGACATGGTACAAGAAAAAAAATGTCACCAGTATAAATATTTTCTCATAAATATGGATGTTAGGAAGAAAAAGGGGAGAATTTAACTCCCTCTCAGCTCATGAAACAATAATCTAAAAAATTTTCAGAGAAACCTTTGGATTAAATATTTTCTAGTTAGGAAAACCTATCTAATCTAAAACTAAAATTCTCCTGCAAACATCTTAACTTTGGCAAAACTGTCATCTGGTTCCTATGCTCTTGAAGGAAATGGAATAGAGAAGAAACTGATCTCCCTCAGCCCCACTACCCTGATAAAGGATGTGCAGAATATGATAAAGGCAAAATGAAGCCACTGCCTTGTCTGATTCAAACCATCAACTTAAGCTTTGATGTCCCACATTTTCCTGATATAACTAGTATCCCACAATCCTTCCCCTTTGGTCAAGAGAGCGCTTGTTTTGGATGTCATCTAGTGCCCTATTGTGTTTTTGACCGGTAGCTTGGGGTTTCTCTTTGTACAGAAACCCATGTGGACTAATAGCAGGTCACTAACTTGGCAGATCCTGGACAGATGATGTTGGAGAGCTGAAGAATAATGCTTTGAACACATAATAGGTCCAACATGTCTATAGGGCTCTGATTTGCTATATAGATGATACACAGTGTTTATGGACATATATATGCAGGAAAAATGGAAAGGAATGTGGGAGCTGCTGCTTCTTGAATTTCAAATTTTAGTATGGTGCGTTAATCACTGGGATGCTTATCACTCTAAGGAAACAGCAATTTCCCTCTCTGGTTTGCCTTTTTGTTTGTTTATTTTTCTCATTTTTGGTGAGATTTGGAAGGAAATCAGAACTCTTTAATGAAATGGACTTGTTTGTTTTCTAACCAGATTTAGTTTTCACTCTAAATGAAAAATAAAGAGCAAAGGGTATTTTTTAAATCAATCTAAGTGCTTAATCAAGGATTATCAAACAATCTGTAGAAGATACATAAAGGAATAAACACTTTAAAAACTGATAGATATCCAACAATTAATTAAATCAGAGCTTCAACTTTCTGCAAGAGAAAGTTCAGCTGATTCATTTTTGATCCACTTTCAGACATTACAGCAATAAACAATTACTACTGTGAAATGAGTAATTCATAGTGTGAGACTTTACCTGATAACAATTTCAGATTTAAGTTGGGCCTAATTGTTTGGATAGGCTCCAACTTCTTTTTAATACACCTAATCTTTCCCTCAGTACCTATTCCCATTCAGTATATTCAGTTCCCTATGTTCTTCTGAATGCTTTGAAGGGGGAAATACAGTGAAGATTCTTTTATGAATGCCCCTTCTTTGTTAACTACATTTTAAAAGATACCTGAAATATTAAGCAGGTAACAAAGTCAAGTATCGAAATGTAGCTCAGTTGCTTATGTTGAATTTTTTGTAGTCATTAAAATGTTGTGAATTTCCCTCTGAAATTAATTAGGATTATTGCACTGGCACAGGAATGTCTCCATATACGGAATGCTTGCAGTACAGAGGTAAAATTAATTATTTTCAAAGGGTAAATATCAAGGTTTTAATGGCACATATTGTAGCTGCCAACTAAGAGGTTTTCCATGGGATAATTTTCCAAATGAGCCTGAGATCTTGCAGCTACTGGCAGGGGAGCCTGTATATATTCTGCTGAATTTCAGCACTTACATAAGATCTACATTGAGAGCCAGATTTATTCATGTTGAACAATATCTTGTTTTACACTTGTTATCATAGACTTCTTGAGGTCTTATTTGAAAAGAAAAACAAAAAAAAAAGAGGGGGAGTACTTTTATGGAGTACTAAGAAAGGAATTTAAGGAGGGGTCAGATGATTAAATAACACATTGAAGAAACTACTACCTTGTCTGAAGATCACTCAAAGAACAAAGATGGGGAGTGAGAACAACTTCTGAGCAGAATAAGAGAGAGTGTTAATTTAGGTTTATAGAAAGTTTTGGAATACCTCGTGACTGTATAATAGTTACTGGTTTAAAATATATGTAAGCTAGCTCAGAAATATTTTACTTTAAAAGTTACAGCTTGACAAACTGAACAGATGATTGCATGTATGTTAACTGGCTTTTCTACAAAAGATTTATCCATAGAATGTGCAGGTTCTCTAGCATGTAAACTATATACAGAATGTTTTCTTATTACTTTCTTCAAACTCTTTCCCCTATAGCATGTGCATCTCTGTAAAATTCCACACAGATTGTTATACCAGAAAGCTTAAAGAATTCAAGACAGAGAGATTGCTTTGCTCTGTGAGCAAACATGGTGCAGGTTTATGTTAGCTACAGACACTAGAAGAAAGTTTTCCTTTTAAACAGCAACATGGATAGGTCATGAGTATATCACTCACAGTCCTAAGTGTAAAAGTTTCCGTGATAGAAGTGAACACAGATGCTCTACACATACTTATCCAGCCCCTTCTGATCCTTCCATTTCCCCTTACTTTCCCACACATCCTTAATATTCTTGCAATCACATACTACCACCGTGTTTAATGATTAGAAGTCCATGAAGTTTATCATACAGGAGACTTCATCTGGTTTACTAGTTTTAAATGTAACATTATAGCAAACACTGAAACAAAGGCAAAAATCCTTACAATGACACTTGCCTTCTTGGGATGTGCTATGAAACCAGTAGTATCTAGTCAGAAATATGATTTTGACATGCCTTCATGTCAAAGATGTATCTGAAAGAAAACACCAAATAAGAGATGGATGTTTAACTACCATCATAGTACTGATCGTACCCTACCACTGTTTCAAACTAATCTCACTGAGAGGCCTGGACATAATACTGAATACTCTGGGAAATACGAGGGCTTTAAGTGCTATTGCTTTTCAGAGCTTTTTATCATTCTGATTCTTATAGGCCTCTTGAATGCTACTGTAAATACAGTGCTGACATTCTTGGACCACTGAAGGCATGACTTCCCAGAAGCTGAGTAAATTCTGAATTTTTAAATGTTTTTGAAAACCTTAAGAGAACTGGGTATTCTTTTACCTCCAGGCAAGACTCTGGTAGAATGTTCAGCGCCAAGATAAAAAAGAAACTAAAAATTTCTACATTGAAATAACAGCTTTCTTCAGTAGAAAGGAGGGAAATAAATGAACAATCCAAATGCAGACTTGCTTGAAAGTTCTGTAACTATTTAGTTTTCAATTATCACTTATAGTACATGCAGTTTATTAAGAAAAGCTGTTTTATCAAAAATGCTCTATTACTTTTTATTTTGGGATTATTTTTACCTAATTGCCCTAAGGCTTGCATATGTATTACCCTATTTTGTGCTTGTTTTCTGCAACAGTTCACTTCCGAATATTTAAGCTACTGTCTCAAGGATGATGTAAATGCTTGTAGTAATTATAAAGATGTCTGAACTGCCAGGATACTGTGATAAAAGCTTCAGCAACACTTCTCTCATCTGCTTATGAATGTAAAGAAAAATATGATTGTGGACATCTCAATTTCCCCAGATCATTACTCTTCCCTCTAGAATCCCACCAGACTGAATTTGGTCCATCTTGGCTTTATTAACAGTCCTCAGTGATTTCGCATTTAACATGCCTTTCCTATACCAACTGAAGGTCTGCCCCACATTTTAAAATATATTTAAAAACATATTATATCTCCTTCAAAAATATCTACTTGTATATGGCTCAGGAAGACAAAATTATACTATAAACTACTGGGCATTTATTTTATAAGAAAGAAAGATTATAATTCTTCTGAGTAGTTTTTTCTATTTATAGGTGGCAGTAGAAATGTTAACTCTGATCATGACTGCTACTTTACTACATGTATTTAATTTCTACCTAAGACTATGTGCATAGGCAATGCATCCCACACAATACTGATTTTTTATGTAAAAATCTTAATTTTTCAATTATGAACCATTTGTACTTCATGTTCTCCAATATACATGTAAGAAATGATCTGCAACATATTATCTTTTCCTGCATAAGTTCATTCACTTTACAGGATCTTTTAGTACTTCATTTTAAATAAAACAAATGTGTTAATAGTTTAGAGCTGAGAATCATCGTCCCTAGCTAAAGAGAATTTATGGGAATAATTCACTTCTGTGCCTTTTGACATTTGCAAATACTTTACATACAAATCCTTACCAATATCAAGAAATATAATGATTCTCTCATTCTTGCATACTAGATAAGGCTTTGGGAAACCTCTGAGAAGTGTGTATGTAATGATTACAGGATGGAACTGTGACTGATTAGCTAGTGAAAGTGTTCCTTTCACTTCTGGTGTGTGGAAGTGTTACTGTTGCAGTTTGCTGCAACAGGAAACAGCCTGGGATTTCTGTATGAAAGTGTATTGTAACTATCACAATTGTCTCTTATTTTCACCTATGAAAACATTTCCTTAGTTTTCCATGGCTCCAGCAGTTGCCTTTTTATTTATTTTTTTTTTTTTCTGGTATGACACCAAGAGAGGCAGAAGTAGTACTCTGCATAACAAACAATGAACCAGCCACTGATTTGCAAGGATTTTTGATGGGCAGTTTTGTGTCAATGGCTATTAATAGGTTTTAATTTTCCTGTGAAGAAAAAACGTAACGACATTAAACATCGAGAAAGAGATGGAAAATTGTCTTCATTTAAATGTAGCCTTAAGATCAACCACAGGTTACAGGAAGGATAAGAATATACTCTATGAAACTCTTTGCCCTGGGCAAAAGGAAGTTCAGGTTGTTTGCAGTCTATCAATCTGTCTACTGGACATACTAGAAACAAGTTACTACATACGTGATTCTAAGGATGAGTGAATTAATTAAAGGACTTCAGATCCTCAGAGGAAATTGCTGTGTAAGTACAGAGATAAAATTTGCCTGTTTCTAGCCTACTTTATATCATGTACTATAGTAGACAGAATGTGCTGTTCTTAAAGTGACTGAATATACAATGAATATATACAATGGAATTCAGTCACTCCCTGACCTCCAGAGTACGTGACAAGCCTTAATTAATATATGTTAAAGTATTTTGTGATGATTGAGTGTAAATTAATTTATACAGTAAATATAATCCATTACTTTGGTTGTAACTTTGCAGTGACAAACCTGTACCTATTAAATTCATAGTTATTTTATCACACATATCAGTACATTCTGATTTCAATAAAGTCCTTGCAAACTGAGGTAAATTATGTCTAGATAAATAGTGAATATATTTTTTAAAGTTTTATAACATATTTTTAAAGAAGAAATTTTCCTACAAGATTTCAACGAAACTTTACTAGATTATTGAAAAAGTAGATTTTATAATATTTGTTTAATACAACAGGGCAACTGCAGCAAAGACTGCATCAAACTGAGTTCTGACCACAGTCACCCAAGTCTTTTAATCCTTTAGAGTGCTCTAAGTAAAAAAACTTAAGAGGACTGATGAAAAGAAACAAAGGTTCTTGAATCTGTAGCACTGAATTTGTGACTCTTCCCATTCAGCAGGACTTGTAGACTGTGAACCTCCCCTGAGCACCCTGTGTTTCTCTCGGCAGTGCTTTCTGGGCATAACCTCTGCCTTCTCACAGTTGCAGTGGTGCAACTTTATGGAGCAGTTGCTCAGAGGTTGGCCAGACAGGAAAGCTGTAAACCAAGGAAAACCTAACACCCGGATCTTTTTAAAAATGTAGGTCCTATTGTCAGGTTTGTAAGCCTATCAAGTTTGGAAAGGTTCTTTTGAGAAGCACTGAGCATGTAGCAGCTCCACTGAAGAGAGCAGAATCTTATCTTTGGTCAACAGCTGTTTTTAATTTTGAAAAGCAAGAATTTTAGGAGCCAAATCTTAGATACCCAAGACAATAAAACTGCAGTTCTGGTTTCTCTGTATACTCCAATTCTGATGCTTACTGCAAAGCCAGCCTCATCTTTCCCAGCATCTCAGGAGAAAGAATTTCACCCAGTATCTTGAATTTTTTTGACTTCAAGCCAGGATTAAATCCTTTGATTAACCTGAGGAAAGGGGGGGGGGATCGGGCGGCGGAACCTGGAGGCCCCCCTGCTCTCATCTATATCACCCTGTAGGTAGAGGTTGACTTCAGATCTGTATTTTGTTTTACCAGTCTCTGATATAAAAATACTATCTGCATTTTCAAGGGCTTTTTGAGATTCTGGCTACACACTGGTAAATTAAGAGGCATCCAGATACCCAGACAAAAGGCGTTATATCTGTATAAGGAAATATTATCATTTGAATTTTAACTAGATTTTAATTATTATTGAATGCTTTATTTTAATAAAGAAAAACTTTTGTCTCTGAGCAGGTGTACTGAAGAAGGATGGTATCTGTTTGCAGACAGCTCAAATGGAGAATTTGGTCACACAGCTGACATTGCTACCCCAGTCATCTCTCTTACAGGGCCAAAATGCAAAATCATATTCTGGGACTACATGAATGGTTCAACAATAGGTTCTCTGGAGGTACCAAAATATTATTTATTTTGGGTTGTTTTTTTGCTGCAAGAAAAGTCATGCTTTGTCATTTAGTTTCACTAAAGCCTAGGCTGCTAATAAATGAAAACAAATTACTAACATTCAGCTGCTCTCAATATGTTATGATCTGAAGGAAACATTAGCTCAAATAAGCTGGGGAAAAATGTAACTTTCTACAACAATCAAAACTTATGACCTTTATAGACATATTGTGGTTGGAACTTCCATACAAGAGAAAGCCTTGTATTGGACAATACTCTTTGACACTGAAAGGCATCTGTAGATATCTGGACATCAAGGTCTTTGACTGAATGTGGGAGCATGAAAAAAAATAACTTGTATTAAAATCTGGTGTGCTGTAAAATTTCGTAAACAGCTTATTCCTCCAAAAGTTTAACATATATCTTTCAGAGGTTAATTATATTAATATAAGCAGCATTGAAATATTTCTAGGACGTAACAGTAACAAGAATTCTTACCCATACCCTTTTCTTCACTCCAGTTAAATAAAAACACTTCTGTAAAGGACATGTAACTCGTTCAGCAGCTTGTAGATCAAATGAATCACTGCAAAGTCAACGACTAAAACAGCGACGTTGTTCTCAACAATTTTTTTGCCAAACATCTGAGTAAATATAATGGTATTCCCGATGAATGTTAACACCTACAGCATCAAAAGTGGATTGAAAAAAATACTCAGGATAAATTACCCAGTCACCTCTGCACTCAGTATCAAATTGGGTGTGGCCAGTGCATATGGTTTTAATTGTACAAATAAATTCTTAGTAGTTCAATTACTCTGAATAACAAATAATATAAAATTTTCAGAAATAAACTGTTTTGAAGATGAAATTAAAATATATGTTGATGCTAGAACTGAAATTTGAGGTGTGGTGTCCTTCACCCCATGCATGTGACTTGCTAGACATTCAGAGGAAGAATGTTCTGTATTTTCTTGAATTTTCTTAAACAATTTTTATAAGTATTACTGGATTTCTCCCAAGTAAGTAAAGATGTTGCTAGGCTGCTTGGTAAATAGTCAAATTTTAATCCATCAGAATTAGTAGAAATCAGAGTATAAAGATGGTTTGTCCTCAGTTTTAAAGACTCTGGACAGATCAATTTGCTTTGAGACTTCTTTGCATTTATGCCAGAGTCCAGGACATTTTTACAGTATAGGAACCCATGTTAGTTGGAATCAGGTCCACAGAGTGTTTTGTAGAAATTAATAGCAAATTCTATGGATCAATACCCAGTATTACCACCTCAAAAGGCAAATGTATATAGAATTTTTTTTTCTCAGTTTCAACACAGGACACTACAGTTTCTCTATATTCCTTAACTGATATTTCCCTCCACCCCCATAATTTAATTGATTTTAAGATGTACCAAAGGAAAATCACAAAATCTTTGCATTTTAAATGTCATAAATAATCACATGGTTTCAGTTGTTTAATTAAGCAACTAATAATGAATATAAGAATAACTCAGAATATAAAATTATTTAGGTAATTCTCATTATTTTCTTCTAAAGGTTCTAAGTATTATATGAATGTGAATCTGTGTTTAAAAATTACTAAAGGCCTTTTATCCACCTCTTCCCCGAGGGCTACCACATTATTATTTCGTTCACAAGATTGGATTTTTACATGTTAGTCTGCATCCATGCTATCATGTCGAATATGCTGAAGACTTTCTTGCTGTTTGCATGAACGACTGTCTTCTTATGTTTCTATGACTTTCTTACACATCAATTAGCTGTCACTTTATTGTGCAACCTCAATTTGAATATTTGTTGGAACCATTTTTGTCTGTCTTCTGCCCTCTGACTTGGCATGGGTAACTCTACCAAAGTATTAGATGTGATTTTTCAATAAATTGCAATGTAATTGAAATGCATAGGGCCTCAAAAGGAAATTGGATTTTAACAGTGCATAAATTTACGGCCATATTTAACTCTAAATTTACAACCTTTAATATGATATGATAGAAAACATGAATTTCTGATGAAGGACTTGGATTTATAATTTAGTACGTAATTTACAGTGTATTTAAAAGCGTGTGTGTATGTGTCTATATAGTCACACACATATCTATATTCATATAAATATATAGTTTGTATGTGAGAGTAAGAAAAACCTTTTCTTATTCAGCATCCTTTATTCTCTCAAATAATATCTGTAATCCCTTTTTAGCTCCAATTTATTTTTTTCCCCCCTTAAAATTCATGTCTTCTGCAGGCATTTCCTTTTGTCTGTAAAGCCAGGTGTCACTTTGTTTTTCTATTCAATTTAATATATTACACCTGTTTCTTTTGTTCCCCTGAAATGAAAGCTCTTCAGTGTGGAGATCTGTTGTTTGCTTGGCAAAACTTGTCTGTTATGCAATATCATACACACTCATGGGACTGCATAAATTTTTTAAAAAACCCTTTTTTTTTCATTAAGATGAAAAATGTCTGGGCTGTCCTAAGAAGATTACACACAGTAGCAATAAATCCTTGAAAGCAGTAGTGGTTCAGGCATCTAGTGAACTGATGTTTTGCTCTGTGAGTAGTGGCTGGAGATACAGCTTGACACACCTCATCAAACACCCATCTTGTTGTTATTGTCAACTCAGTTGAATTTGGATGCCCAAGAGGTTGGGGCAAAGCATATTTAGGACTTTGTGCTCATGTTGAAAAGTGTCAGCTTACCTCAATTATATGACTATTTACAGGGGTAAGGGTGTTTACAAGTCTTCCATTGCCCAAACAGATGAAATTCAGTGTTTAGAAGAAAAGAACAACTTTTTATCTGTAGAAAAAAAAGTGCTTCATAAGAATCAGGACATGAAAATCTATCCCAGAATGAAGGGATTTAATAGATGCATAAACTAATATATTTTTCAGTAACTTTTGTTAACGTTGTTTCCGTGTTTTACAAATGGATCCCAACCCATTAATGAGCAATTTTTATTTATGGCTAGCCACACCAGATAAATTAATGGAGTAAGTTAGTCCAGGTAAGGCCCTGGAGTGGGTATGTTTAGAAGGAAATCAGAAAATCTTAAAGCATTATTTTATCAGAATAGTCATTTATACTGGCAAATCCCTTCATGTCAAACAGGATGTTGGGAAAATGCTCTTCACTGAGAGCATAGTCAGTCACTGGAACAGCCTCCCCAAGGAAGTGGTCGCACCTCCAAGCCTGTCAGAGTTCAAGGAGAATCTAGACAATGCTCTTAGTCATATGGTTTAATTTTAGATAGTTCTGCAAGGAGCAGAGAGTTGGACTTGATGATGTTTTTGGGTCCCTTCCAACTCCAGATATTCTGATTCTATGATATTTAATGGTGGTATAGAAGTAAGTTGTACAAGATACTCCTGTACTCTTATACAATTAAACGACCTAAAGTGAGTTGGTAATGGAAAGATTGTTTATGACCTAGAATTATTTCCTTTTTAGGTACTCTGTAAAACCGGTAACAGGACTTCTAAACTGTGGACTCAGAGTGGCAGCCAAGGTCCTCAGTGGAACAGAGCAGAAGTGTTCTTAGGAATTCGTTCAAGTTTTCAGGTGTGTATTCCTATATGATGTGCTTCCTAGACAACTGGTTTTAGTTACTTTTATACTATGCATTCATCACCTTCCCATTTCTTTTTTGCTCCATACACATACTGTACCTCCCCTTCTGAATGGTGGAAGTCACCTTTTTGGCTGTCTGATTCGCTATCTGAGCTGGACACAAGTTTTTGGAGATCTCTCACTCCTCTTTAATCTCAGACTGTTATTCATTTTTAAGACAGAGAATCCATTCTATCCTTGAATCCAACTCAGGTTAAACTATTCCACTTCCTTCTCCTTAGTCAGTAGTAGTATTAAATCTGGTTTTTGAAAAAAGTGTCTTGAGCATGATGTGTGCTTGGAAACATCAGCTGATTCCTAAGCCTCTTAGAGATACTTAGTCATTAATATGCCATGTTTAGTTGTATCCTTGTATAAAAAACAGACACAGCTAGGAACATATTTTAAAATCTGTTACATTTCCTGGTACTTCTCTCTTGTAAGTCTTTTAATTAAACTTTAACATTCTTTTTATATTCATGGGAATAACTGATGAATGATTTGGACTAGTCTTTTTCACACTTCTTTGCAGAAGTAGGTGGAACCTTTGTTATTAATTCACAATGTGTGGGGACTAGTATCTGTTTGTGTTGCTCATTTTATTTTCCTTTTTTTTTTTTTTTTTTTTGTATTTGATTGATGTATGTCAATAACTATAGTTACAGATCTGTACAAGCAGTACAATCTTTCATAGGAATGTGCTTTGACAGTAAGAACTGACCACTTCATATTCCAAGATTTGCAAGGACCATTGTAGTCTCTGTTTTATTCATGTTACATGTGTAAGCTTTTATATATCTTAACAGTGTCTTACTGTAATACCTCTGTAATTTTCATTAGGTTGTTTTCAGGGCAAAACGCGGTGTCAGTTACATGGGAGATGTGGCAGTGGATGATATTACCTTTGAAGATTGTTCCCCTTTGCTCATCCCAGGCAGACCTTGCACATCAGAGGAATTCACATGTGCCAACAAGTACTGCATCCCAAAGGATAATCTGTGTGATTTTGTAAATGACTGTGCAGATAACTCGGATGAGAGCCCTACTATTTGCAGTAAGTATGGTAGTTTTTTAATGTAATTATCATATATAACTGTGCCTGCTGTGAATTGTTATTACTTGAATACTTTTAACAGATCATCAGCTAAGAAAGCAAACAAGAAGGTAATAATTTAATTCTATTCCTTGGATTTTAAGGTCTTTAAATTACTATTATTTAATTTGAAATCATATAATAGAAAATAAAAAGACCTATTAGTGATTTTCTTTAAGTAACTCAGAAAGCAGCTGTCTTTAAAAGCAGAAAAATCTCCTGCTTTCCATATGAAAAGAATGTATTGACACTGAAAAAAAATACTTCAAGCATAATTCCTTTGGGATATGAGGGACCTACCTCCTTTGATATTTCAAGGATTGTCAGGTCTCCTAGCAAATCATTTTAATCTAAATACTGTATAATTCTGGTTTTACAAGAGATATCAAGAAACAGTATCTGTAGTATCAGATCTAAAGAATGATGTTTCATATCAAATGGGTTCTCCTCTGGAGAAATAGATCACAATATGTAGTACTATCATTCTATTTTTTCTAGTACAGTTGTGGGAAATGATCATGCAATCAAATATGCATTGTTTGTTACTGTATGAATAGTTGCTTAATTTTTATTAAGATTATGAATACTTTTTATCAAATTCTCATTGAATGCATTTCTATGAAGCAAAGGTATGCTGATATCCTCTGAAGCTAAGGTACATGGCAAAGGGACTGTGTTTTGCAAATTATTTTCATACTTTTAAACTTCTCAGTGATTTCCAAACCAGGAGTAGCATGACACTAAGGTATATGGGGACCAGTTTAGATTATCTGTAGCCGAAAATGAGGTGTGTATTAAGTTGAAATTATTCTGTTGAAAAAGATTCTCAAGTTTTGGCTATTATTTTCTGAAATATTTAAAAGCTGTTTACCTGTGACTCTTCTGAGTTTTCTGGATTGTCTGTATTTTCCATGAAACACCATCACCTATTAAAGACTGAAGCATTAGGAGTAAGATGGTATAGACTGATGGATTGCAATTTTGCAACCCCCTAAACTATTTCATTCTTATTTCCCATTGGAAAGGAGATGAACTGAAAGAGTCCCACAAAGAAAATGTTTTCCTGTTAAGTCCTTTTTTTACTTACTATTTTTAAGTTAAAAAAAAAAAAAAAAAATTGAAAAAAAAAAGCGCCTAATTTTCCTGACTGCATTATAATAAGAAGCTTTACAATGAAGTATTATGGAGCCTTGAGAGCACAATTGTCATTACTGGGGTGAAACTTCTATATCAACATGGATTTTGCCTCAGATAAAAAATTAATCTCATTTTATAGTTTCTAATTGCACTGTAAAATGCTTGGGACGTTTGGGATTTTTTTATTCAATAACATTTTCAATAACAGTGTCATGAATTAGACTATTTTTTGCTTTTCTTTTTTTTCATTTTATATTTTCAGTTTTGAAATAGGGTTGCTGCTTTAAATTTCCACCACGTGCTGGAGAATTTGGGGTTTCTTTTATTTATGCTGCCTCTACCTTATCTATTTAATAAAGTAGAAATACATAATATAGCACTTGCTGAAAATATACCTAACATAAAAATGTTAGTTCTGTTTTCCCATCTTTTTCATGAGGCAAGCTGTTTTCAAAGAGAACATAATGACAGGAAACACACATTTCCACTCTTTGTGAAGTTTTTTTTAATTCCTTGCAACCATCAGAAAAGAGTTGTTCCCTCACTGCTGAACCATGGAATGGTAGCTTGAAAACCTCAAACTGAGAAGCCTGAGGAAGGCTTTAGTAGGGCAAAGCATGATAGACCAAAGCACAGGAAACAAGAAATAGGCAGTTTTGCCCAGGCATGACAACTGTGCTTAAAAAACATGAAAACTCTGCAGTTTCCAGATGTTTCCAATGTAACTTTTAGCAGTAGGCCTTCCTGGACTGCTAGCTCTAACTGTAGCTGTGGTTTGTTAGGTGCATGAAAAGTCATCATATATTAATTAATGAAATCTTTATGCAACATGTTGGAAGAAACTTGTCCCTAAGTCTCTGCCATACTCCTGAAATTATCAAACGTTAATAGGACTATATGACACAATGATACTCACCGAGTCTAGTTAACAATGTCTTGACAAATCCAGAGCTGCTGAGATATTAACTACACCTCATAAAGCTGTTAAATTACTCTGAGATATCTGTGACTTAGTTTTGTTTGCTCTGTTGTGGGCTCTTTTTAGCTACTTGCATGATGTCAGTGCTGTAAAATAAGTCAAATACACATTTAAACAAATATCCTGATTTGTCAAATGTTTAGAAATTATTCCATTAGATGCTGAATGAGTTCCCCATGCTCAGGGTTTTCTTTTAACTATGTTACTAGTACTATTTTCCTACTACAAGTGTATGAGAATAAAATAAACCGCAACAATGCTGAAGAGGTAATGGGTGGTAGCACTCCTTCAACCTTGTTCATAAACTGCTGGGGTTTGCCTTATGCTGCTTGAGGTTATCAGTGTATCAGAGGAAGGTCTCTGAGAGAGCTCTGGTTAGATTGAGTCGGGCATGCCTCCTTGAGGTAGAAATGTTTTAGGACATCTAGTAAGTTAAAGTTTGTGAAAAAGGCTGTGGGGCAGTAGTGTTTTTTTCAGTCTGAAATATGGATTAGTGCCAGTGCAGGTGGCTGTACTTGGTAGGTATTTGGTTTTGTCTGATCTTGGTTAATGTTTGGTTTAGCTCATCAATGTGCTTTGGAAGCAAAACCTCTCAGTCATTCCTTTTTATTGCAATTTGGTTTGTGTTTGAAGAGTGTGCTTGAGCATGTGAAATAAGTTCCTTTCATTAGAAAATAAATTGAAAGATGAGCTCCAGGAGGGCATCAAATGTATTAATGTAATTTGAAATCAGTTGTTTTATATTAGATAAATTGTCCTATAGGTAGGAGTATTTTTCTTTCTTGACTATAGAGGTCCTACAAGGACATCTAAATTTAGATTAGGAAACACGCAATTTATACAACATTAACATGGATGTTCAATGCTCATGCCTTAAGGTCTTGGTTCTTCAAAACATGCCTTTAAAACAAAATGGTCAGTTGCGTGCTTGAATTTTATTGACTTAAGACGGAATTTGTAAGGAATTGAAGGAATTTCTTTAACTACGATCCCGAAATATTAAGTAACTAAATGATCATATGACAAAAGATGGAGTGACAAATTTTACAGGCAGTTACATACAGCTGAGGTGAACTACAATCTAAGTTTTGGATAAATGGTAATAAGATCATTTAGCACATCAGGTTTTGGCTTTTTTAATTGTTACTTCAGATGGCATGATATTTGCAGACAAAGGTAAAATACAATGAAACTATTTTTGCTAAATAGTTCATATTTTTAAGAAAAAGTTTCTAGCTTCTTTTTCACACTTATGACCTCCACAAAAAAAAATACAAAGAAGAAATCTTTCATCTGATTTCAGCCTGAAACTTTAGAGATAGCTGTCTACTCTGTTCTGGTCCATGTGTAGACTCCATGGATTTTAGCTCCTTGGACTAATTACTGAGGATCCTGACTAGCTGCCAATTAAATAAAGCTATGTTTAAGTGGCTGAACTTTATCAGACCCCAGAAGAGGCTCAGATTCTGTTTAGATTTTACAAGAGAGCTTTTGTCACTTCTTATATTGTCAGACCAAATGATCCATACAGTTTCCAAATTTATCTTCAAAGCACTTTCCTTTCCAGCAATAATAGTAGGAATATTCAGGGCACAGTCAGAAGTCTCTTGAAGGCTCTGCTGAAATTACAGCTTATTTCAGCAAGTTTAATCATACTTGGTAATCATTATAATGAAGTTATAGATGCATAGAGGAAAACATATACACAGCCTAAACTTCTGGAGTGGTGCAATTGAGTTAACTTTAATTTATGTGGACAGTTGACTCACCATGCTGGCTGTTTCGACACTCAAGATTGGAAAATTGGTAAAAAGCATGCATGTTGTTTCATATAAAAATCAACCAAAATTATGACAGCTTTCTCTTTTTCTAAGCATTATATACAATTTAAGGAGAAAGGTAGATAATCATCTATGCTTGCATATTGACTAAGAAAATACATGTGTGAACTCTTCTGGAAACATGCAAATGTAATAAAACTATGGGGGTGATTCATGTCAAAGTTAGCCTATTGACATTTATGTTTTACCTATATGTGTCTGGAGGTTGTGTCTTTGTGGTGCTTGATACATTAATTTGGATGGGTTTCTCTTCCCTAATTATAGGCATTTGTTATAATTTTCACCTGACCTTAACACGTGACTCCAAAAAGAGGCTAGTTTTCTGCAGATGTCTCGAATACCCTATGGAGGGCATCAATAGACCTCTGCCTATAAAACCCTAAAGAACTATTCAGCTTGACCTAAAAAAACTTGCTATATGTGGTCAATTTTATATCAAGATCTCTGTTGACTATAATAATGAGAACCTACCTCATATGTATGCAGCTTTATCTTATCCTATCCTATTATTCTATTCTAGAACATTGAAAATGCTCTGTTTAAAAATATACATGGATATTATTTTTTATATTGAAGGGGTTTGTTTTGGTTTTTGTTTTTTTTTTTTTTTGTTTTTTTTTTTTTTTGTTTTTTTGTTTTTTTGTTTTTTTTTAATGCATTTGTGTACTAGGCTGTAGTATATTTACCTAATTAACTTCCTGAAAATAAATAATCTCTTTTCATATGTATACAAATGTCTTTCAGGCACATCTATTGGGCGTTGCAATTTTGAGTTTGATCTTTGTGGATGGAAGCAAGATGAAAATGATGATTTTGACTGGAACCTCAGAACTAGCAGTACTACAAAAATGGGCACTGGACCCACTATTGATCATACACTGCAAGAGCCATCTGGTCATTATATTTTTATAAAGAGTTCATTTCTTCAGCTGCCAGGACAGAAAGCTAGAATTTCTAGTCCTGTCCTAAGCAAAAGGAATAAAAACTGCAAGGTATGTGGAGGTGTGGTACTAGTAGGAATGTAGAATTTGATTTCTAGATTTCTCCAAGGTAATACTTCTAAAATGAATAAAGATGATAATTTAAGTATTTATTGAGAAAAAAAAAAAAAAAAAAAAAAAAAAACCAAACAAAAACCAAACAGGATGTTGGACAAGAGTCAGGGCTTGATCCTATTTGCTTGTACCTTGTTGCAGGAGAAGAATGATTTCTGTAAGTAAATACTTACAACAAACAGATGGAGAAAATCTGGGAGATTCAGATGAAGTTGGTAGTGAATGCAGTGTCTGATTTAGAATATGTCTTATGTGACACTTGCCCTAAGTAGCATACAACTACATAATGGTTTGTGATTTTATGGAGAAAATTTGTGTAACTACAGCAACAATTGTCTTTCAAAGAGTACAGCTGAAAACAGAAGAATGAGTGACAGTAGGCTCTGTCACCGGCTCTTTTCTAGAGAATGGAGAAAAGTAAGCCTTTATTTTCCAAAACACTACAACATATTTTAGTGATTTGAGACTGATAATTTCTTTGAAAATCTGGATTGAAAAGTTTTCTATTTGTGATACATCTTTTATAGTCTTTGCTAAAATGATAACTTTTAGTTTCATAAGACATCTTTCAAAACTCATCTATCAGAATCTGCTACAAGAATAACCTGCTGAAAAAGTGAATTTTCTAGAAAGGTGATTTATGCATTACTTTGAAATGGTAGTTTTTCAAATTTTCATAGTTTTTAGGTGTCAAGGCAAAAAAGAGAGGTATCTCAGTATCTAACATCAGTGCCAAACACAAAATGGAAGTTTAAATATTAATATCTATCTACCTAACTCTACCCAGTTATATAAGTTCAAGAGCTGTCTAGTGATCTCACCATAAAATAAGCATTTTGCTGTCCAGCATTTGGAGCATCTCCACTACTGATGCCACACTTGGAATTCTTACTCCATCTGTTTGTTGTAGATAGTGGTCTAGAAACTTGCTTGAGAGATAATATCAGTGTCTTTATATTTATGGAAGATGCAAAATTTTATTCAGTTTCTGTCTGTAAGATAGGATATATAATCATTTTAGATTAGATTTTTGTCCTCAGTGATCTCATTTTGCAAGCTCACCTTTATACATCTATGTAATAACTAGCTCTCTCAAAAGGATAATCTTGCTGAAGAGGAGTTTTTAAAAAGCCTTTGAATTGAACCAATTGTGTGATCACTGCACTATGTTCATTGAATGAAGGTTGCCTTAGACTGAAATAGTCCTAAACAGTTTTGCTGTATGTGCAGGTGACATCTCTATTCAAAATGTCCAGTGATTTAGCTCTAGTTCTATTTATCTCATACTCACTGCTCATGAGGAAAATCAAAACCTGTAAAGAGTTTGACTGAAATTTGGAAAGAGTTCTGCCTATGCTTGAGATTTCTGAGCAGTTCATTTGATTGAAATTCTTCTGGCCATTTGAAAATTCCTGAAACTCTTTATAGATGACAAAGTCAGGAAATATTAAACAAGAATGGCTTGATTTTTTGATCCAAACAAAACTTGACTAATTTCAATATGTTAGTAGCAAAACTTAACCTGGCCATTATAAAAGATTATCAAGATTTGAGCAATGATCTCATGTCTTTTAAGCTAATTTTCTGTATTGCTTAAAATATATAAAATATTTCTTTCTCCACCTTATCTGTTTTTATATTCTAAAAATATCTTTTCCGTTATTAAGCTTCTATGAAGAATAAAACATATATGCAAAGAAATACAGAATAATTGATAATGACAGTTTCACATCTGAATGTTTATGATGTATCACACATTAAATGTAATTAAATGTTCGCAACATAAGTACCAGAAACTCTTACTATAATTTCTACATCCATGGTATGGCCTGAAACAGTCAGTCATATTTATGACATTTTATAGTGCTTTTTTTGAGGGTTCTGACCAGTTCTGAGACTTTCATTTAGACAACTGACCAAGGAAGTGAAATTTCTGGTAAAGGAAATTGTATGAAAGAAAAAATTATTTCAAGGCCCAGAGCTTCATCTTAGCAGATCAGACAGTCCCTTAAAGTGTTTTATTCTTTTCTGTGAGTTATTAGAGAAGGAAATGCTACATAATATATTACAACAGACTTAGTTTGACATCTTAGGCCCATTCGGATCGATGGAAAATATACATTTACATCAGTGGGAGGGTTCTCTGCAGAGAAAACAAATATACATCAGCAAGTATAAAGGGACATACATGAAGAAAAAATAGAAATCCAATGGAGACAGTCTAAATAGAAAAAAAAAAAAAAAAAAAGTGAAACTATGACAAAATAAATCTGGGAAAGAAAAGGGAGAATTCTGCATCAAGGAATCAGTGATAATTGCATTATGTGGAAATGTCAACCCATAAGAAAACTAGGAAATCTATATATAGTAGTATGGAATATTAAAGACATTGTGTTGAAAATACTTTAAAAAAAAACTTAAGTACCTTCTTTGGATTAGTATTCACTGCAGGACATTGTGTAGAGATACCTGCCTGAGAGCTGCTCCTTAGAACCAATGTTGAAGCAGCATTGCTGCACACTGTGGTGCCAATAGAGATGGTGTCAGAAAAAAGTCTTAAATTTAGTTGTAATAAGGAACAACAAGCATATGGCTTACATTGTTATTCTGGAGGAATTTAATTAAAAATATGAAAGATGTAATTAATATTAGCAATTCCTTTATGATATGCATGGTGGAAGGAGGGGGGCCTGTTTGTTTTTGCAAGTATTGTATTTTCTGTATAGTTTTGTATCGTAAACCTTCAAATTTTATTTTGTTACAGAAAGTCAGTTATGAAGAGAACAAGTTGTTATAATTCTTTTAATTTTCATAAATCTATGATAAATTCTTCAGGATAGACCTGAAAACATTAAGTAGACAACTGATGAATGGCAACATCCAGAGAATCTTGGATAACTAAGACTAGAGAGCTAGCCTACATTCTGATACAAAGGAAATTAAGTATGTGAATGACTATTTCACATACATTATAATTCAGGCCTGAGTAGTGTGGGGTTCCAGACCTGAAAGGATGTAGATAGATGCTTAAAATTAAATTTGTGTATAGCTGTTATCAAGATGACATTACTACTATATGATATATCTAGAAATGATGTAATGGAACAGAAAACCAGTATTCTGATTCCATATATAAAATTATTCGGTGTAATTGAGCTAAAGGTATTGCTAATAAATGTGAAGTCCAGAAAGTAATGTTGGGGTTCAGGGGTGGGGGCCGTAGGATTTCAATGATCATAAAAGAAAGGCAAACATACAAAATGCAGTCTGGTAGTTTTGAAAAGAACTGTAGTCAATCAGGAGCAGTTTGGTGGGTAGCTCTATGTAAATATCTGCTCAGAATTTGATGACAGTCAGAAAATCAAACAAAATTCAACGGTGGTAAAAAGAAATAGAGATTAATCCTAAAAATGTGAAAATTATTATATAAAGACATACACATGTATTGAATAGACAAACCTCATTTAAAGAAGGATTTTAAGAGAAACAGGGTAGTTGCAGGACAGTAAATAAGCAAGTGAAATATTTCCATACAAGAAAACTGAATTATGAAAATTATGTTTGACTACTTCATTGCACGGGAAACATTCTGAAAGTGAACACAATCAAACTTTTAAAATAATTATAACTCAAAGTCCTTGGTGGTTTTACTAATCAATAATTAGAGAAAAGCAGATAAATATAAATGTGGGCTTTTCTTAAAAAAATAATATGTTTGTGTAATGCAATAGACTGCAAAAGCCGATGAAATCCTATACCATCAGGTAGCACAAAGGGATGTGACTTCACATTTACATGGGTATCATAATATTCACTATTATGTTTTTGTAGCTATAATAAATAAGAGAGATTTCATTTTTTAGGTATGGTGCTATGCATTAAACTAGGAAGAAATCATCTATAGAAATATTCTTGCATATTATAGCATGAATTGCCTTCTTTCAGGGTCCTACTTAATTCTTGGAAATATTCTGATTTTTGTCAGTAACAAGATATTGAACTAGATTAAGTATTAACTTAATCAAATAAAAATATTCCTTTGTTGCTCTTGAATTGAAAATAATTGAGAGAGCAGTAAATAGTGACAACTTCACAGTGTTTTCATTTTCTGTATGTACTTAATCTTACTTTTGTACTTCATAATTTGTTTTCCATCTTTTTACAAAAAAGAAAAAAAAAAAAATCAATGTTTTCTAATCCGAGGACCTCTTATGTTTTATTTTAGCTATTGTTTTGCATTTCTGCAGTCCATGTAGAAGTTTTGTTCTCATATTAGATTAGAGATTATTATTTTCTAATTACACATTCTATAATCTAGCACAAACATTTACAACCAGAAAAGTGCTCAGTAAACTGGAGTTACTTCCCACACTGTAAATGGTGCTGCTCCATTCCTCTGTTTCCTTATCAAGTATTTTCATTCTTTTACATTTACATGCAAGAGTGATACAGAGGGATGCAGGATCAGCTGTCACAGTATTGTAATGCTGACTTCAAAGTTTCGTCTATGAAATACTTCAAAAATTTTCACTAATACGTCTTTGTTGTGCATTTTAATTAAATTGTTTTTGAATCAGTAAAATTAAGGGCTATTCTGAATGCTACTAATAATGCTTAATTTAATAATTAGGGTAAATACAATACCAGAACGTATCTGAAGTCACCTATTGTACTCTTAATGCTATTGTTCCTGCTTACAGATACTTTTTTATTACCATATGTATGGAGCTCACATTGGATCATTGATTGTCTACCAGAGGACTACAGCAAAACATGAGAAGATTCTCCTTAATCTTACTGGAAACCAGGGAAATTTTTGGCAGCGCAAAGCACTGATCCTGTCTGGGGATGGAGATGAAGATTTCCAAGTTGTCTTTGAAGGGATAGCTGGAAAAGGTCCCAAAGATGGCATAGCACTTGATGACCTCACATTTTCCAGGGAGTGCTTACCATCCCAGGAGTTTTTACCAGCAGAACCCACAATGCTGCCTCCAACAGGTATGTTTCTGCTATGGACAAATAGTCTTTGTAAGTCTGGAAAGAATGAATAGCAGTACTGCTTTAATTTCTTTGTCTCTCCTTCAAAAGAGAAATAGAATACACAGCTTGCTAAACACATGTAAAAACTAATATGGTTTTAAATAGCTCTTTGAAATTCTAATAAAATTATTTTATGAAATAATTGTTTGGGTACTGAGTCAACACTTGTGAATCTGTAAGACTTGTTGTCCAGCCATGTATACTTAAGACAATATTCTGCTTAATTTGGTAGGATTTATTTGTCAATAGTTGTAAAGTATAGTTATTGCAAAATAAAGAACAAAGAGTGGGAGAGAGCCGATATGGGTAGATTGCAATAGGCCAGGAGGCTTTAATGCTTTTTGGCTAGTGGGAATTCCTACTGATACTGTTTAGGCATCATATCCATCTTCACGTGTGCTGTGGTGCCAGCACTGGTGCAATTATTTGCACCATCCCCACTTACTGCACAAGGGAAATAAGACTCAGAAAGAATTTACCAAAAAAAAAATCTCTGGTGGGGATGGATCCCAATAACCCTGAGGTAAGAGCTACTCCTGAAAGCACTGATGTTGTTCATTACTAATATTTGTTTGGACACAAATGATGAAGGAGAAACTCTTTCTGACAGGACAGGACAAATCTCTTTCTTCCTTCCACATTCATCACCAGAACTACTGAAATGTAAACCCCCAAAGTAGAATTTAGGAGATGCATTTTGTTCCTGGGCCTACTACAATTTTCCTGCAAGTCTGCAGCAAGTCATTTTATCCCACTTCTCTGTCTTTCTGATCAATAAAACAAAGTTAATATTTCCCAATGTCAAGGACTACCAAGAGAATAGATCATTAATTTATGTGAGCTGCTTTGCTTTGTTACTGCTGCTAATGAGTAGCCTTCCCCTTTAGGATATCATTAAGCACTGCTCAGGCACTGGGAAAGAACACTGATGAGACTATATCAAACCCAAGACATTATATTGTACTTTGTGCACAACATAAGCAGGAAAGATATGGGCAATGTTTTCCAGATATAGCTCTGATAAGTTGCCAGTTACAGTAGATAGTATTGGCTTCCTAGTTCTGTCAAAATAGTCACAGAAATTTATTGTAAATGAGATTGGTATTTTAAAGTTCAGCTTTATATGAATGTTCCCCCAAGAGGAACACTAGCTGAGGTTTCTGACTCTTTATTTTTGATGTTTTCAGACTCTATCCTCTTAATGGTAGATGCAAGTCCCTGTGGCAATGTTAGAAACTTTAAAAGCTTTGGTTGTGATAGTAAAGGATGTTCCAAAACATTTTTATGATGTATATAAACAAAAAACTACTAAAATCTCAGGAAAAAGCCACGAGAGACAGATTTCTTCATGTTGCTCATCTAAGATGCACTTTGTGAACTTTGTAGATTCACCACACTTCGAGATAATTGTCTAAATTCATCCTTACAGTGAACCATCTTTTTTATATCAACAATTTTCACTTGTCCTGGATAAGAGTTCACATTACCCACTGAAGGTTCCAATTTACAACTCCTATTTAGCAGTGGTATCTGTTTGGATCATTGCTTGAAATGTGGGCTTAGAATCCTGAGTATGAAATCTACCTCTGTCTAGAGAAATTTTCTGAAAAGTGACAAAATGCATGCAGGAGGCTATGAAAAGTGCTGTGATGTAACTTTTATAAACTAAAGCCAGCTAAAATGACCATGATGATCAGCTGCAAAAACCTGAGCTCCCAGTCTTCTCTGTTTATATGCAGAGACAAAGGAGAGTTTAACCAAAAGTGAAACAATTATATCCATTGCTCAGGTTTTTTAAAGCTTCTGAGGATGAAGAACATCATGCAGCAGAGATCTGCTCCTTTCTCGTCTCCATCTAGAGAGAATATTTGCTAAGAATGTTGAAATGTTTTCTCTCTAAGAGAGAAATATGTAGCTTTTGGGGTCTATTATCATAACAGGATAGTGAAGAATTGATAGAGATGCATATTTTTCTAGCTGGTTAATATACTTCCTCTACTAAATTTGGATATGTGTTTCCTTTACTCAGGAATTGTAAGGAATGTTTCCTTCATTTTAGGTACTTGAAATAGCACAGTGAAGAGTAACTGTAGTAATATTTTCCTCCTTTTTACCTACATGAAGTTTAATTATTCAGTGCTTTTTCTCATAATTTGAAGAGTTTTGTAATTTTTATGACATACCAATCTGCAATTGGTATTCTGCAAACTGAAAAAAAAAAAAAACACGTTAAAAATACCCATCTGCTACAACTCCTTTTTAGTGTCTTTTTTTTTTTTTTTTTTTTTTTAAATTAGAACTCATTGTAATGCATGCATCAAGGGAGATACTTTTGAGTCTATTGAACAATATCACAATGTCACAGTACACTAAAGGCGGTCTGTGTTTGTTTTTTCTGTACACGGAATGCTATGGCAATAGATATAGTGTAAGGACTAAATAGAAGGGGGTTCTTGAACGTTCCTATCTGTGACTCTCACTGTTCAGGATAATTGTTCCTTGACTTGATGTAAACTCTTTGAAGTTCTAAACACTAGAAATAATACATTCTAGGGGGGCACTGTTTTTATTCCAGACAAACATGCAGTAATACTTAAAGACTAAAAGCGGGCATTGGACAACTAGAAAAAATAATTTAGCATTGTAATTTTCTGTAGACTGACAGTATGCTGTGGATTGTCCTCATTATGCTGCTTAGCAACAACAATGCTGAAGTGAAAAGCCACTGAGAGTCACTTAAAATGCTGCACCTGAGAAACAATAAATATAATTTTAGGCTGGCATTTAGCAAATTTTCACTGAATAAATAGTGATGTATGGGGGTATATCACGTTTTGCTCATGTCCTACAATGGTACTGTGGGTAGGAAGATACAAAGACAGTTATTGTTCTAACAGTGCTGTTTATGCGTGTTGCTGTGTCTCTGCAGTGGGGCCACATTCTCAAGTTAGACTCTGTCCCGTGTAAGGAACTGTCTGTATCCGCATCAGCCCTTGGCCACACTGAAACTTGAAAAGTTGCAATTTCAACCTCAATTTCCGTGTTCAGTTTGCACGGCAAGGTTTTGATAGCAGGGGGGCTATAGGGATGGCTTCTGTGAGAAGCTGCCAGAAGCTTCCCCGATGTCCCATAGAGCCGGTGCCAGCCGGCTCCGAGACAGACCTGCCGCTGACCAGGGCCGAGCCCATCAGTGACGATGGTAGTGCCTCTGGGATAATATAAAAGAGGGGAAAAGAAAACAAACCTGCACACCTTCAGCCAGAGAGAGAAGTGAGAATACATGAGAGAAACAACTCTGCAGACACCAAGGTCAGTGAAGAAGGAGGGGGAGGAGGTGCTCCAGGCGCCGGAGCAGAGATTCCCCTGCAGCCCGTGGGGTAGGCCATGGTGAGGCAGGCTGTGCCCTGCAGCCCAGGGGGGTTAATGGTGGAGCAGATACCCACCTGCAGCCCAGGGGGGTTAATGGTGGAGCAGATACCCACCTGCAGCTTGGGGAGGACCCCACACTGGAGCAGGTGGATGACTGGAGGCTGTGAATCTGTGGGAATCCCATGCTGGATAAGGCTTCTGGCAGGACCTGTGGAGCGAGAATCCCACACTGGGGCAGGTTTACTGACAGGACTTGTGACCCTGTGGGGGACTCACACTGGAGCAGTCTGTTCCTGAGGGACTGAACCCTATGGAAGGGACCCACGCTGGAGCAGTTCATGAAGAATTGTAGCCCGTAGGAAGAACTCACATTGGAGAAGTTCATGGAGGACTGTCTTCCTTGGGAGGGAACCCATGCTGGGGCAATGGAAGTGTGTGAGGAGTCCTCTCCATAAGGAGGAAGAAGGGGCAGAAACAATAGTTGATGAACTGACCACAACTCCCATTCCCCATTACTCTGCACCCTGGAGAGGAGGAGATAGAGAAATTCTGAGTAAAATTGAGCCTAGGAAGAAGGGAGGGGTGGGGGGAAGGTGTTTTAAGATTTGCTTTTATTTCTTATTACCCTAATTTGATTTGATTGGTAATAAACTAAACTGATTTCCCCAAGTTGAGTCTGTTTTGCCTATGAAAGTAATTGGTGAGCAATTCTCTCCCTGCCCTTATCTTGATCCATGAGCCTTTTGTTATATTTTTTCTCCCCTGTCCACTGAGGAGGGGAGTGATAGAGTGGCTTTGGTGGGCACCTGGCATGCAACCAGGGTCAATCCACCACAGTTTCCTCTCAAATAACTTAGACCTTCCTATGGACCTGGCAAGCTGGCAGGATTGTGTAGGTCAGGTAGCATATTTTCCCCACATTTAGCCACTCTTTCTCTCCTTTACATTTCAAAGAAGCAGGGACAGATATATTCTATATGCTTTTCCCAGTAGAAGGGATTTAATAGTTTTCAAAGTCATGGCCTTTTCAGGAGTCACTCACACCCTCTTCTTCTTCCAGCAACCATCATTTCAGAGGGAGTTACACGATCCCTCCAAGTGTTTGCAGATTAAGATACTGTCTGACTATGCCTAAAATTGTGAGACCGTTGGCATGAGTCATATTTTATATTTATATTTTTTTACAAAAGAGACATAATGGATTTGACAACAATTTCCATGACCTCCAAATTTGCTTGTCCTGTCTCTCCTTTCCCTCCCTTCCCTCCTGAAGTGTTGTTACTGGCTATAAAAATGTCAGATCTCTCCATCAGAGTTTCTGCTCATGTCTCCATATCACTTATATGGGCATACAACAGCTGCCAGGGACTTCCTGATCAGATTGACAGGCTACAGTGGAGGAAAGTTATTCCCAGAGACAAGAGAACTGGTTGACTTCCGTTTTGTAGAGAAGACAGCTGTTATTTCCAACAAATTAAAAAAGATTCACTGAAGTGTTACATGTATCTTTAAGAACATAGGAATATTCACAGGAGGTGAATATCAAGGTCCATTTCACTTCATATCTCGTCTCCAACTCTTTCAAGAACCAAAAAAGGACAGGTATATATGATGCTTCCTCCTAATGTTCCTAACATTTCCTTTTTAGGAGACCTTATGAACCAAATGTGTGTTTGCATATTAGTAAACCTTAATGTGTTTGCCTTCTGTATAGAGTCTAGTTTCCCTGGAAACACATTCAAAAATTTACCCCCCTCCTTATTTTTGGCAGCAAGTTGTACAGGTCTGCCACTTTCTGAGAAAGCAACTCTGTTTTCACCCTGTCTCCAAGTTGATAATACCTTTTACTGAAAATGGTGGTGAACAGCAGACAAACCCACATACTCCATATTGATCTCTATGCAATCGTCCTTAAGTAACATTACACACAGAAGGAATTCCAACTTATTTCTTACATGGAAACTATTCATATGTTTTCTGTTCTCTGTCTTAAAAAAAAATCTGCTATAATTTGTAGAGATTATAAAATCAGGTCTGTGTAGAGCATTTAGGAAATGAGTGAACAGTGGAATGATACTGTAACAAAAGGATTATTTTTCTCTTTGCTCTCTTTCCTGATAAATCCTAAAGCCTTATGTGCTTTGCCTTTTTTGATCATCAGGCTGCTGTGTTCCCGGAGCTATCTTCAGTACCGTACTATGTCATGCTTTAGTAGTGGTAGTGATTGGAGCTCATCACCCATAAGTGAAGACAGATTGTGGTGTTCTGTGTAACTCAATTAACATTGTATTTCATTGCCAGTCACTCAGGATGCAATTAATTTGTTTAGCTGTGGCTGTTTGGCTCTACTGTAGTTCCATAAAATACCTGACACACCTACTTGGGGCTGGCAGCTACATTACAGGAATTATAGGAAAGTCCAACGCCCTTCAAGGGAGGCTGATATCAGGAAGGCTGTCTAGTGCATGACAAGTGCTGGGTACTGTCACTTTAAGCAACATTTTCACAAATACATTTCCTATTATTCATAGTTATTCCTCGCTTATATCACTCTGAATATCTTCATATCACTAGCAGAATTTCCCAGTATTTTATGAGTAAGCATTAAAGAATACAGCCTTGCTACATTTTTTTTTGGTTTGTTGGGTATTTTGATTGTTTTTTATTTCTCTTTTTTTTTTTTTTTTTTCCCAGTCTGGTTTTTGAATCATTTTAGCACAGATGTGTAATTCACAAAAACAAAACAAAACAAACCCCCCAAAATTGTAGAATTCAGCAACATAGCTAAAATTAAAATGAAGACAAAGAAGGAAAATAACAAGGAAATCATATTTGCCAAAACCTTCTTATTTCAAATATTACATAAAACTTTAGAGTGTACTCTAAAGACCAAAAGATACTGCTTATATTACTCTTTTGCAGATATAATTAGTTTTATAAAAAGGTACAGACACATAAATAGAAATAACCTTGGCGGTTATTCTGACTAATATATAATTACAAGAAGCATCATATTTTATGCTTCAGTGCATAATGTGATCTCCTACTGAAAAGACAAAATATATCTCTTTATGCATAACTAAGCAACTAACAAATCACTTACATCTTCTGTTGTAGCAACCAGCATTGACCATTGTCTGAGAAAACAGGATGCGAAACAAATAAAATGGAATGTCTAAAGCACTTTAAAACCAGTTTTGGGATAAAACAAATAAACAAACAAACTGACAAAAACAACAACAAAAGAACCAACCAAACAAAAATCAAGTCTATAAAGAGTACTCATAATTTCTGATACATCCCTGAACTTTTGAAAGATATATTTACATAGTTGCCTTAATCATATACAGCAGTTTGTGAAACATTTTTTTTTTTTTTTTAAATAGAACCTGGACAGAAACAATCTCAGATGTAACTAGAATGAAATTCCATGCAAGTGTCAATTTTCATTTTCTCCTATATAATATTCTGAAGAGTTCACGGTTATAGTCTAGACTTTTTAAAATAATAAATTGACATGTCTGATTTTTTTTCTTTCCTTTCTGGTACAAGGTACAATTATTTCATACTTTTCAGAAAAAATGTTTGAAATACTATAGAATAAGTAGATTTGTTTAGTAGCTGGACTTAAATCTAATAGTCATGCATACAGGTGACTTGAATTGAACTTCTACATGTATTGTCCAGCTGTTATGAAGATCATCCTTTTATTGACAGTGAAGGAGACAAAACATATAGCCTGAATTTTCATTGTGTTTTCTGATTCTGTGAAGCTTTCTCCAGCTAATTCCAAGTCAGTATAATTATAATCACTGTTCTTTATCAGTTTAATTGGAGATATCTGCCCTTGGTGCACTTATTTCATTCCACAGTTTCTTTGTTTTGTTTGTTGGTAGTTAGGACTCTGATTTATCTCCTTCTTTTTTGAGCTCTAGCCTTACCAGATTGTATGATGGCTTGAAAACAAAGTGCCCATTTGCTAAACTAAGGAAAAAAAGAAATAAAATCCCATTTATTTATACTAGTCTAATTTACAAAATAATTGCAAAAATTTAGAATGGGTTGTCATTTTAAAGACACATTGGAATCAAAAATATTTTTTTCCAACATTCTGTGGGGATTTAGGATACATTTCTGTCTATATCAAATTGCAATATTTGTATATACAATAAAGAACAGATAATTTAAGAAGTTGCTCATATTTTATTATAATTTTATCTCAAAGAAACAAAATGTTTTTCCTAGATATTCCCAGACCTAATACTTTGAATGTGAAATAAAGCTCAAAGACTGTTTCAATCAGCTGTCAGAGCAGAGCCTGGATTGGGCCCATAACTGATTATAACTCTAGAAAACAGACAACAGAACATGATTAATATAATCTAAGGTCCTTGGAGGTAGGGCACTGTCAGCACTTGTTTTTCTGTTTCACAAAACAGTTTAACATCTCTAAAACTTTCCTTAGCTCTTTGGCCTCCACAGACCTGTTTCTGAGAAACATGTCCTGGAGCAGACATCCAGATAATTATCAGGTCAGGAGAAATTAATTTTCCATTGTAGCAGTTTGAAGTGAGTCTCTGAGAAGCAGGTGAGGTCAGGTATATACATCTACATTCATAGTATGAACTGGTGATTTCTTTTGGCAATGGGTAGCTGGGGTATGGGAATAGCTTTTCTAACCAAAGGCAAATTGTACCTAAAAGTGCAAGAGAAATTCCTGATACTATATTTTTAAAGGAGAACCCTGATAAAGAGCCCTGTTCTTGTATTTTCTCCATAATGGGAGAATTAAGTAAGAAAATTTTTACCAAATCTAAGCTTTCCCAGGACTATCAGTGATAACAGCATTATTAGCTCAGACCTGTCCCTATGTGTTATATATTCCATACACAGAGCCTGGCTCTGCCTAGGTGAACTGAGAATGTGAGAACTTTAACCGTGCTTTGCATTCAAAGATCTAGCTAACAGGTTACTCTTACTTCAGTGTACTCTTACTCTTACTTTTTTTCTCACACGTCTAAAAGTAGAGAAATAATACTGCAGTACAGGGCATTCTTAGAAATATCAAGTGTTTTTATTACTAAGTCTTTCAACAACAAAAGCGATCTGAAAAAGAGTTATATTTCACAGTAACTAGTCCTACTTTAGTGCAGTACATTTTTGCTGTGTATTTGGATTGTTTAGACAGCTTGGAACAAAATTTCCATGTGTGGTTAAGACTGCAGGCATGTGTATGCTTCTTTTCTCTCCCTCTCTAACTGTAGGAAACAATCTGAATTTGAAGTGACTTTTCAGCGCGTATCAATAGGCACTTTGGACTATATTTTATCTTTCTTGTTACAGTGTTTATGTTTTAAATGTTGTATAGCTTAGATGTTATTTTGCATAAGATATTTGTAAATATTGGAATATATTTTGCGCTTTATATCAAGGAAGATTTGAAGCAATACACTGCACAGATTCATTTTCATTCTGTGATTTATTTTGTTTTCAAACTTTTCAAGAGAATATGCCTCCCAAGTAGAGTGATATAGTAGCTTTCACAAGATGCCTAACTATCACAATATGTGCCTGAATTGCTGTTTAGTAGTAGGATAAACAAAGTTATTAAACAAATAAGTGGTAAAAAGACTGTTAAATGACAAAATGTATAAAGCCTTCCCAGGTGTGTCAGGACCACACTTGGTTTATGCTCAAAAGTCAGATCACCTCACGTGCATCGCACAATGAGAAGAGACTGAAGAAATGAAAATGCAAAAAAGTGCTTTTTTTGACCGCTGGAAAATTCCAACTATCCAGAATACAGCAAAGGTTGTGTTACCGATAATCACAGAAGTTTTCCTTAACAAAGAATGATGGGAGGTTATTGATTGAGCCTGCATTGTCTTCACCGAGCACAGGGGAAAAAAAATGTAGCAGATTTTCTTCTTCAGCTAGACCAGAGAGGGAATATGTTGGTGAACTAAGAGGGCAAAGATCCTTTTCTTCACCTTTCTATTTTAGTAAACATGTCTTTGTTTGAAGAAATCCCTTAATACTTCAGTGCTGCATTTTTAGGTATTTGAGTGAAAAATAGATTTGGGGGGAAGGGGAGAGATAAATAAAACCAGCTTATGTGCATAAAGAATCTTTAAGTAAAGTAAATCCAAATTTTATCAGACTTAACTAAGACTTAAAATATTTAGAGTGAGATTCAGCTCCAAGTTAAGATTCAGATCAGATGTCGTGTACATCTAGGTGTACTCAAGATGTGTCATGTATCTAAATTCCAATTATAGTGGTTGTACTGTATTTATATTGACCTTTTGCTGCCCAGCCACTCAATACAACTGAATTGCACATATAAAGACATCTATTGTTTTTGAGGCAGTGTGGTGTCTAAGAAATCCCCACAACGATGACAGGTGTATAACAGGATGTATGGAAAATATATGCCCTTCAGGGGTAGCAGCTAGTGACAAAGAATGATGACTTACACATTTTGAAATGCTATGTGTATGGGCAACTAAATAAAACTATAGGTTTCTACTTCAGAATGATGTGATCACTCTTTGAAGTTCAACGATTGTTACCAACCAGATCCCCCTAAAATTTAATGGAAGATTAGACACTTAGCTTGTCTACATGTAAACATAAAGGTATATGTCTCTTTGTGAGCTGAATGCCACCTAAGTTTTTATTTTAGAACTTTTTGACATAGTTTTATTATCATCGTCTCATACTGGTCTCTTTCTTTTCATAGGTTGGCTTAGATTTGCTTTATCAGAAATTTTTTTCCAGTTGTCTTGCTGCTAGTTTAGGCATAAATGACTGCTAAGTGATGAGCAGTTAGGTTGACAGCCTCAGAGTGCTCAAAGATACGATGTTTCCCATAATACTGGTGCAGCATCTCATCTATGGGATGTGACACACACTAGTTTAACTGTAGACTAAGCAGTTGTTGTGGGATGGTGGTGTATGATGTCCTCCCCTGTGAAGTCTGCTTCTGGTCATGCTCAGTGGCTACAACCTGCCACTCTCAGTGGCACTATTAGTATTTCCCTTTCACATGTATCTTACAGAGAAGAGATTTTTGTCTTCATTGGATATTTCTGATCTATTCTAAATCTTCTCCATTTGAAATCCTCTTGTTTCTTTCATCTGTTATCACAAGGTGTCACCTCATGACCTTGCCCCCTCTTTTTGTTGTCTCTACTCAGACCAGGTCATTGCCATTTTTGGTTATGGAACTGCAGTAAAACTATCCCACACCTGGATACTGCAGGTATTCGAGATTGAGGCATTAAGGAGACATTAATTTAGATTCGAGACGTTCACACTGAATGGTCTCTGACAGGTAATACTACGGAAACATAGTATGTTTAAACATAGCTGTGTTTAAGTGTTGTAATTATTTATAGAAATTCTGTGCAAATTATGTTTCTTGCAGCTCTTTCACACTTTCATCCAATCTGTACATAACTGAGAGTATTCCAGAGCAGTTCGCTTTGTAATTTAGATTTTTACTATTGAATATTAATAACGATTTAAGAAAATATATTGACATTCATAAATAGTAGAGATGCCCAACTGATAGTAGATATACTCCATTTGTTATCTTTGAATTGTGAACAGTCATTTTATGAAAATTTAAAGTCATTCCTGGACCACCTGTCAAAGAAAATGCCAGTTCCTGGAAGAGATAGATGAGGTCTTGTGGACATATAATAAAATCATTCAGTGACTATTTTGTACTTTTACTGCTTAAGCCATGTCTTTTTTCATGCCTTTATTTGCCAGAGAAGGGATTTATAAAAGTATTTTGGTTTATACTTCCAGCTGTGGACCCAGCATTTCCTGAGCTCTGTGCCTCCATGTCAACTGACTTCTCTCATTTAGGTTGAATCTGACCAGCAGAGTGTCCTGTCCTCTGCTCTGAGTCAGAGCTGTGACTATAAATAAGAGCTGGTTGGCCAGGCTTTGAGTGGGATTTGAGGGTAGCATTTTCCACCTATCACATTTACTGAGCACAGTGTGGCACCTCTGGCAAGTTATACAAAGGGGATTTATCACTGCACTGCAGCTCTGCCTTCCACTATATGCTTTGGGCAACAACTTAGACTGTGGTGGAGAATGTGAAAGGAACATATATTGCAGTGCAGCCAGGGAAGATCTCTTCTTCTTCATCCTGAGTTATAACATAATCAAATGTTTTTAGTTCACTGTCTACCCAGCTTTCTTTTGGTTATTTTGGTTATAGAAATTCTCTTCTGACATATCTCACCTATTCAGAGTTTGTGCGCCCCATTTCTCATGCTCAAGCTGTTCTGATTTATGGGTTTCTGCTTCTGCTTTATTTCAAGCCATCTTTTAAATTCAATCTGCAGATTTTTCTCCCATCAGAAACACAGGCAATGAAACCACTGCCCAGAGTCTGTGCTAGGTGGCAGGAAATGTAAATGCTATACCTTCTTCTACCCTTCAAACACTCAGATAGCAATTGGACCATTAATCTGGAGGTCACAACTAAATGACATTCGGCTCTAAGGTAGAGATATCATCAGTTATACATCAGTCCAGGTTTTGATAAAAGCATTATAACATTTTGCTGCTCAGGCAAGGTGTTTGTGTACAGTTATACAATGTGTTTTAGGTGAGCTGTTGAATTGTACTTCTAAAGGACATGTAGCAACCTGGAGTCAAGCCTGGAGAACTTCAGAAGGCAGCTTGACAGGCTTCCTTCCAGTTCTGTTGCACCAAGATATTCTCACATGGAACATGGGTTGTATGGCTGCCTTCTGTGGTGGAGAAAGCTGAAGATGCAAGACTGACTTTAAATCTTCTGGACCTAAACATACATATTGCTACTAAAAGTCACAAATGAAAGAAAAGAAAAAAAAAATATTTGACATATTTTTAGGATTGTGGATTTTATACCTAAGGAATATTTCTTCTTTCTGTGCCTTTGTTAACGAGTTCAGGCAGTGAATATTTAGGTGTAATTTGTTTGATCTGGAACATGGCCAGCCAAAATTTTGTTTCATTTAATTTTATTTTATTTACTAAGAGTAAATTCAGGTGAGTGAGTTAAGATTTTCAGGTTGGTTAGTATTTAACATTTCTCATTGTAGTTGATGCATATGTTGAGTATTATTGTTTCCAAAAAAGTTTTATTTAAAAACTACATGTGGATTCCTTTTTGTCTTAGTATTTCTTTGTCCATCCTCAAGAATATAGATTCTAAATGTCAGCTTGGCTTTAGAAGAGGAAGATTGTATATAAGAATTGAAATATCCCTGTTCCCATTGTTCATATGTCTTGTTAGAGTTGTTTTCCTTCTCTGTTCATTTAATTATGTTAGAGACTTAAACCATCTGATTAGCACTGGAATAATCATTATAACATGTCCTGTATCTTGTTTCAGTTTTCTGGCAAGGAACAAAACAGTCTCAATGCCTTTGCAATAGAAGGAGGAGTACCTGTCAATGAATCCAGGCCTATGTCTGTTCTTATTCACCATAGGCATTTCTCATCTGAAGAGATTAACTGAAAATTTCCTTTTAAACTCACCTGCTAGCATGTTTTATAGACTAAATAGGTGTAGAATTACCCAAGCAACATGGAAAAATATGCAGTACTGTAGTAGTGGAAGCGTTTAAAAGACCTAGTAAGACCTTATCTAGTCATAACCTACTTTTTAATTTCTTTCGAGTGAATGCACATTCACATACACCTAAGCATTTGAAACAAGTTTTATTCCTCATAAGGTTGTTTTTTAGAGTTCTCCTGCCATGCCCATAGTCTATCCAATAAACTCAGTATGAAGAGGCATTGAGTGCCCATCTTGCCTCCAGCTCCCCTTATCCTTCAGAATTTCTGTTAACCTTAGATACAGCAAAGCACGATGTTAGGGCTGTGTAAGTCTTAAAGTGTACTGAGTGACTGATAAATAACCATCATTTTCTAATGAGAAATAATAAAGCAGCAGGAAACGTAACAAAGAAGATACTTCAGTGCTCTCTCATGGGTAGAGACAATAATATTGAACAGTGATAGGCTACTTTTCTGCTTCTGCTTGTGATTCTTAATGATTCTGAGGATTAATATTATTGGATTTGATTACTGGAAAGGAATTCTCTTATGTTTATATGTCAAAATGGTCAAGATAAGAAATCAACGGAGGAAGTTTCAGTTGTTGGAGAAGCCTTCATCAGCAGTTTGTCATGGAAGAAACAGAGAAGGTTAGCAGTTTCTTTTCAAAGTCCCTTTTGCAAATTAACTCAAGCTGTTGTTTTTTAAACTTTTGGTTGCTCAGAATGCAAATAAATATGTCAATGTACTTGAGAGGCTTGTAAAACCAAAAATTCAAATATTTGCACTCATTCCCAGTAAAAACAGACTATTTACAAAGAAGGAGCTGATAATGTGTAGTTTTTAAGTCTTCTTTTTTTTCCAGCACTTCAATTTCTGAAAGTCTTTAAAAATTCTTGTAATTTCCAAAGCTTTGCTTTTGAAATGAGCTGTATTTTTCACACTTCTGTGCTGACAAGTCATTATTACCATGAATCATCAACTCTGATGAAAGTACTTTATTTACTCTGTGTCCTTGGATTACACTGATGAGATATTTGAGGAAAGATGTTCTTGTTAACATTTTTTTTTTTTTTTAAGGACACATACAATTCAGTCATACAATAATATCAACTCAGACCAAGAATGAGAATGGAGTAATTGTTTCAGGGAAAAACTCAGAGATCTAAAATATCTAGAGAGCACCTATCCCTGGGATCTCAGACTCTTAGACTGCTGATTAATTACTCTGACCTCAATACCGGATTATGGTTCTACAGGAACTCCAGTTTAGATTTAGGAACAGGTATACTTCTAGATATGTGGATATAAATAAAATCTTTTGAAAATATTTTGAAGCAGATCTAGCTTTTCAAGCCCACTGATGTGTTATTCTGATAATTCTGAGATTTGTAAATTACCTCATTCGTTTGATTGGATTTAGGTTTGGAAAACATAGATGATGATACCATTAAATGTAAGTTTAAGAAGAACAAGTTTAACAACTTTTGGAATATCCTTATCACTAAACTGTTTCATGTCATTCTAAAACATGAATTAGCTTGCTGGTGTTTCTAAAGCAATACCGATATAAAATGAGAACTGAAAAAAAACAAGTTTAAATTATGAGAATTAATTGTTGAATGCTTATGACTAGAGTCATAACTAGTGTAATCCCATATGCAATCATATTTTTGCAATTTTCTAGAAGTTCTGATATTATTTATCAGTTTAATTATCATACTTAATTTATTTCCAATGAGCAAAGATATTTAAAGGACCAGATTGAATAAGACTGCAATCTAAAGGAGAAACCTAGCATTCTAGTTTCTATTTGGTACCTAATATAGGCATGGATAAACATTTAGTTTCTCTCTTATAAATTCTCATAATTATATAAGCAAATTAGGGTCTGCAACTGCACTTTGATTTTTAAAACCAAAAGACACTACTATTAATATGTAATTTAACCTCCCATATAACACTAAGCAGGTTTTCATCTAGAGTTTTCCTTGATTTATCAAATAATTTTAATTTAAACCAAAGCATATATCTTGGGAAAAAAATAAGTCTCTATTTGAAGTCCTGAACTGATAGAGAATTCATCACAGTCTTTGATTATCAGTTCAATGGTTAATTTCTCAATCATTTTATTTTAACTTAAACTTCACCAACTTCAGATCTCCAGCATGTAATGTTGGGGATTTTTCTACTAGACTAGAGCTTTCCACTATCAGTGTTTGTCTTCTTACAGGTAATTACATAACATGATCAAGCTATTTCTTAAGTTTTTCTGTGATAAATTACATTAATTGGGCTCCATTTGGTCACCCAATGCAAGTGTGAAATCAGACAATACCTTTAGGGATCTTTCATGTCCAATCCAAGCAAATACGACTCAGTTTGTTTTCATTAATATTGAATGAAAATGAAATGACTGCATACTCAGATATGAGTCCAAACATCTTGTGAGCATTTTTAATGTATTTTAATGATAAAATAATAAGTGATACTTAAAAATAATAATAATAAAAAAAGAAAATAGTTATTACCTTCATAAAGGGAAGGATGAGGGATTCTCATCCTGAAATAAAAGGCAAACTAAATATTGAGAAGGAAACAAACAATTTAGGTGATAAAAAAATTAGCTTTAAGTTTAAGGTGTTTCTGAACAGAGAAGTGAGAAGATCATCTGAAGATTTTAAGACCTTTTAAGTGATAATGGAAAAAAATAAGTCCTCAAATATCTCCACTTGCTAAAGTGAAAGAAATGAATAACTAAAAAGATGCTTGTGCACCATTTATCATAGATTAATGGAGTTAAATTTTTAGAGGATTTAAAATTTTGTTTTATTTTCAGAGATGATCTAAACAAGCTATAAAGTTATTAGAATGATATAGAGTGATACAAAAGTTAGCTACCTCATAGAAAAGTCCTGTTGTGACACAGGCTATTGTTTCAAAGATTAAAGAATAACTTTTTCCCTTCTGGAATAACTTCTTTGAAAAACAACCTTTTTGGCCAGAGTTTGAAGTTTACGTGAATAGCACACATACATTCAATTTCTTAATATTAATATAAAATACATTCATATTTTCTGTAATTTATTGCTGTTCTGCCTCAAGACTGCAACCCATGCACCATGTTATCTTTATTACTATTCAAAGCTCACTGATGTAGAAGATAAACCATATTTCAGTTCTGCTGCTAAGATTTTTTTCTCTCTTGATGTTTGCAGGTACGTTTTTTTCAAAATATAATTAAGATAAACACTTTTATGAAATACAGGTGGTTAATCCTTGTCCTAATTATATTTTTTAAAAACTACATTTTCCATCTGTTGATTTTGCTTAGGATATATAAAACAAGGATATTATTGACTGGTGCAGCTGTTTTCCTCAGTTGTGTAAATCCTCCTCAAATCAGAGATTATTGATCTAAAAGGCACTAACAGCTCCTTTGGATTCACTGCAGCCTAGTGTGTAGATGCAGTTGCCACATAGGGCAAAAAGTCTACCTGCTAATAATCTTTAAGAAACACTGCTTGGAAGAAAAAGTTATTGAACATTTCAAAGAAGTTCCTCTCAATAAAATATCCCTACTATAACCACAAGCATCTATATAACAGAGTATTTGGGTTGTTAGGATTGGGAAAAAATAGAGAGGAAAGGAAGAGAGCTCAAAACCCTCTTTTTCTAATAGGTTGGTTTTGTGCTGGTTTTGGTTGTGAGCGTTTTGTTTTGGTTTTGGTTTTTTTTTTTTTTTTGTTGTTGTTGTTTAGGATATTTTGTTGTTTTTTTTTTTTGCGGTTTGTTTTTTGTTTTTTTTTTTTTTTTTTTACAGTTATAAAGCCTTAAAAATATGTCATTTCAGGAGAAAACATACTATGGAAGTACATTCAGAAACAAGTCACGTTACAGACTCAGTTAGTCAGTGTAATATCATTCGTTACACATGCTTGAAAAGATTCATTCATGCCAGGATTCAAGATGGATTTTTTTGTTTTTCCACAGAAAGGAAAGACTTCCACTTTTCAAAGGCACTATTTTTTTTTTTTTTTTTTACCTGAAACTGGAATTAATGCTACAAAGGAACCTCAAAATGCAATGCTTACTGTAATTATTGATCATGACGAACAGCAAGGAAAAATATTTACAAGCATGGACTGCATCCTGAAAATTAAATTCCTAGTTTGATGACAATTTTTTTTTTTTTTGTTTAAATTCTTAGTGCAATCACATAAAAGGAATGTAGGGTTATAATAACTAGCTCCTAAAAATAGATGCCATTTAAATTAGGCAGCAATTTTATAACAAATCTCTGTCACCCTTTGGGAAACAACACAGATTGAAATTCTGAAACAGATAGGAAAAGTTTCTGATATATTCCAGCTGTCCTGCAGGTTGCAATAATTAGACACTGACTGATAGATTGTTACAATCACTCCATTCTTTTGGCTAGGGTCGTTTTAATGGATTGTGTTCTAAGAAAAATCCCACTGATGCTTTCATAACTTGTAACTGTGAACTTCAGACAAGTCTTTTTCTTCTAGTCAGTTTACCCATTTTCTTTGTCTCTAGCTCCAGAGACCATTGCCTGATGTTCCTGACTTTCTAAGTTATTATCAGACTTTTATTCTGGCTTGCTTCTTTCTGTTCAGGACTTTTTCTTCCTTTCTCTGAGCAGCTGTTAAAAGCCAAATCGCACACAGTCCTCTATATCTAAGCTATGGAATTCCAATATTTATTTGTATTTATTTGTTTATTTTAATAAGTATGTGTTAGGAGGATTTTTTACTTAAAAAATAGGTATTAGTGCCTGTTGTATTTAGCTAACATCTAGTGATTCAAGGCTTGTTTCACTTTAGCCAAAGACTACAGCAAGGGGATGTGGCAGTGTTTTTTCAGTTTGGGGCATTTGTAATTTAGTCTGGCATAAGCGGTCCTAGAGATGGAGGTTGCCAACACACCAACTGGATACTCCATCTCTTATTTTCCTTTTGTTAATAAGTCAGTTATTCTGACCTCTTAATAAAATCCTGTCTTATGTGAATTTCATTTAGCTCTGTCAGGTCCTCTTTTAAATTAAGGTTGTGGTAATGGAAACATGGTTTTAGCACCATGTGATTTTCAGTATCAATTATCTCAGGTTCTTCCCATAATTGCACAACTTTCAGACACATGCATATTTTAACTTTATGTCTGATGAGCTAATCTAGTGATACTCGTATTTTAAAATAAGATTATGCTTGTGCATTTATTTCTGGCAGATCAGAATGAATGAAGGAAATAGCGAGGGTCCATTTCAGAATTTTGTGTCCTTGTTCCTGATTAGAGAATGTATTGAATGGGCTGCTTTTTATCCAGAGCCCTGCAGAAACTGATCTGAATTAAAACCTGAGGCTTGGAAATGAATCCAATGAAATGAGTCCTACATTTTTTAGGCTGTACAATAGCAGAATTATCCCTCAATAACACCAGGTATACTTCAAAAAAAAGACAGCATCAACCCACTGAACTCGTCTGAAAAAAAAAAAAAAAAAAAAAGAAAAAAAAAAAGTAAGAAAGAAAGAAAGAAAAAAATCCACTAAAAGCCAAATCTCTGTAGGTAAAATAGAAAAGCTTTTTCTCCCAAATTTGGGCTCCTAAACTGAGCTCAGTTCTGCAGCTAAAATGAAATGGTTTAATCCTACACCACATGAAAGGAGAGTCAGCAATTAAGTCAGACTAGAAAGCTTTGTTAGTGAAGGAATGCCTGGCTGGAACTTGCCCTCAAAGGCTTTACAAGAAAAACAGTCATTTATTTAGGCAATCTCTTGAAAAAATACAAAAGAAATAAACTGGTAATGGATTGGCACTTCAAGGGAACCAAAGGCTTTTAATAAAACTGCTCTGGACCACCCTCATCCTCCTAAATATCAAACTCTGAGATGTAACCTTCCAGTAACCTTGTTGGGATTCATGGCAGTGTGATTCACCAGGACACCCCCATTCTTCTCTTTTCAGGCTCCTGCTCACATGGCTATTGGCAATGTCAGAATGGCAAGTGTTACAGACCAGAACAAAGCTGTGATTTTGAAGATAACTGTGGGGATAATACAGACGAGAGTGAATGTGGAACTTCCTGCACCTTTGAGAATGGCAGATGTGGCTGGCAAAATTCCCTGGCGGACAATTTTAACTGGGTGCTTGGGGTCAGCTCGCCTCAAAGTCTTAGACCTCCCAGGGACCACACACTTGGAAATAGGACTGGTAAGTTGTCAGTTCAAAAACAAGATGTAATTGTCTTCACAGAGCTTCTCATATCTCCCTTGAGAGACAGCAGAGGGGTTCTACCATGTCTAATCGGGATGTCATTTTTAATGAATTCAATGTGTAACACAATCAAAATATTAATTACTATTGTATAATGACTTAAAGTTTGGAAAAATTGATTCTTAGTTTTTTCTCCTTCAAGTATTGCTGTATGAGTCAAGCAAGATAATTTGTTACTTGTCAAGAGAGAGGTCTGGCTGCAGCTTGCACTGGTGAGTTAGCTCAGCTCTGAGATCCACTGGGTCCCACTTCTCCAGAGCTTGAGCTCATTTCCAAGAAGCTTAATGTTACCCCTAGTGACTATTCATAGTTTAACTTTAGGTCATTTTAAGTAAATACATTTAAATAAATAAACCTTCTTTGTTAGTGGCTGTGCAGCTCCTGGTTTGTTTTGTCCAAAGCACCCAGTTATCTGTTCTTCTTCTTGCTACAAGCTCCATGTCTTCATCATCTGCCTTTGAAGATCCCATAGCCCAGGCAAAGATGTTACTGAAGCTGAGCTCAGAACTGATCTTAAATTGAAATATTCCACAGCAGAGTTGCACAAAGGCGCAGGACTTGTATTTAGTAGTTGAATGTTTATATGAACTGCTAAAATACAAAACCCAATGAAACCAATGTTTAATTGAAGATATATAGAAATTCAGAGGCCAGTGAAAGCTTGCCAAGGTGACTGAGGGTGAAACAGGCACAAATAATCACAAAGAATATGTGCTCATATGTTTTTAAAATTTGAGACAGTCCAGTGTGACTGCATTTCACCGATCTCAAAGAAAGATGCAGTACAAGAAAACTGCCCTCCAATGTGTCCTTGTCTTTCATTTGGTTTTAAAAATAGCCAGTTCTGTTAGAATACAGATTTAAGTATCTCCATGTTATATATGTTGAATCCACTGCACATATGAATAAAATTACTGCTGATCTAATCCTCAAGCCTGGAAATTTACCCTATAATCTGAAAGTTAGGTGTTTTTGTCATGGTGAGTGATCAAACAGGTCAAATTCTCCATTTCTTACTCAAGAGCTGTTCTATAGTATTGAAATTTTGTTCTCAAATAAATGTATTTAGAATTAATTTAAATTTTCACATTTTTAATGTGATCAATTTTTTAAAGGTGAAGGTGGTATCTGGCTATATTGTTAGAACTGATAACACTTCATAATTGTGTTCATCATGAGAGAACCAAAACCAAATTCAGCTCACCTGTTAAAACTTTGTCATATGTGGTAGAGAATGATGCATTATTCAGCGATCAGTCCTTGCACAGAGATTAATTTCAGCACTTACTTCCAAAACCACAGCTCTTGAGCATACATCTAGCAATTTCTTAATTCTAACTCCCTCATTATCACCTCTGTTTTCACCATTAAAAGGCTGAGTATTTACTTAATACTAGAATTATGTGATTCTGGTTGGGATTAAGTGATTTGTCCTCTTATCCACTAACCAAACTAACCACAGTGCTGGTCCCAGCCATCCAGATCAAATGGCCCTTCAGAGTGTTCCTTATCTGCCACCTCAGTCAGTCAAGTTTCCTTCCAAAGAAGACTGTGACAGATTTTGGGTTGGGTTTCTTTGGTTTGGTTTCCTCCAAACAGAAGTCATGTGCCTAATATGAAACAGGCATTAACAAACATCAACATGCCTAGCACTCAACCCAGTCTAGCCACGTCTTCCTAGCAGACACTGATACCATGACATGACATAGCATGCTTTTCATATCTCATAGTATTTATGTACATGTCTTTTTTAACACACAAAATAGCAGATGTACAAAAAATAGTTAATTTGCAATTTCTATTTTTTTTAATATTGTCACGAATATGTCACTACACTTGTTAAATATATGCTTGACCTCAGGTAAAAAACAAATTTCTCATCCCATAATATTACGACAAATATCTATGGTTGTAGCTTAGCTAGAGAAGTGTCAAAGTTAGAATGAACCTATTTACTCTATCTTTAATGTAATTTTTTTTTCTAATTCATATACAAACTTCAGTAGATGTGCAATTATAATTTAACAATGTGTTATTTATACTACATTTATTCTCATGAGAACTACACATTTGGGCTTTGTACAAAAGAAAAAAGTTAATCTGAAAACTTGCACAGTTTAGTATACTTCTGATTAAAAATAAAAATGTAAAACTCAAGAACCATATCAGTGTTGGAAAATATTAACTATAGGCATCTATTTTTACAATTTCCTCTGACTAAATAATTTAAATGTGAGTTAATATTCATACATTAAAGAGTACAGATGGCCAAAGGTGATATGAATCATTAGGGATACCTAATGATTTATAAGTTTATAAAGGTTTTTTGCCTGTTTCACAATTTTTTGTATGGTGTGACTTGCTATCTTGAAGGTTATCTTTCAGAAAATTTCATCCTGAAATTTATCAGTGTGGTTATTCTATAATGTACTGTTAAAATAGTATCAATGCTGTTGGGTAAGAATATGTAATCAGAGTAGCTGGGAAACATGGAATTATTCTTGCCCTTCTACAACGGCCTATCTAAAACTGTTCCCAGTTTATTCCTGATATAACAAGTACACAAGGAATATGATCTGGTCATTTTTAACCCTAAGACAAGTTTCACTAGGATAGGATCTATGTGGGAAATAGTACTCTGCATTTATTTTTCTGAGTTTTGGAATCTAATTTGAAAGACCAGAATAATTTTTCAGTAACACATCATTTAATTTCAGGACAATTCCTGTATCTTGAGGCCACTGCAATAGGCCTAAAAAATGAAAAAGCCCATGTGAAGAGTTCCAGATGGAAAGAATCAAGTGGGACTTGTGTGATGAGCTTCTGGTACTTCAAGTCATCAAAAGCCATGGGACGTATTCAGGTTCTGATTAAGGTAATAAAAAGGAAACCTTTTTATTTTTAATATCTGATATCTGTAACAGTGTATGTAGTCTAGCAGAGTGCTTCAGCACTCTGACGTTGTGTTGTTCAGCTTGTAGACTGGAAGAACTTCCACATGTCTCCTAGTTCAGTGCTGGTTTTTATTATTTTAGTATCTTAAATATACTTTTACCTTTTCTCTTCCAAAAGAAGTTTCTCTGAAAAGCCACAGAAAATCTTTTCAAAAGTTCTTTCCATTTTCCCTCTTCACATACAATACTTTTCTCTTTGACATTCTCCATTTGAGAGCTATTTTCATATTTTGTTGCCATCCCTATTGGTAGCTATCAGTATACAACCCTATTGTTCTGATGAGATGACATGCACCAAAAAAATTAATTAGCGAACTGCACAAAGTGAGAATTAAATGTAAAAATATGACCGTATTAAATTATTTGTCTTTTTATGTAGACGGGTACAGAATAGATAATTAATTATCTTTAGAAATAACATTTTCTTCACTAAATGTGGGATGACGAAAGTATAAAAAATAGAAAAAACTAGTTATTCATGTAAAAATGAAAGCTTATATATTCCTTGAAAATTGGCTGTTCCGTTTGTTGTTCTTTGAAAAGAAAAAAGATTAAATGCTTGTAAAAGCAAGTTTCAAATCATATGACTCTGAGTAAAATGTAGAAATTAATGATCAGTGTAGCAGATACAGTATTTCACCTCCCTGTGTATGCTGTGTATTTTAGTGCCGTTTGGCATTTTAGTGGTGTTCTAACACAATTACCGAATATACCACTTCTAGATGTAGTAGAAACCTTTGCAAATGAGAGTTTGTGTATTTGTTCTTACCTGTATCTGTGCAGGGACTTCTGTCTATTCATGTATAAATCATCATGCAATTCATTTGCCGTATATCTGTTAACTTCTCTTTCTTCAATATCTCTAATAAAATCTTGAGATATAAATTATTTTGATGAATTGCATTAAAATTTCTGCTTTATTTCCAATGCATATGTTGACTGCCTTAACTTTTAATGATAAATCATATTTTGTCCTTGAAAATGAATTGCTAAAAATTGTTTCTCTGTTCTGGATATTAGAAGAATAATTCAAAAGCGTGGAAGATAAAGCACTTCAATAGTCTTTAACATCTAAAGACACAACCTAGGCCAAGTCTGTCTGAAATATAAAAACAATGAGCCCTTTTGCAGCCATTAGGAGATTTTTTAATGGATTAGTCCAAACACCTACAAATGACAACAGCTTGCTCATCAGGTAGCTGTAGAGTTAACGAGATGTATTTATACAGCTATGTTTCCTGGAAAAGCTTGAATCCATAAAGGAGGCAAGTAGGTCAACCCCAAATTTGCTGTTTGAAAATAACTATTCTTTGGTAATGTGTTCAAAACCAAAAAGAAAAATAGAACCTGTTATAATGAATAATGTGCAAAAATACACATTTATTTTAATTCACAGTTCAAATTATGTTCTCATCTTGTTACTCAAAGGTGTATTTTGTAGCACGCAAATATTGTAATTATGAACATTTTAGTATTGCTTAATTTTAATTGTAAACTAACTTGCAAACTCACCTTGATAGAAAATGGCAGCCACATTAGGTATGTGTGAATAGTTTGCACTTAAATTATCACTGTTGATTGTGTACAGCAATTATCACATTAAGTATGTTGTAGCAAGGACAATCACCTTAAAAACAGAAAGATAATTATAACTCATTTTATTACATGCAGTGAAATTAATAATACACCTTAAAACACTTCTGTTAAATAGGAGACAAAAGATGTGAAATAAAAGAAAATCAAACAAATCACAACACCAAAAATGAGTTTAAAAGAGACATTTATTCTCTGTTGGGATGTTGTCTCTGAAGGGCTCAAGTCCAGTAGTTAAAATTCTTAATTATTTTTTCCACCCTCAGGATGGACAAAGGGATTTAATTTTTATTTTTCTTTTTTTAACAGGATTGACATCAGCAGCTTTACTAGATAGTTATCCCCATTGATAAGAGCCTGTAGAGATTCTTTTCTATTGTACTTTTTAATATTTGTTTGAAATATATTGTTCAAACATGTTACTTCTATGGAATTTTCTAGATCACAATCAGTAATGTTTCCTTTCTCTAGGTTTTGAGACTATTCTTTATGTTTTCTCTTTCTTTTATTCTTATTACAGTGAGACATTGCTTTCTTCTTATTTTCACATAATTTTACTTTCCAAATAAACTTTTCAGATATTATTTTTATGTTATTTTAAATCCTTGTCTCCAGGGAGCATAAAGAGATTTTTAAAGGCAGTGTAAATAGAAGACATTTGAGTAACAACTTATTATTCTTATTCAATTTTTTTTTTTTTTAATTGAAGGCAAGAATTCTACATGAAGATAGGAAAAGTTATTCTCATTATTGTATCTGGGATTGTTTTGCAGATCAGCCTAGTTCACCTTTTATATTGCTTATAGGGATTTGTAAGTCAGTATTATAGAGTTTCTATTTAGCAGTGTCTGTATGAATAAAATCTAATTAAACAACACATAGTCATGGGAAGTCATACTGAAGTTGCTTCTGCTATTTCAAACTGTAATACCAATACTTTTCCATTCAGTTTGAGTATCTCTTGATTTAAAGTTAATTTAGTATCAGTGAAAGCAGATCAGTTGATTGTAATTGGTTGAAAATGCAAGGAAGATGAGATGACCTAGGAAGGAATTTACCATCTTGTTTGACAATTTAGAAAACTGTCTTTAGTTAAAATCATCACATCCATTAAAAGTTGAACCAAGAATGAGCACTGTACATGCCAATGGCACAATAATACACAATATGATGAGGAAATATGGTAAGGAGGCTGAATGATGAAGACATTCCTCCTCTGTGTGAGTATCACAGTGGAAGAAAAAATGGTAATCAAGAGTAAAACGCCATTTTTTAAAAATCATAGTTCATGGTATGTACTGGTGTCTTAATATTTGCATTGCTTGGTCACGTTCAGGAAGTTTAAGAATATTACCTATCACACTGCTAAAGTAGTATCTCATATTATGATAACCAATAAAACTGCAGGATCATAAAAGGGATACTTTTATGTAGCCAATCATGTACTTTTATATTAAGGTTTGCAGTTAGAAAAAACTAATTCATTTTCTCAGGGAATTTCTCTGCAGTTACAGTGGATTTTTTCTCCTTAAATTGTATTACATATTATTTGTATAAACCTCTCTGTATGTGCAATAATAACCTGATCAAAATGACAGACCATTGAACTAGTTGCAAAAATATAGTATTCTTCAAATCAACCCCCTCAACATTTATGCAAATGAATGATGTTGACATTACAGCTATTTATGGAGACTTCAATATTCAACTTGCCATCCATCTAAATTGAAATTACAAAATGTTTAATAGCAGTGCAAAAAGCTCACCAGGCAAACAGAATATTACCAGAAGAGATCTGGATATAACTAGCCAAAACTTTGCTGCTGCAGTGAGATTTTGAGATATTTCTAATCTCTGCAGCAGTTGTAAAAGAATACAATCCACTATAGGAGATATTCTGAAGGTAAAGTGCAGCATATTCATTATACCTGTTTTAGCAGTGATGGTGGGGTTCATCATCGGTACTTAACACTAGTTTATTTTTTGAGTCAGAGCAAACTGTTATTTTTAAACGTGCTTCTAAAGAGGCAAGTAAGAATTCTTAGGTGAAAGGAATGATACATTTTATTGTTTTGCTGATCTGAACGTAAGTTTTCTACTGCTACTTACGTTGTTTCTGTCATTTAAAGAAGCAAATCTTAGGTATCACATTGGGAAAGGAACAACAATCAAAAGATAAAACCATTTGTTGAAGATAATTTTTGTGGGATCAATGTTAATTATCCTGCATATAGATGAGATGCAATACAGCTGGGGGGGGACGGGACGACTCTTTCAAGGATCTGAAAATGGACTCTAAAAATAAATATTCAGATGTATAAGGATGGTGAAACCTGTCATTAGTACTCTACACAGGATCTCATTAGGAAGTTCCAGTGGACCTTACTCAGGGATTTAATTAATTCCATCCAGTTAAAAATGAGCAAAGGAATAACAATATTCAGGAGGACAAGAAGTCCTGGCTAGCTCATTGTAAACAAAGCAGGAGCCCATGGGCATCACTGCAGCAACAGACCGACCTGGCCAGGGCAACCTGGAGGCAGAGGCCAGCATCCTCCAGCTGCTCAGGGCTGATGCAGCACCGACCCTTTCGCCTGGTTGCTGTGGCTTCTCAGCAAAAGCTGGAAACTGTCTCAGTTTTTTCCTTGATATTGTTGCTGATTTTAGCTAGTCTAAGGTACAGAGGAGAGGAAAGGGCTAGTACTGTAGAAATGTATAGATTAGCAGGTGCCATAGCTCAAGTATAAATGACTCATAGTGGTTTTTGTAATTCCTCAGTTATTTTTAGTGGAGCAGCCTACTTTCTGGTGCTGTCAACAGGAAAACCTGCAGCAGAGATGCTGCACATGGCAGCTGGTATCTTCCAGACATTTATATTTCTAGGATCGAGTAGTTTAAAATGAAATTTTCACAAATCAATATCGTTGACCCTACTTCTATGGGAAGTCATTCAGAAATAAAGTATGAGGAAACAGCTTATTCTACTTCACAGCTTAAAATAAACTGTGTATTTCTACATTGATTCTTCTCACTGGCTGCATGAAAAACAATCAACTTCTCACATAAATGTAGAAGTTATAGATTTCATTGTGTTCAGGTAGCCTCAAAGCAGGTTATCTGACCTCCATGCAGCTAGAGGAAGAAACTTCAAATTTTCAGAGATTTGTTTTAATGTTTTACTTAAGAGTCTGTTGAACTTCAAAGCATGTTCCAAACAACGTAGAAAATATATAGATTTTTCACTTGCCCTCTTAAGATGTAATAAACTTTTTAGATAAATTCTTTAATGCGTAAGTATAAAGTTTTCTAGTATTTGTACATGGGTGAAATAGATATATGAACATATCTATCTATATGTTCAGTAGCTTACATTTATACATTTTTCCTTTGAATCCTAATATTTTGTTTATTTCAAAGAGTTTTCCTTTACTAATTCCAGCAAAATAAACATTCAGGAGAATTTGGTTCCACATAGCATCACAGGGGTAATGGCCTTCATTTAATGAGTATCTCAAAAGGGACAGTTTTAAACTTTTTAGTCCTGCTGTTGACCTGTGAACTGTTATTAAAAGTTGTATTTGAGTCAGTGAAATGTCTGATCTGACTAATGAGTGAGAGTAAGGGAATATTAGCTTAGCCCCGAGAGCTTTAAAGGAAATCAGTGGGGATACTGTGAAATACAGTATTATTTGTCAATAAAGAAAGAAAGGAAGATTAATTTTTATGGCAGCTTTTCTTCCCAGAGCAAGATATTTATTTATTTATATCTCCTGAATCTGAAACAGCACCTTCCACCTTTTTAGGCATTGTTTCAAACAGGGTTGTTGTAGGTCTGATTTTGACCCCATGACATAAGCATATCTCCAACAGACAATGATTAAATGGAAATAAGTCAGTCTTCAGTGGAAACATCATTTCTCAAAAACAGTTTACACAGAAGGGACAAACAAATATGCACAACCACAGATAAGGGCAGACACCACTCAGTGAATTTTATTTTCTCAGATGAGTACATTAGGAAGTTATTTCAATCTTCTTAACTGTAAATTATTGGACACACAAAATTCATTGTATTCTTATACTGCAACCAGATGTAAGCATTCATTCCAAAGAGTTGGTGAGCTGTAATAATACATTTGGATGTGCTTCGAAGGAACAAAAATATTTTGAAGAAGGTTTAAAGAATCACCCTTGTATTTTTGAACTTGCTCGTGAAAAGAAGACGTTAGTCAGAGGATTTGTAATTTAAAATCATTATGTTTCTAGAAACACATATAAGAGAAATTGTTCATATGTGAATTATTAAACATTTTTTTGTTTAAATTCTTTGAGAACTTGACCTTTTTCTCTCTTAGAAGATGAGGAGGATGAGTAGCAAAATATTAGTGTGACTAAGGGCATGTCTCTGTCAGGCAGGGCAGTACCTGGTTAGAAAACTGAACAGGCTGACAGATTTAGACAGCATGATGCATACCAAATAATTGAAGCACCACAACAATATCTTGTAACATTAGACCTGGAATCACAAGCCCTGACTCTCAGGGCTAATACCACTATCCTATTTTGTATCCCAGCCTGGTATCCCATTGCACAATGTGACATAGATGAAAAAAGCATTTTCAGTCTCCTACACAATGTACAGTTCTCCAGTGTTGTTTCACAGAAATCATTCCCCAAATCAAAGATCTTTGGGAGTGATTTACTTTATTTATTTTTCGGCTCATAATCTCACGGAATGATGGTGGTTATGTTGCTGCTTTTTAGCATATGAGGCCTTGAAACATCTCTGCGATCTTTGCAGATCAGACTTCTTTTTCTCTTTTCTAACACTTTTCATGGCAGATATTCAGCAGCAATATCTGTGATTTAAGTGTGTCTCAGGGCAGAATTCTTTTAAGGATCATAGAGCTGCTGTTTAATGATTTTTACTGAAGCGTCAGACATCAAAATCAGGGTTTTTTTTATATAGCAGCTGTGAAACAGAAACGTATTTTTATGAAGACAAAAGGACATTGTCTAAATCATAGATGTGTAACCTTGAGCTTTGAGCATTAGTTTTTCATATCTCTTATTCTAAATAAGTAAATTTAGAAATGTAATTAACATATCTTTTTTAAAAAAGAAAAAATAAATAATGCAATGTGTAACCTGGTGCCTGCTGATATCTTTTAGAAAGCATATAGAATTGGTCATACCTGAAATCTTGACAGTATCTAATTTTCCTGCTCAACGACTCCACTTGAAAAAAACACACTGAACATTTCTAGGAGTTCTATTTAACCTCAGAAAAGGTAGAAGTTCTTTCTTTCCTTTTTCCTTTCTCATCTCTTTTTACACCCAAAGGCCCCTTGGTCTTTTACTGAGAAAAGTATCTTTCTTTTGTCAAACACAAACTGAACTGAACAGATGTTATACTAGCAAAATTTCAGCAAGCACCCATGTAGCACAGGTACTCATTGTAGAACATTAATTTGTTTCCAGTTTTATCCTCTTTAAATGCCACTTTTATTTTTAAATCTAAGTTTTGTTTTAGTGTCTTGGTGATGTTCTAGTTTCTGGTAGTCTTTGATCTTTGCCAAGCTTGTAGTATCAAGCTGTAGTGTTCTTAAAATTACTTTGATGAATCAATAAAATCTTAACATGAAGAGTCTAAATTTTACGCTTCCAGAACTTTTTTCAGTTTCTCGTCTTCTTCTTTGAATCCACAGTAGCTTCAGGAAAACAAAACAAAACAAACAAACAACAACAACAAAACAAACAAAACCAGCAGTTGTGTTTGTGTATTTGCTATAATTCATTTCACAAAGATGGAAGTATCTGATTCCAATTCATTTCATGCAAGATTCAGACTAGGTATTTTTTAATACAAATATTTATGAATGTAATGATCTGTACATGTATTTGTTCGTAGCTTGACTCCATTGCATTATGTAATGGTGAATTAAATGAAAGACAGAAGGCTGCTTCAAGTAGAATTTTCTTATCATTGCATGCACTGACATCCAACATGGTGGTAGAGAGCAGTTATCATTTGCAGCAGAGACTAATGGTGTCAGTGTAATAGGAGCTTTGAGAGACTTCAGTTTCTTCCCACTGGGTTACTTACCATGGAGGAAAAAATTCCCATAACCTAGTAACTTTGTGTTTCTTGCCTATGAGAGGGTCATTACCACTCAGAGATCAATTGCCCTCAGACCTATGGAAACCCCACAGTCTGTTCACAGGAGTCTCTTATCTAGGTTTTTAGACTCATATTCTTTCAACAGGACTTTATGTTCAGTCACACACCTCAGATTGTCCAGCTACCCTCAGCACTTCCCACCTTGCCTCATTCTTTTATAACTTGTTCCTGCAAGTTTTGCCAGGCTGTATCTTCAAAATTAGAACAACAAGGAGCTCATAGAAAGAATTTTAGTACTACTAAAGACTGAAGAAACCATGCTAATGTGATTTTCTGTTTGAATTAATGAAGTAATGAGAGCTGAAACTGTATTACTACTAAAATCAGGAATTAATAAGACCATTTGCATTAAGTGCCTGGAATATGTGAGCGCAACTGTGTGGTCTGCAGAGTATATTTGATTTTGCCTTCAGCAGGAGCACTAAAAGAAGGAAATAAACACTAAAAATTGCATTTCTTATCTCCCACATGTCAGTTTAGTTGAGGTTCTTGTCTATCTGTGATACTCATTTTTCTTTAGCTCTAGGAGTTTTAGATGGCTTGGAAAGTTTTCAAAGGCTAATGCAAATGAAAAAAAAAAAACCTTTATTACAAGTGTAGTTCTTATGGAATTGACAAATAAGGTGAATTATTTAATCTTTAGCTATAATTGTGGGCTCTACTGTGGCCCAGGAATAACTGGGTGCTGTTGAAATATGAGGATTTTCTTAGAAAAACTGGGGACTTGTTTTCTATAGAGAGTGAGGACATCAAAAAACCCCACAACCTACCAAACAAACAAAAAAACCCTTGTGACTATATCTATCAAGACATTATGTGGATGCTTTTCGGATTTTCATAATAAATTAAAGCTATAAGACCATTTTTTTTTGTTAACTTTCAAAATAAAATTCTTAGAAAGGAAAATATTCTGAAGAAAATTTTGTTGGATAGCAGTCATTAAATAAATATACAGTGAAATATATTAAGCTGGTTTTAATTCTAACACTTATAATAACAGGAAAACAATTAATAGCATGGAGAAAAAAAGAATGTAAATAACCTTATTTTTATTTCCTTGCAAAATAATATATTTTCTATAAACTATTAAATGTCACCACATGTTTCTCATTACAATGGTAGGGGAAGTTTGATACCACAGGTGCCATTTTACAATTAATAATTACAAAAATTTTTTGGATGTCAATTACTCTTCTCATTGAAATGTAAGAAGAGACAGCTGTTGTGGAAAGGTCGTATGAAACCACAGTGGAAACTTAGGCTAATGCAGTTGTATACCACAATTTATTTTATATAGCTAACTTCTCAGTTTATTGAAAACTGTGTTTTGTTGTTTGAAATTACAGTGAAATGGGCCAGGCACTCAATCTATATTTACCTGAATCAATAAATCAAGGCACAAACATGAAGCATCTTTCACCTTTTAAATAATTTGCATTGACTTCTTTTCTGTACATTTATACTGTCTCATTTAGGCAGCTAAAAAAATTACTTGTTCTATTAAGTGTCAGTATGATAAAACTACTCTGCCCTTTATCTAATTAAAATCTGTGGCCTATATTTAGATGTTATTTGGACTTCCCCTCAGCTGCTCACTGTTGCCTTCTACACCTCCCACTGAATAGCACACCTTAGTATCTTACTGTTTTCTAGTTTAATTTAGTCTGATCTATATGGGAGAAAAGGTTCTTTAAATAAGAGTTTCCAATGTGATCCAGAAGAGGTAGTATTTAAATTTTGATATATGAACCATCTAATATTTTCATTGATCAGCAAACAGAAGATTCTTGTTATTTATGACATGAAAATACTCATTAGATTTGAAGGATTCTGCTGTGCACAACATTACTTTGAGCATTTTGACAGTGTGATTCAGTTCCAAACTGTGTTCAGTGGGAGTTCAGTGGGAGTATATAATGAAAAAGTTTATTAGCAGTCACAAAATTAGTTATGTGGATTCCTATCCCTTTAACACTTTATATGCCAGCTGTGTTCTTCACATGCTATTAAAAGAATCAATGTTTTCTTTTTTTATCCAGCCTAACTGTTTTAGGAGTATTTGAGCTATGGAAAGGTTAACAACTAATGAAAATCTTTCTCTGACTCACTAGCTGCACATTTTTAACCTTAGACTTTGTCTTTGTCAACAGTATAGTCTGTTTGAGTCAGTACATCTGGAATTTGATCTCTATACAAATTGCAGTCTCCTCCTTCCAAGTTGTACTAAGATTTATTGTATAGAGAAATTAAGTGTTTCTTCAAGTAAGATTTGAAATCTTCTGACAATAGTGATGCAGTAAGACTTTTCTAAAGAGACCATCTCTCTTGAAAAGACTAATCTTAAAGAGTCAATCTTTTCAACTTGAAAATAAAATTTTACTGTGAGTAGCTGAAGAACTGGAATGGTCTTACAAATAATATACAGAGAAGGTGTGGTCATATATGGAAGAAAGCTACAGGAGACCTTGTAGGAAGACAAAAGAAGGCACATTGTGGGAAATTATATTAAAATACCTTAAAGCATACTATTTATTTCATATTTTCTGAGTATGCCAATCTAATTGTTACAAATATTACAGTGGAGCATATAGGATGTCATTGTTATAAAAATTCCTTAGACTTCATCTTAAAATATCCCTTTCCATAGTCATGATCAGACTAAATTTCTGCTGTAGGAGAAGAGGGGAAGGCATGTTCTTCCACAAATCTCTTGGAGTTCTCTTATTTTTGGTTGTTTCAACACTCAGTTGTTATATTTTTCCTTTGGTTGACCTTTTTGAGTTAGTTCACACAAAAAAAAAGATTTATATTCTGATAGCTAGCTTATTGGCTGTAGGGAATAAATCCTTATAGAAAACAGGCAGAACTTCTGCACTGTCTGCAACATCTAGAGAAAGACTGAAGAAGGGAAAACTGGGAATTGATGTTATCACAACTACTGAAACTATAAACCAGAAGTGGATCCTGTAACAGCTGTTGCACTGGGAAGAAACAAAAGGATATCTGAAGGATTTTCATTGAGAACCAAAATATTAATGGAAGAGAAAATATGCCACTGAATTTCCTGTTCTACCTTAGTTTTATTTTTATTTGTTTGACAGGTTGAAAGTTATTACAAATTCTCTTTTACATATTTGAAGTGTAGCTGATGCTTGTTTTCAGACCTATCATTTGCCTTTATGTAGGCAAATTATTTCTATGTTACTACAGGAAAGACATCTTAGAAAGAGATCTCTGTACTTTCTCCGGCATGTAGATTTCATTTCTAAGAAATATATTAAGATCACAGGACATGCTGTTAAATTGTAATTTGTCCCAATGTGGGTGAGATTCCTGTTACTTAGTCATAGATGGCTCCAGTGCAGCCACTGCAGTAGTCACATGAGTCTATCTTTGCTGGTGGTGGGGTTTTAATCACTGTGTCAAAGGGAGTCTTGAGTATGTTTTATCTCATTCTGAAGTTAGCATCTATAATAGGAAAAGTAGCTACTACTTCCTATATAGCTTTGTGTAGACATGTAACTGTATAGAGTAACATTCAATAAGTAATATTAGTTACATTCAGGAATGTCACTGGATAAATATTTGAATTTTGGTTACTTCAGTAAATATTTTTGGATACCTAGGTAGATATTTCATATCTATGCTGGCAATGAAAACACCAAGATCTCATTAATATATTTTCAAACTTTTATCTTCTACATCCCTACCATACTATATATATTTATAGATTTATAACTTTATATGTCCTTTGACATGTAAGATGGTGACCACTGGAGAGAGAATTAGAAAAAGAGAGGGAATCTCACTTAAATATTTTAATATAAGATCTGTCAGTTATAAGGGCCCTCAATTTGTAGAGAATATATTTCATAACTACAGATTAAAAATTAAAATAATATATCTGGTTCCTTGGCATTCTCTAAGAAATAAATAGTTGTATCCATCAGATATTACAGAGAAAGGACTTGAGCATTTCTCTTAAAGATGTGTCTTTGCTCAGGATCAATTCAGTGAAGCTTAAAAATACTTAATCGAGCTTTGACTATATAAAGAGCTTATTATTTTTTTTCAGCCATAGTGTTTTTATTTCCCTGAGTCTGCCCAGTTCACCTAATATCCCAGAGGACACGTTTTATATTTTTATAAGCTACAATCCAATTGAAAAGAATATTCTAATAAAACACATATAGGCTGTAAAAGTAAATATCACAAAGAAAGAAGTACAGTTATATTCCAGTGAACCTCCCACTACATCAACGTAGGGATGACACCTGACTGACAGTAATCACTATCTTATATGTCTAAAAAAGCATAAGATACTCTTTGACAATTAGAAATGTATATTCATGTCAATCCTTGTCCTGCAGACTTGTCACTTTGGAGAAGTCACAGATGAAATATTTAATAAAACCTCAAAAGTTTTAATGTCATTGTACAAGAATTCAGAATTACTATTGCTAGTCATAAGAATTATTACTAGTCTTATGATTTTATCATACTGCCCTGAATCTTACTTTTTTTAAAGAGGAGTGAAAACATGAAAGAATTAAGCTTATCTCATTTCCATAAATGTCCTTTTATAATCTTGCTTCATAAACTGTTTTGTTACATCTCTTACTGTATATGTTCTGCATTTATTAAGGCAGTCAATATAAGTGAAGGTTTGACTTTTATCTTATAATTCAAGGAATCTAGCATGGCACAATGTATAGCACACTGTTCTTACCTTTGTCACTATGGAGGGTTGTAAGAGTTGTCTAGAATCTTCCTAGAGTTTTTGTAACCTTGATTATTTCACTTTCAAACTTTGGTTTTATGCAGAATTAGTTGCCTCAACTCTAAGATGGGAACAATCTGTGGAGACCTGTAAAACGTGATTAAAACAAAGGTGTGGCGAGATTTGAGACAAAATGGAACTAAGTTGCTTGAAATGCGAATAGTCTTATAAAATGGCTTTGATGTTTACTCAGTCTTAGTGGTAGAAATGAAGGGAAAAAAGTGAAATCCAAGCAATTGCAATTGTATCACTTAAGCTACATAAAAACCAAAATCAAATTAAGGTAGATTAGGCTAGGAAATTAAAAAGAAATTGTTGCATTTGAGGAGAAAGGAAGGCTGGAAAGTCTAGGAAAAGAAGACAAGTTGAAGTAGTACAAGGTACCTAATGAATCGTCTTTTACAAAAAGGAGTTGTTTTATTTCTCTGTTCTAATTGGTAAGGATAACATGCAGAATGATGATGTATTTTAAGAGCCTAAGCACATAAAAATATATTTGATGTAAAGAGTATCATGGGGATCTATAAAGATGCGAACAAGAAACAGAAGAATTTGTTTAGTTATAAATTAAAGCTGACTATAATGAAATCTAGTAGATTTAATAGTTGTGACAGGATAAATCAAAGTTTTAAGAAGGTGATAGTCACAGAATAATTAAAAGAAAAGCAATAATTTATTCTTGCCTTCCCATTACAGATTTCTTTTCCAAAATAAGAGTTTTTAAAGCATAAAATCATCTTTACTAATGAGCAACTTAATTGTCATTCCTTGAAATGCCTACCTGCTTGAAACAAAATCCTGTCTCCAGATGAATTACCAGTTACTTTTTATCAAAGTGTTTTTGAAACTGGCTTTTCTCAACTCAGCACTTAAGGCAATTAAGAACCCAGAGTCTTACCATTTAGTTCCTAGAAATATTTCAAGTGCTGGCACTCATGACAGGGTGATCTGTTAATGCCTTCTGATGCTCTGAATGAATTCACTATGAGATTCCAGAATTCCAAAACTGGAGCATTTTTAAAAAGATATTTCACTAGTGGTGTAAGTTTTTTTATTTAATTTATTCATTAGAATGCATGTTCCTTGCTGAAATGCATTTTCCTTTACTACAATTATGTTAATTTTGGAAATTAAAATTGGGGAAAATATATTTCAGAGTGTGAAAATAATCTCAATGCTTTGCACAAATGAGAAAATGAAAGGGATGGATGGATGGGTTTTGTCATTAACTCTTATTATGAAAACCTGCTGAGACTAATACATGCCAACTGTCTAAAAGGCTTGAAGGCAGAAAAATATCAGTGTTTCATCTTGCTGTTTTCCTTCTTTCTATAATGCACTGTGAAAATGCAATTATGTGATTTTGTGTTATCCTTAGAAGTGAAGCCAATTTTTCATGCTTACTAATGTATTTAAGCAGTATACATTTTGCCCAGATCAAATAACTCCTTAAAGATACCATGTGATCAGTTTGATGTTTCTTTCTCAAGTGTTTTTAGAGAAGACAGAAACAGACTAAACAGCATTTCTGGTTCCTGTCAAAATATAACTGAAAAATTGGAGAGAAACTTACTTTTCATGTATTGTCTTCAGTGCTGAGGATCATGAATCTTCATTAAAGTCACTGGAACTTGAATAAGCTCATCACTTTCAATGGCATATCCCTAAAGTAAAACTCACTCTGTTGCATACTTATCACTAGCATTTTCCTATCTTTTGGGATTATTACTGTGTAGATTGTTGCAGTTGTTATTTGCTTTGTTGTTGTTTATTCTTTTTTTGTTACCTCCATTTGCTGAATATTTCAGAATTCCATAGCATACATCCCTCTGTTTAGTGATGGAAAGTACAAATTTTGAGTTTAAAATCTCTCCTCACATTGAAATTGTTTCTAATTATCTTTCTCATAGATATTCTAGGTGGACTTAATAATTTTGGAATTATATTTTTAATGTAGAGCTTGACCATTCAGATAACTAGCAATAATTTTCTAACTGTAATAGTAATATTAACCACAAGTCTCTGTGGGTTATTTAGTAAGAGAGAGAAATTTTCAAAGCAGTAGCTGAGGGCAGAGTAGTAAATAACTATTGCTGTGCCCAGATTTTCTTATATGATTAACGACATCTACAAATGTTTTATTTGGTTTGTTTGCATACACTTAGCAACTTTACACTTAACATGTAGAGTATCTGTCTTTCTCTAAAATAAAGTAGCTTGTCAAAGCTGAGATGAGTTATTGTAACTAGTGTTGTTATAAAGTGCTGCTGAATTGTTTGTATTGAATTGTTATCAGCCTGGTGATTGACAGTGTGCCAGAGGACACACATGCTCATTCATAACTCACATCTTCATGAACTTATTGTCTGCACTCACTTTTCTTCATGTCACCATGAAGAAGAGAGAAAAGAAGAAAAAATGAAAAAAAAAAAAACAAAAAAAAAATTAAGAGGGAAGAGGAAACGAAAGAAAAACTGAACTTAAAATCTGGGGTGAACAAATCTTGACTTCATTCTCTGACTAATTTAAATAATTTTAATAATTTGATACTGTATGTGGATTTATCTGATATAGAGCCTTTTTCCTTTGAATGAAATATAAGGTCAAACCCTGTAGGGTTAAGTTACTGTTTTCAAATAATCTAAGCAATACTCTTTTAGGAAGTTAAGTTTTAAGAGAAAAACAGTGAGAAATGAAAAAAGAGATAGAATCTGTCATATGCTTTGAAAATAACGTTAGGTGAAGAAGACACAATAATCTCATCTTTTTGTAAGATAAGAGATTCTGCTACACAGCATCAGTCTTCAGTTTGATTGCATTTTAATGTGCCTTTTTTTTTGTTTTTTCAAGGTCCATATGAAAGACTTAATCCTAGGAACCAAGGTCTTTAAAAATAAGAAAGTATTCTGTGTACTGTGGTCTTGAGGTAGCAGCAGTCCAAATCTATAAGGAAGGTGATCAGAACCTTCTGAAAATAGGACTCACTCTCAAGCAATGAAATCTAAATAAGTAGACAGATGATATTAGAAATGCCAGCAAAGATATTCACTATTACGTGATTTGGAGAAATAGAGCTTCATAGAAATGGTCTTAACAATACAGGCAAATGAGGAAAAGCTGTGATTCTTTCACCTCCTTTTTCTTTGATGTACATCTAAAAGTGCGGGACCGCACTCCACTTTTTAGTGAAAGGCAGAAGCAGGGAAGGAACATACCTCATCATGGCATACTGCATCTTTAAACTATTTGGTCAGCCATCAAAAGGCTTTAATGATGATCCCACATCAAGGAAAATAAAACTTCATTATAGCCAGATTTATTAGTTAATTTCATGTGAACACTATGAAAATATGCTTGATTCTAAACCAAGAAGACATAGCCTGAAAAGAAAACTGCCCTCCTGAAATACTCTTCTAAAACAGAGGGATTACCATGCATCAAAAGCTAGACAAAGAAGTGACAGTTAAAGTCACATTATGCTCATTCTATGCTACATTTTTGTGCTTTACATAACACATACTCTGTTTTAAAAATTCTGAATGGTAACAGCTTGCCAGGAAGATACTGTTTTGAAAGGTTCCTGAAAACAGAGGAGAAAAGCTTTTTCTCAACAGTTTAAAAAGGTATGTTAAAAGAATTTGACTTCTCTCATAGGTCTGAAGGGTGCTGCAGAAAGAGAGATCTTTTGATGCAGTGAATCTTGAAAGTCTTTTCATGGTATCAATAATAAACAGTTAATGTTTATTATTGACAGAAAATATTCTGTCTCTGATTCAAAAGCTTTGATCTGAAGAATCCAGAAATATTTAGCAAATGTTTTTATTGCCTCCATCCATTTGCTAAGATCAGCTTAATTTCCTGTGGCTCTGCTGAAATAAATATCAGA